>NC_060268.1:129652456-129979114 GCF_021613505.1 Equus quagga
ATCTACTACTCCACATATACAGTCCACTTAGGAACAACAGTAACCTTTTTTTTAATAAAATATTTTTTTTTTGAGAAATTTTAGGTTCACAGCAAAATTGAGTTGAACTTACAGAGATTTTCCATATACTCCCTCCTCCCATACGTGCATAGCCTCCCCCATTTTCAATATCCCCCACCAGAGTAGTACATTTGTTACAATCATTGATGAACTGACATTGATATATAATTATCACCCAGAACCCATACCTTATATTAAGGTTCACTCTTGGTGTTGTACATTCTATGGGTTTGGGCAAATGCATGATGACATGTATCCACCATTATAGCATCATACAGAGTAGTTTCACTGTCCTAAAGATCCTCTGGGTTCTGCCTATTCATTCTTCCTTCCCCTCTAGCCCCTAGCAACCACTCAATCTTTTTACTGTCTCCATAATTAGTCTTTTCCAGAATGTCATATAGTTGGAATCATATATTATACAGCCTTTTCAGATTGACCTCTTTCACTTAGTAATATACAGTTAAGATTCCTCCATGTCTGTCCATGGCTTGATAGCTCATTTCTTTTGAACACTCAAAAATATTCCATTGTCTGGATGTACCACAGTTTATGCATTTACCTACTGAAGAACAACTCAGTGGTTTCCAAGTTTTGGAAATTATGAATAAAGCTGCTATAAAATCCACGTGCAGCTTTTAGTGTGGACATAAGTTCTTAACGCCTTTGGATAAGGAGCACAATTGCTGGATCGTATGGAAAGAGTATATTTCGTTTCGTAGGAAACTGCCAAACTGTTTTCCAAAGAGGCTGCACCATTTTGCATTCCCTCCACCAATGAATGAGCATTCTTCTTGCTCCACATCTTCTGTAGCATTTGGTGTTGTCAGTATTCTGAATTTTGGCCATTCTAATAAGTGTGTAGTCGTATCTCATTGTTGTGTTTTTTTTGGTTTTGTTTTTTTTAAGATTTTATTTTTTCCTTTTTCTCCCCAAAGCCCTCCAGTACATAGTTGTATATTTTCAGGTGTAGGTCCTTCTAGTTGTGGCATGTGGGATGCTGCCTCAGCGTGGCTTGATAAGCGGTGCCATGTCCGCACCCAGGATCTGAACTGGAGAAACTCTGGGCCTCCATAGCAGAGCGCACGAACTTAACCACTCAGCCACGGGGAAGGCCCCTCATTGTTGTTGTGTTTTTTTTTTTTTTTTTGAGGAAGATCAGCCCTGAGCTAACTGCTGTCAATCCTCCTCTTTTTGCCGAAGAAGGCTGGCCCTGAGCTAACATCCATGCCCATCTTCCTCTACTTTATACATGGGATGCCTACCACAGCATGGCTTGCCAAGTGGCGCCATGTCTGCACCCGGGATCTGAACTGGTGAACCCCGGGCTGCCCAAGTGGACCATGCGCACTTAACTGCTGCGCCACCGCCCAGCCCCTCTCTGTTGTTTTAATTTACGTTTCTCTGATGACATATGGTGTGGTGCATCTTTTCCACAGTAATCTTTTAACAAAGTCATTTCCCTTAAAACTCATCACTGACTCCCCAGTGCTTTTGAAAGACACATTCTACCATAGCCTGAATGGCCTGCATGATCTGCCACATGTATAGCTGGTTCATCTTATATTAGGTATACATTGGTGTAACAAATTATCACAAACTACACACACTTAAAAACACTGCTTAAAACAACACATATTTATTATCTTAGGGTTCTGCTGGTCGGAATTCTAACGTGGGTCTCCCTGGGCTAAGATCAAGTGTCCACATGGCTGTGCTCCTTTGGAAGTTCCAGGAAAATATCTGTTTTCTTGATTTTTAAGGTGTTGGCACAATTCAGTTCCACATGGTTGTCAGACTGGTGTCTATTTCCTTGCTGATTGTCAGCCCGGGGCCACCTTTAGCTTCTTGAGACCTCTGTCTAGTCCTTGCACGTGGGCCCTTATGTCTCAGAACCAGCAACAAGACATCTTAGCCTTTTCAGGATGCCGTCTCTCTGACTTCCTTCCACAGTCACATCTCTCTTTGGCTGCAGCCTGGGAGGTTCTTTACTTTTAAGGATTGAAGTGATCAAATTGGGCCCACCAGAATAATCCAGGATAATTTCTCCATCTCAAGATCTGTACCCTTAATGACATCTGCAAAATCCCTTGTGCCATGGACTCATAGATTCCAGAGGATGTAAGAATCCTTGGAAAGCCATTAATTCTGCCTACCACACACATCTCGCATTACTTTGATTACCACCCTCCAGCCACAGTGGCTTCTTTCTCTTCTTGAACCTGTTAAGTACTTACCTACCTCAGAAACTTTGAGTTTCCTGGGCCTTGCTCCCAGGATTTCTTCCTCTGACTCTGCGCAACAGGAGACTTAGTCAAGTTTGGTTCTGAAATTCAGTTTGACTGAACCTATAGGTAGGGATTCAATGAATTGAAGTTATGAGAATTAGGGGATGAAAGAAGCTGTAAACAAGAGATTGAATCTGACAAGTATGATAGTAATAAATTTTCTCAAGTCTATATGTTTGGGCCGTGGGTCCTTGGGTCCCAGGAACATTGGTCCCTAATATATTGGAGGGAGACAGGTTTGGGGTACATTCAAGGCATTTTTTTGTACTTGGCATTCACTTTTTTGTTGGGGGTAAGAGAGAGAATTACACAAGAGTTTAGCAAAAGTAATCATGAAACTGCATTTGCATTGCTATCCTCTAATACTAGAACTTTTGGTTTAGCACAAGCAGTTAGTAGCCTACTAATTTCAAAACAGAATCATGCAAAGAAAGAGGGCATCGCTACTGAGAGAGGATGAGAGCACCAGTCATTTTTCAGACAGAAGTTTATTTTAAATTCTATTTTTTTCACTTCGTAAGGTTTTCTTTCTTACTTAATGTTGAGTTCTTAAGTGCCATTCTTGATCTGTTTGTGTGGGGAGTGAGTGTGCAAATATATATTGCATAAGTGTTAACTAGCAAGCCAGTAGAGCGTGCAGAATAGAGCTAGTGGTGCGACAGCTCTCCCAGTCTGGTGAAACTCCACAGATATTCATCACCTGGTATTTGGAGATGCAGCACAGCCCTTAGAAATGTCATTGCTATTTGAGACTCATCTTTAGTTTGGGACTGGTGAATCAATTCATCAATCAAAGTATGTGTTTTAAAATAGTACAATTTTTTTTAAAGACAAACAGATTTGCCTCAGGATTTGAAGTTTGATGGACTGAAGAAGAAAAGCTATTCCTTGTTTATATTCTGGGAAAGGAAATCCTTGCATTTAATTCCATTGCTTCACGTTGGCTAAGGAAAATGTATCTTGGAATATGGTCTGACATAATAACAGTGGAATGGGGCAGTCTAAAATGGGGTAAGATCTGGAATTAAGAGAATGGGATTCAGGTGTAGAAGGGATGTTATGACAAATCCTAGCCTTTCTGGAAAATCTAGGTACTGAGAGCTTGCACTTTTGAAGGCTGTTGATTAGCTGAGGATGTTGGCAGAAGAAAACTGAATTGGGTGGTCCTGAGGGTAGGATTCAACATGTTGAGGGAGAATCCATGAGCAGGTAATGATGAAGAACAGAAAATGTAGGCAGAGTGGGGCAGTACTTTGCTTCTGAGGGTCTAAAACACAGAATTCAAGTATCAGGAGTGTGATCAAGATGGAGACTGAGCTTGGGAACAGGGCCAAGATACACGACTATAAAAGCAATCATCGAGTTGATTTGATGCTCAGTCACAGAACATTGAGACAGAGCTTCTTCAGTCACTCCTTTCTGAGGTCATAGCAGGATTTATCAAAGTGAGATTATGAACTTACAAGTGGAGGCCAAGGATCCAGCCACAGGGAGATGATAAAACTATTCCAGAACATCCTACAAATCTCATGGCACTCTTTTTTGTTTCTTCTTTTTTTGATGAATAAGATTGTCCATGAGCTAACATCTGTTGCCAGTCTTCCTCTTTTTGCTTGAGGAAGATTGTTGCTGAGCTAACATCTGTGCCAGCCTTCCTCTATTTTGTATGTGGGATGCAACCACAGCACAGCTTGATGAGTGGTGTGTAGGTTTGCACCCAGGATCTGGACCCATGAACCCCGGGCCACCAAGGCAGATTGCATGAACTTAACCACTGTGCCACTGGGCCTGCTCCCCTTCTTATTTTTCTCATTTATATCCTCCTCTCCTCCCTAATCTTATTTTTTAAAGCATTTCTGTCTCTTTCCTTTTACTTCTTTGGTTCATAGCAAAAGGATTAGAGGCTATGAGGAAATTGGGACAGTAAAGAAAATAAAAAAGGGTAACTTCTTTTTGTTTTTAACCTTTGGGACGTCTTCCCATACACATTTCTATACATTTTTGAAAGAGGTTATGTTACAAATGATCATTAAGTGAAGAAAGTCCTATTATCCAATTGGGCAAACAGAGAATGGATTATAAATCACTGATGTGATCAATTCATTTTCTTAAGGAGACACAAGGTATCTGCCCTTTATAGCATCAACTGCAATGCCAGAGGTGCATTACAAGGACTCTCCCCAAATTATTTCCTCTTGTCTTTTCTATTATCCTTTGTTTGGCAGGAGTTTATTTTTCTTCTTCCTTGTGGTTTTAAAATTTGTACTGAATGCACAAGAGGGCTAAAATACAACCTTTTCTTGGCGTAGAGACTTGCTACCCAGCTGGCATTTTTATTATAAGAACAGTTACCTGGGGAGGTGATTTACTAGCAAGAACAAAATCACTATATCCTGTTATCTCCCCAACGTTTCCCCTAACAGACCCATTAGAAGGCAGTATATGGAATTCAGAGGGGGCTTGAGTCTAGATTCTGGGCATTCCCCAACTGAAAGCCTGAACAAAGAAAACTGAAAAACTGAACCTCAAGCATCTGTATCTCTTTGTAGTAGATACAGTTGCTTATTAAGATATAAATAACATTTTGCCTTAAGGTAAATAGGTAAAGGGATATTACATGTAATTCTTAGCCTCAGGTCAATGCAGTCCACATTAATGGCATCATATTCTTATGACCTATCTTATTGAACTATGTAAAATAGCAAAAGGACTTTAAAAGTCCTGCCGTTTCAACCTTTGAATATTATATATCCAAAAACGACTGTCTATTTCTGAATCTACATCTATTTCAGAAACACAAGCTTTGCTGCAAATGATTTTGACTTTCCTGCGTTATATTTCCACACGTTGAGGGGTGTCTTTTGATCCTCTGTGATACAGTAGTTGTATCTTGCCAGTGAGTAAATTGCTTGACTTTGGATGACGCCATTATTGCTCCAGGTGCTTGGGTGCCTTTTAGTATGTCATATGGAGCACTGTCAATGCCAGGCATTGGGCTACACGTTTATGCAAAATATCTCATTTAATCTTCACAACAATCATAATAGGCAGGCCCTATTTGTACCTCCATGTTATAGGCGAAGAGATGGAGGCACAGAGAAATTCAGTAGCTTGCCTCAGGTCACAAAATTAGCATGTGGCAGAGCTGGGATTTGCACCTGGCCTGCTGGACCCCAGAGCTTGTTGTCTTCATCACCATGCTAGTGAGGAGGAGGGCAAAAAGATTACAGAAAGTAATCTAGAAACTCTAATAACCTGGGAAAATGAAGTCACCCTCAAACAAGTATTTCTCTCTTTCCTCCAAAAAACAGTTATTGTAAATAGTTTATGACCCTCCTTTCCCTTTCTTTACCCCAACCCCTTCCTATGTCCTTATGCAGTGCCTTCCTCGCATCTCTGGGTACTCAGAATTGTTGACTCTTATGCATCGTTGAGCCCCATAATCTGGACCTTTTATTATTTGCCTCTCTCAGTTTTTTCCTCTGTGTTAGTCATTTATTGCTGTATAACAGATAGCTCCAAAACCTAGCGGCTTAAAATAACATACGTTATTATCTCACAGTTTCTGAGGGTCGGGAGTTTGGGAGTGGCTTAGCTGGGTGTTTCTGGCTCAGGATCTCTCATAAGGTTGCACTCAAACTATTGATAGGGGTTGCAGTCATGTGAAGGCTTGACTGGGGCTGGAAGATCTGCTCCTAGGATGGTTCCATCATATGGCTGCTGGCAGGAGGCCTTTTGATAGGGCAGCTGGCTTTTCCCAGAGTGAGTGATACCCTTTATCGCTGTCTTGGAAGTCATACACTGTCACTTCCTCCATATTCTATTCTTTGGAAGCAAGTCACTAAGTCCAGCTCACCTTCAAAGGAAGGAAAATTAAGCCCCATCTCTTAAAGGGAGGAATATCAAAGAATTGGTGGACGTGTTCTGTAACCACCACAGCCCACACACCCCACCCTTGCCTTCAATCTGCCTGTCTCATGTCCCATGACTTCAGTTGATGATGGAGCTCCCAACTAAATTGATAACTGAGAGTAGTTGTGTTAAAATAGTTAGCTCCTTTCGGCAACATAGTGTAAAGATTAGAAAAGAACATACAGCCAGTTCATATTATGACTCTGCCATTTAATAATTATAAGACTTTAGGAAAGTTGTTTAAGCTTTGTAAACCTCACTTTCATCAATTGTTAGATAGGCATTTTGGTACCTACCTTGCAAAATGTAATGCAGAGTTGAAATCATACATGTAAAGCAACCAAGACAGAATTTTACATGTTACAGGTTCACAATAATTAGTAGCTATAATAAATATAACACTGGTTATTATTACTGGAGGCATTGCATTGTATTTGGGAACTTTTGTTGACCTTGGCATAAAAAGAAATTTCTAAGTGGTGGGATGGGTGTGAAGCAACGTTTATCAGAGCTCTCCTTGTCCCAAAGGCTCACCTCCATCCCCCATCAGCCAGTCAGTCCCTCAGGGATCCTGCCCTGAGGCGTCAGTGGATCTTAGTGAAAATGTTTTCAGTATAGAGTTCTGGCGCTGCCGCCCTGCTCTACCGCCTCTGAGCTATGTGACGTTAGGCAAACTTTGCAACTTTTTTAAGTTGTCTTTCCTCGTATAGGAATTTAGCGACGCTTATGTCTTTCTTGCAGCACAGTGAGTTGTAACAGAAACAGCAGTGCAGCTGATACCTCATTCTTCTAAGTCAGTGGTTCTCGAACACGACTGTGCATTGGAATCCCCAGGAGCACTTGAAGAAATCCTGATGCCTGGGCCCATCCCAGAGATTCTGATTTAATTGGTCTAGAGGTCAGGTGGTACGTATACACCTGAGGTTTTTAGAAGCTCTCCAGGTGTTTCTAACATGTGAAGAACCCTGGTTTAAACTGACAATTATGTCTCTTACAACAAGTATTAGACCAAATGGTCTAAATCTACTAAACCAAAGTTAAAATAGTCTAAAAACACTTATTTAAATCTTATCTTTCCATGCTTTCGATCTTTTGTTTGTGTTTTTCCTCTTGATAAGTTTTTATTTTTCTCAATATACATTTGACCCATTTGTTCTGTAGTTCCTAAATTTATTATTCTTGCTTTGCCCAGACCCCAAGCCCCTTGTGCTGAGGCCATATATCCTACTTTTTAAAACAATAAGAAAGGAATAAGCAAGTATAAGTTTACGGTGTTGCTTTTAGATAGATTATTCTTCCAGCAGGAGAGATGGCACCATGTTGCTTGGGTAGAAACATGTAGGCATCCTGCATGCTCTGTAAGAACCATCAATGTGCAGTGCCATTGGCATACTGGACTGTGTATTGGCAATGGTGCACGTAACAGATGGGGCTGAGTGTAGGCAGTCAAGCGTTCAACTCTGTCTCTGAATTGACTGATGGTTTTGATGGCAGAAATTCAAGCTCAAAGCACTGGGATGCCAGTCTTTGTGTTGTATTGAATGTCTGCAATTAAAGCTATGGGACCACTCCCTTTCTGCTCTAACTCAAACTTAATTAATTTTGAATTAAAACAAATAGTTTCCGTGACCACATGAGGTACATTTTGGGTTTGGCTGATCAGGATTAGTGTAATGACGTCTCCACCCCTTGATTATTCCCCACAAAAGACCCCTACAAAGCCAATTTAAAATGCCATCCAAAGTGGCATGTTGCTGCTAAATATTTTGATATGTATAGGGCATTTTCATATCCGTGTCCTATGTAGAGAATCTGTAGGTGTCTTCTTAGAAAATGCCAGTGACCTAATGTAGCATAGAATCAGCATGGGCATTTGGCACTCATCCACAACTCTAAGAAGGTCATTTGCCAGGGCTTTCAGAACTATTTCAGGCTAAGACTTCATCTAAAATAAAGATGCAGTCCAAAACGTAGTTTTCAGGTGAAAGTTTTTAATCATACCTTGTCTGGTCATTGCTCCCATAATTAGCTCAGTTGGTTAAAGTTCAGTCCTAACATATCCAAGATCGTGGATTTTGTTTCCACGTGGGTCGTTTAGCTTTAATCTATTGCATTATCACAGATTGTTCTTTTAATCCTGCCAGGGGCCTTGCAAGTGACTTCTCTCTGGCAAAAAAGTATATATAATCATTTGTAGATGTTGTACACCATACACTCTGCATTCCCCGCATTGGAAGACCATGCAATTCAGATTACTTGGCTGCATGGGTGGACACCAGCACGTGATCTTGAGTCATGTAGGAATCGAGTATAAATGCTCTCGTGTCATTTTCATCCTGTTTGCTTCCTTTTAGGGACTCCAAGAATAAAAATATCCATGCATATGGTAATTGGGTAATTACAACGCTTGAGAAAACCTGCCAGTAGGTCACCCAGAATGCTGCCTGATAATGTCTGACGTGGCTGACATAGGGCTGTGAACTGAGTGGCGGGGTGAAACTCTACTTGCTTAATGCAACACCTCCCCATACTGACACATGCTGAGGAGTATCTTGCAGCCTTCCCCTTCTATTCCACCTCCAATCTGCTATTACACAGTCAGGAGATAAAAAGAACTTTCCTAAGAGTGGCAACGCTGTGACTGCAGAGCCATATGTGGTTCTCCAAAGCTTCCAGTTTAGCTTTTTAGGAAAACAGCTATTGTGCTGCTGTTGCTGTTATTAAAAGGAGTTCTATGCCTTGTCGATTACTTAATATAATGCTATGATTTTTAAAAACTCATAGTTCAACTATGAAATAGCAATGGAGAAAAAAACGTCATTGATTTCATTGAACAGCGGGTATTGTTTAAATGTAATGTGTTAGCGCCATTGTTGAAGTCACCGGCGAATTCTTGCTCCTCTCTATTTTTAGGTTTGCTTCCAAAGCCACGGTCCTCAAAGTCCCTGAGCACAGCCCTCAATTCTGGCACGGTTATCTTTTTATTAGTAAGAAGAGACCAGGCTCTGTTTGAGTAATGAAGCCTAAAACATCAATAGCTTAACATCTACAGGTCTCGTTTTGACTCGTGCGAAGGCTGCTGTCTGTCCAGTGGCTCTCCAGGGCAGCGCCCGTTGAGCAGTAACTTGGGGATCCACTCTGCTACCATCTTGTGGCTCTGTCATCTCAACATGGAGCTTCCAGGTCCCTGCAGCAGGGAAAAGAGAAAGCCTTGCAGAGCTGGTATCTACTCTGCTGCTTGCAGCCCGTAGTCCAGAACTAACTGGGGAAAGTGTGCCTAGGGAAAGGAGGGTGAAGGAGGACCTGGTAAAGACAGAGCAGTATCTTTGCCACGCTGCCACTTCATTTCTCTTTTCTAGACTTTATCTCATATTCGATTGCTGGCAGTTTTCTCTAAACTGGTCTTCCTGGCTTTGGTCCCCTGCATCTTGAGTACGTTCTAAACATTGTTGCCAGAGTAATCTTACAACTCTGCTTGCATCATATCAGTTCTTTGCTGCAACAGCTTCACCACTCCCTCTCCCACTATTAATTATAAACACGGTCTAAATAACTCAGTGTGTGTCATGTAAGACTTTACAGTTTGGCTCCAGGCTACATTTCTAAGCTTATCACTGTGCATCTCCAATATGAGCATTCAACTTGAATTCTCACCTCCAGCCATACCCATGGTGTCCTAAACATGCTTTGCCCAGGTCTACTCTGGATGATTATTTTCACTCTGCCCTCCACCTCTATCTATCCTTGAAGTATTTTTGGTCCAAGAACCCAAGGCGATTGCTCTCTCTTTCTGCTGTACTCCCATTTCGTCTATTATTTGCATCACTCAGTTGGCTCATGCATTGCTGACTGCTTATCATTACTTAAGTCTTTGTGGATATTTGTCTTCTCTCTTCTATTAGGTCACTTGCAAGACAGGAGCTATATCTATTCCTGCATAGCCCAAAGATCTCAGGAAAATGCTAAAACTATAAAGTAGGGTAACATTTGTTGAGAAGAATGGGTGCCTGAATGATTGCCTAGGGAGTGCTCATTTGCTTTGTGTGATCCATAAGCTCGGGTTTCATGTAGCCGTGTATTAACACTATGATGGGATTTATATTCTTATTTCTAGTGCATATTGACATTGTGAGTTCTGTGGTTTAGAAGTCTTAAGATGAGTATTGTGGTTCCTAATGGTAAAATCTTTGCTTCATTTTATATAAACAAAGTTTTAAAGTTTTTTTATTAATAACCCAGGAAAGTTCATGGTTCATTGCAGTGAACGTTTGGTAGATTCTGCTTTAAATCAATGTGTTAATACCGTGATTAGCAAGTGACTACACAGTTAAGAGTGCAAGGCTTTGGAGCCAGTTTTGGGTTCTAATTATAGAATTGGCAACATGTGGCTAAGTGCTTCAGGGACTCAGCTGCTCTGAGACATTTGACTGTTTCTGTAAAATGGTTATAATATCTACCTCCATCACAGAACTGTTAAGATGGTGAAATGATATAAAGTCTCTGAGACACTTAGCACAGTGCCTCAGAGATAGTTATCACTCAAAAATAATTAATTCTACTACTAATATTTAAGCTATTTAAGAAAATATAAATGTCACTTTCTTAGTCTAAAAAGCAACATTGTATCTTCCTGGAGTTTCTTTGCAAAACAGAGGCAGGAGGAGGAGTAGATTCACAGAGAGGGCCCCACCCAGAAGAATCTTGACAGCAGGGGCCTCACCAAAGCTCCCCTGCTGGGACCCCTGCACAGATAAGTAAGAGCCTCCTCTGTGTGGCTCCCTGGGCTGCTGGAACTGTTCCCTGCCGTGACTCCAGGGCTGGCTGGGGTATGAGAGATATGGTTAATTGTTGGAGGAGTCTGTGACGGAACAAGTTGCTCACAGTTGCTCCCAGAATCGGGTAAAACCGTAATGGCTCCTGACAGACAGAGGGCAGCTCCATTTAGAACATCAAAAGAAACAGTAAGCAAAAGTAATAAAAAGAAGACACTTTGGTTCATGCCCAGTCTTGTTTTGTTATGCTTCCTAGCCGAGCACCTGAAGGAGAATTTAATTTGTTGCAAACACCGGCAGCGTGCAGGGAAAAAATGGAATTTACAAATGTTTTGAATTACTGGGAAGCTTTTGAGATTTTATGCACCATTCTGTTTTATACATTTTTATGAGCGTGATACCTTGTTTCAATATTGGGGGCTGAGGCTGCTGTGAGCAGAATCTGAAACTCCATTGTATTCGAAAAGATTGAACAGATTCATCTGTTTGAAGGGACAAAGGACTTCAGCAAGCACACAAAAGCAAAATGTGGCAGACTGGATTTGATACTAAGTCCAAAATGCATGTTCACAGAAAGGGGTAAATGAAATGAAGGGACAATGGGAGTGGTGAGTGGCAATGCTTTCTTCGTTGAGTTTTATCCAAGCTTCTGCTTTTCTTTTCCTGACATTTGAAAACCTAGTGCCCGGCGAGGACTGCCACGGATGTCTTAAACCACATTTTCTTTACCCACTATAAAAACTAATCATTTCTGTATTGGGGAAATGATTCAAAACACTAGTACCTTAGAAGCTTTAGATACTCAGCCTTTTAAATTTAAAATTTTTAAACATTATAAATCCATATAGGTCTGGATTATAGGCAAAATTTCTTAATCTCTGGGTTAGATTTGTATGCAAAAATGGAATCAATTTTCTTCCATTTTTGGTAGGATCTAAAATTACTTACCTAAGTTGGAAACTTCTTGGTTTTCTAGATCAAGGCAAGAATATAGGATATAGACTAAAAAGAAGTGATTGTAAACTGAGTTCAAAGAGTCAGTAATTGAGAATGGTCATGAAGCTCTAAATAGGAAAGCTGGATTTATTTTCTTAAGAAGATTTCCTCCTGCCTTCCCTGGAAGCAATGTGAGTGGCCCTCTCACGGATAAACGGTGAGAGAATCTTATCAGGCTTCTATCTTCCTCCTTTTCTAAGCAGCACTGGCTCCAGCTCGAGCACTGAGAGCTGACAGTTCGTGAGATGGTAATAAAAGGCAGCAGGCGTTGGGGAAAGAGGCACTGGAGCTCCGCTCAGAGCTGGAGCTAATTCCTGGCCCCAGTCCACTTCAAGAAAACATAATTCAAGTGAAAAACAGTCTTCTTTCTGTGCAAAAGCACAGGTTCAAGAGGGGCTCTGTAGCTCCCATTTCCATGTCCCCACCACATCCTGCTCCACCTCTTTAGAAATTGAGGAGTTGGCATTACCTTTTGAGTCTTGGTCAATCTACTTGTTAGGACTTGCTAAGATTAACCCAGAAGACAGTGCCTAGAGTCCTAATGTGATAAGGCCTAGTCAAGATGGGAACAGAGGCAGGGTGTCTTATCAAAACAAGCTGGCTAACTGGGAAGTAGGGGCAAAAGGAGGGAGAAGTAGATGTCAGGGGATTCAGAGGCAAGAAAATCAGGCAGCTTGGTCTGGTTCTCAGTCCTGAGCATCTTCAGAGGAAAGGCAGAGATCAGTCGTGCTCTTTGTATTTTGTGTCTCAGCGCTTCCTGGGTACCTCACTGGTCTTTAAAAGAACAAAAACAAAACTGTTCTGAGGGAAAGCACAGCTTATGCAGGGAGCCTAATAAGAGCAGATCTCCAGAGTTCAAATGTCACAGAACTGCTTGTAGAATACCCTTTTCCTCCTTAACTCTGCTGGCGGACTTCTTTCTCGTCTCTGCCTTGTCTCCTGCTTCTGCTTTATTGCCATTATTTATATTTCTTTTCACCTAACAGCAACCATGGTTTTTCTTGACTCTGCTAAAGTCAAACATTGGTAAGGTTGAACATAGGATTGCTCTATTTTTTTTTTTTTTTTTAATTCCTTCTAGGTCCCAGATTTCAATCATGGCTGCAGGTGGGTTGAAGACTAGTATGTTCCAGGATTTGACTTGCATGAGTATGAATGTGTATGAGAAAATATCCACATTACATTCTTGATCAAGGTCATGCTAATGCCTTATTGGGAGAACTAAGTTAAATCAGGATTACGTATTATGTAGGCAGAGGGATTTCAAAATGAAATAATGACTCTTGGAAATACCTAGTGACTCAGAAAATGCCTGGTTTTCCTAAGGCTTTGAAAACTAAGTCAAAAAGGAAGACATTTTCCAAATGTTCTTTGTCTCAATTTAATTTACTTTCTTAGAAGATTTAGTGATCCTACTCGCATTTTTTTGTGTAAGCTAATATATACTTAATTTTATGCTTTACTAGTTTGAGGGTTTTTTTTTTCCAACAAGTTTTCAAAGTGAAATTCTTAGGACTTTTCATTGCGGCCAGTCTATTGCCCATCTTACCACCTATCCAGATCTTTCCCTGAAGACACAAAGAAAGGAAAATAGGAAAATAATACATATTTTTCCTGGAAGAAGGTAGATATTTATTACATACCCTGCTTGGTAATACCACTCCCTTAAGAGACTGAGGGCACGATCTCAATTTATCCTAAACAAGGCTCAGGCCTGCCTGATGTAACCTTTGGGAATTTAACACATCAGCCGAGGAGCCACACACCACAAATCTGCGCGCACATGACACTGAAAAACAGCTAAGGGTTTACACTGTACATAAAATTCTGAATCTGCTTTTATTCTTTAAGGACTCTTTTGATCCATAGAGTGTCTTAGCAATAATGGTCTCTGAGCCAGTTGTTGATTGCTTCTTTTTATTACTCTTTCTCCTCAATAATTGCATTAGTCCCATTGTTGTGCCTCAGGCGCTGAAGTAGGGTACTAATGAGACTATCTCAATATTTGTAGGTCAAATGACATTTTCATTCTTCTGCTCTGGGAGATGGGATTAGCAGATTGTCTAATTTTTATTATTTTAAAGCTTTCTCTTATGTTGTCATATTATTGGATAACTACCTTTTATATAGTCCAATAATTAAATCAGATATTGGATATATAGAGATAGAATGAGCAAGAGGTTTAAAATGACCCATTTTGGTGACCACATTTATAATGCCGTTTAAATATTATTGGATGATTTGCAACTGGCTGACTGACATTTCCCCAAATTGTGTTTCCTGCTATTTACTTTCTTTCTTTTTTTAAAATCAGTGATGTAACAAGCAAATGTAACGAAATAGTGATAATTCACTGAGTGTGATGAAAATCCAGGAGCGGGATCTGAATCCATTTTTCAGGTACAGTCCTTTGGGACGGTTATGTAACTGCTATGTTCACACTTGGCCCCTCCTAATTTCTTCAGCTTCTCAACCTGCTCCTCACCTACTTGTTCTCCGCATGAAACTTCTCCCACTTTCATCTTCCCACTTTGCATAATTTGTTTCCCCTGCCTGGTCGTTGGCAACCACCCGGCTCCATCCAATTCACCCATGATGGGCTCTCTGTAGACACTGGAGAATGGTAATATAGATTGGTATATACTGGGAAACATTTGGTTCAAAGATGAAACATGAAATTTAGTAGAAAGATTCTTTAAATTCTAAATAGAGAAAGAGAAACAAAGGTTCTATTCATTCTATTCATATGTGTGTGAGAGTGTAAGTTTATGCGTCCGTATATTTATTTATACATGAATACATAAAATAACTTTCAAAACATTATTAAGTGCCTACTATGTACAGGTAATCTACCGAATGTTAGAGAAGATACAACTAGTGTTTTTGAATAGTTCCTGCAGTAGATACTTTCACATAATTTCTCACATTTATTTCCTATGACAGTTCTACTCTTACAAAATGACTCAGAGAGATTCAATAACTTTCCCAATGTGACAGAGCTTGTAAGTGGCCCAGCTGGGAATTGTTCCTCTTGGCAGTCTGATGAATGCACCTTGCAGTCCTCCAATTATGGGAAGCATAATCGACCAGCATTTCCAGCTGTTCTGCTCTGAAATCTATGGCCAGGTTTGTACCCAGGACACACTCTCCAAGGGCTGCTTCTGGCCAATGACGGAGCACAGCAGAGATTCTAAAGTAAATCTGTTTCTGGGACACATGGATCCCTTCATTGGCTGACTGTGGCTGGAGGACTCCCCCATGGCCTTCTTAAACCCTCTTTAGATTCTGCAGTCTAGGAAGATTCCACCCAAACTTCCCTCCATGTCTCTGCATCAGACTCGGTGTCTGACAGCTCTCCAGCCTTGCTCCCCTGATCAAAATTCTTACGTATTTAATCCTATCTTGACACCTGCTTCTTGGAGGATCCGGACTAACTCATCCTTCCATCAAGAAGCCCTTGAGAAAGGGAAGAGATAACATATGCACAAACAGTCGGAAGAGGGCAGTGAGGGAACAGGCAAGACAGAAGTTATGTTTGCCAGGGGTGGGTCTTCAAGAAGGAGTTCAAATGTTGCATTTTCCTTTAAGAACAGGCACCAGCCTACCAAATGCGAGAGGCAAGAGGAAACAGTATGGGAAAAGGAAGAGACATAGGAAAACCTACATTTGGCAAATGGGGAGTCAGACCCTTTGGCTAGAGCATAAGGGAGTGTGAAAGGGAAAAGACGGATTGAAAGAAAGGAAAAGTGAAGCTCATATTATATAATCTCAGGAGGTGGCATATAGTAGGGATTAAGAACTTGAACTTCAGAATCAGAAAGATCTTAATTTGAGTTCTAGTATTTACAATAATAGCTATATGAAATTAGGAAAGTTTAACCCTGCTAATCTTGTTTTCTGATACATAAAATGTGATTAATAGCACATACATCATGGATTAAATGAGATAATGTATTCAAGAGAAAAACAAGAAAAAGAAATTGCTTTCCCAAATAAACCAAAAATCATGAAGATTAGGATTTGAGAATTTAAGTGGCATTTATTTTTCAGGTGGATAGACATTTTAAAAGTATATTACAGAAGGATTTTTGTTTTGAGGAAGATTAGCCCTGAGCTAACATCTGTGCCAGTCCTCTTCTTTTTGCTGTGGAAGATTGGCCCTGAGCTAACATCCGTTCCCATCTTCCCCTACTTTATACGTGGGATGCCTGCCACAGCATGGCTTGACAAGCAGTGTCTAGGTCTGCCTGGGATCCAAACTGGCGAACCCTGTTCCGCTGAAGCAGAACATGCAAACTTAACCACTGTGCCACTGGGCTGGCCCCTACAGAAGGATTTTTTAAAAATCACTTAATATTTTTATTGTATTACAAAAGTAATTGAGTTGGTTCTGTTTTAATGGAAAAATATAGTGTTAGAATTTACAACTTGCACAGTTCTAGAATAGAGAGTGCTACAGTTGTGTGTAAAATGTATTGATTTGAATATTTTTATGAAATACTTGCATGAAATTCATCATATAAAATGATGTGATAGTCATGTAGTCAATGAAAATTAATTTTCCTAAACTCTATTATTTATAATTATTTCCAAATTTCTAATAGATGCCAGTTCTGGCTGACTTCTCCTTTCTTCTTCTTTTTTTTGGGTGGAAGATTGGCCCTGAGCTAATATCAGTTGCCAATCTTCCTCTTTTTTTTTCTCCCCAAAGCCCCAGTACATAGTTGTGTATCCTAGTTGTAGGTCATTCTAGTTCTTCTATGTGGGACGCCACCACAGCATGGCCTGATGACTGGTGCAAAGGACTGTGCCCAGGATTGGAACTGGTGAACCCCAGCCTGCCAAAGCAGAGCGTGTGAACTTAAGTGCTACACCACAGGGTCAGCTCCTGACTTCTTTCTGACATTTATCATTCTATAGTTTTTCAATGTGAAGATTCCAAAATAGTACATACACTTCAATGGCACACTATTCACTTAATTTTGTAGATTTGTCTTTTTTGTCTCCAAATCTTGATCGAAATTTCATACCCTTTTATTTTTTGTTTTATTGATATTGCCTATTTTATAAGCACAATTATTCATCAGAATAATTCATGATTGTGTATCTCACACTCATGGAGAACAGAATTCCCATTTGAATTGAATACCATGACTATGATGCTAATTGACAAGATTTACAATAAGGAAGATAACGAATAAAAATCTCCTATTTCTTTTTTTTTTTTTTTTTTGGAGGAAGATCAGCTCTGAGCTAACTACTGCCAATCCTCCTCTTTTTGCTGAGGAAGACTGGCTCTGAGTTAACATCCATGCCCATCTTCCTCTACTTTATACGTGGGACGCCTACTACAGCATGGCTTTTGCCAAGTGGTGCCATGTCCACACCTGGGATCTGAACCAGTGAACTCCACGCTGCCAAGAAGAGGAACTTGCGAACTTAACGGCTGTGCCACCAGGCAAGCCCCAAAAATCTCCTATTTCTAAGGTGCTTTTCAGAACGGTTTTATTAATATGTGAGAAGTCAGTCTGCAGCTTGTGTCTTCAGTTCATGATGTGTCAAATGTGTGATCTGGCTTCTCTCGGGCTTTTTACGTGGTGGGTTTTTAGCTCTGTGCAGATGCGTCAGGACGTTGGTGAGGGTGTTCCAAATAGATACACTGA
The DNA here is from genome assembly GCF_021613505.1 of Equus quagga. Taxonomy (NCBI): domain Eukaryota; kingdom Metazoa; phylum Chordata; class Mammalia; order Perissodactyla; family Equidae; genus Equus; species Equus quagga. The sequence goes on from NC_060268.1 coordinate 129,670,148, forward strand.
ATACTAGTTGCTGAATTCAGGTAGGGGAACCGATGGCCAAAGGGCCCTACAAAAAAAAGCATGAACAAGTGTGCAGCAAAAGAGAGACAAATTGAGCCACACATTACAATAATGGCTTCTGATATACTTGCCGCCTCTGGAGTGGGAGTTTGGTATCAGCGTGTGGAGTAACAGTAAGAACAATCAATGAATAGAGGAGAGATGCAAAAATTAGGCTGAGCAGAAAAGCGTGGCTAAAGCTTAGAAGGTTCACCCATATACCGAAAAATGTAAATTCTTCAATTTTCCATTGAAGAATATAAAACTGGTTCACAGCTCTTGGGGTGATACTGAATTTGACTATTTAATAAACGGGAAATGTTTGGGCTCAAGTAAATATGTTTACAATATATTTTGTGTTTATTTGTTTTTTCTCACAGGACAAAGGAAATTGAATTACATTAGATTGTGTAGGATAATGTATGCCATTGTAAATTCCCGATTTTTGCAGTAAATTTAACATTACAATAAAATATTGTCCATTACTAGCGGTAACAAAACATCCTTTGGTAGATTTTACTGCATTATTGCATTTTGCAAATCTGAAGTGGAGAACAAGATAGTAATGGCTAGCATCAGAAGTAGTTTATTCCTAATTTCCTAATTTGCATAATGTATCTTTTACAAACTGGATTGTCAGTTTATAGGAGACACCAAATGTTCATATAATGAAGTTTGAAAAAAAATCCTCAGCTGAAACATGGCCTAGCTGCCTGGCCAAGCTGGGTGGCACACTGTTTGCTTGGGACATTGCCATGGTAAATCCTAGAAAAGTTTTAAACTTCTTTAATTTGAATCATCAAATGTTACCCAGCCAATGACTTGTTATAAGTGAATATAGTGTTAGAAAATGTTAGCAGAGTCTTGATTTTCTAAATCAATATTCTATGATTATCAGTAATGTAAGTTAAAAAAAATACTAAAAAGCCACATTTCTTTGTGGTATTTGGCTCGTGCCACTTCCACAATTTCTAAGATGCTGTGGATTATTTTCGGCAATTAAACTTGACAAAAGGATTAATATCAGTACAGAGAAGTTTGACTTTATTCAGGATGATGTGGTTTAAACTCTCATACAGCACCGTTTCTCTAATCTGCCTCCAGAATCAATGTAAATGCCTTTATTCAGATGCAAACATCGTCTCCAGCCTGACCCCAGTTTGTCTTGCCTGCTGCTTACCTCCTTCACCAGTCTTCTGAGTGTTCTTTTAAATTAACTCTATGTGGTGCCATCACAGCTCGTTGTTAGCTCATGTGGTCCCTCTTTCCTTCTCATTTCTCCTCCAAAATTTGAGGACATGACAAAGAAAATAGATTATAAGCATATATGGTTTTATTGGCCTGTACAGCATTTAATTTTTTCAGTTGAGTTAATTGACACTATTTAAAAAGTCAAGATTTGTTGCATGTCAAATTGGAATTTCAGATTCTCTTGAAAAACATGGCAAGACTGCACCTACCCTCCTCCTCAGCAATATTCAGCTGACTTTTTAGGCATTTGTGTTCACAACTTCTGAATCTATATTTTGTCCCTTATTCGAGACCCACAATAACTTTCACCTCCTCCAGGAAACTTTTCTGTTCTTCTTAGCATTTTTTAAACTTCTATGTGCTCATCATCTCCATCTTTTATTTAGCTTTTTAATGCCTCAAAGTGTTGACTGTAATTTCTGTACCATTTTGTCTGCACTGTGCTCAGAGTAAGCTCTGTGAGAGGAGGGACCGTGTCTGAATATTTGTGTCGATGCACAGAGCCTGGGACAGGGCAGTCAGCCTCCGGTTGCCAATGAATGACAATTATTTTCATAATCATTGTCATTATCATAAATACTTAGCATCTTGAATGTATTGAGCAGACCCAGTCCTTAAGAAGTGTATATTCTAAATATTAGAAAAACCTTCAAATTTAAAGCAGCCAAGGATTTGGCATTATGCAATTCTTCCTGCTGAGTTAAAAGACTCTGGTAGCACCTTGCCTTCGTCTCCAACAGTGAGATGGATGTGCGGCAGGAATGTGGAAAGAATGAGAACTGGACTTATTCTTTTGAAGTGTAAATAGACATTTCCATACCAAAAATATTGATTTCAAAAGATGCAGCAGATGCATATTGCATGTTCAAAGTATTTTATTTATGTTGTTCATTGATACTTGTTATATGTTCTCAGTAATGACACGGTGAGGCTTGAACTTAAGCATGGGATGTATCTTAGGTTTCATGCTTGGCCAGAAGAGCTACCTTCCTTGTGGAAAATAGAGAAGAGGAGTCCGAGTGCCTTGAATTCCCCCTGCCCTGTAGCATCTTCTGAAGCCAAAGTTTTACCCCATAGAAAGGACATATGAATGTGAGAGTTGATGAAGTCTGTTAATCCCGCCTTCTGTTTACTCTCTATAATGCACTGGGTAGCGCCTTATTTTCCATTTGCAAATACTAGGGCAATATGTCATTTCAACCTTGTCATTGATTTGGCATCAATAATTTTTGTGAATTTCTCAATAGAAACAAAATAAAAGCAAATCTACCCTGTGGAGCCTCCAGAATAGAAGCCCAGAAAAGCATTTACTTACTATCCAAGTGCCAAGACACATGTGATTTTATATACAGTCATTTCAAAGAGAAAATGTTGATACTGCAGTTAATGAAAATACATACTGTGGTGTTAATTTTCCACCTATCACCCATTCTTTTTTTTTTTTGCAAGGAACATTTGCTGTGAGCTAACATCCGTTGCCAATCTTCCTCTTTTTCTACTTGAGGAAGATCAGCCCTGAGCTAACATCTGTGCCACTCTTCCTCTATTTTGTATGTGCCACAGCATGGCTTGATGAGCAGTATAGGTCCACGCCCAGGATCTGAACATTTGAATCCATGCCGCTGAAGCAGAGCATGCCAGACTTAACCACTATGCCACAGGGCCAGCCCCCAGCCATTCTTTTTGTCTTTCTTTTACCGGTGTTTGAATTAGGATGACTTTTATATAAATAAAAGGTCATCATTTAAACAGTTCTGTCATGGGAATGCCAAAGAATTTATTATACTCTATTGCTTCTAGCTAATACTCTAGAATTACCATTCAATATGAGTTTTTGGTACACACGTACGTAAAAAATTTTTATATTTTATAAAGCCAAATAAAATACATGGTTTAAATAGTTAGTCTTTATCTTACAATGAGGTATTCAACCAGTTGTCATTAAGTCAATATTTATTGTGTACCTACTACAATAGATGAGGACACAAAAACTTTTTTATTTAAAAAAAGGTCAAGAGGCAACCTTGATGGCCTAGAGGTTAAAGTTCAGCACATTCTGCTTTGGCAGCCGAGGTTCAGTTCCTGGGTGTAGAACCACACCACCCATCTGTCAGTCGCCATGCTGTGTGGTGGCTCACACAGAAGTACTAGAAGGACTTACAACTAGAATATACAACTATGTAGGGGACTTTGGGGAGGGGAAAAAAAAAAGAGGAAGTTTGGCAACAGATGTTAGCTCAGTGTGAAATCTTTCCCAGCAAAAAAACCCAAAAAGGTCAAAACTTGACAGAAAAAAAGATTTTCAAAGAACTCATTGTTGCGCAATTATAATTGTGCTCCAGGCACTCTTCTAGGCTCCAGGGGAATGCAATGGTAAGAACCTAATCTCTGTCTTCCAAGATCTCACAATCAAGGGAAGGGCATAAACACAGAAACAGATCACTGAAATACAGTACTTTAAGTGCTCAACTGAATATCCTCTTGCTATAGAAGGAAAAAGCTCTGAGCTGCCAAGTGGGAGTTCTGAGTCAGGCTAAGTCGGGCTACTCACCAGTTTTGTGACCACGGGTGGTCACTCAAACTCTGGGACCTCATTTTCTCAATGTATAAAATAAAGTGGATGTGTCTTAGATGATCTTTACATTTATTTTTATTTCTTCAGTTTTTCTGATTCTATGATTCCATGTTCAAACACAGGCAATTAAAGCGATAGCTAAAATAAGAATGTGTTCAACTAAAAGTGAAATTAATTCATTAAAAATCAAGAATATTAAAGGTAAAAGCAAAAAAGAAATTTTATTTTTCCTAAGTACACCTGTAAAAATTTGTATATTGCATATAATTTTTCTTGGAGTGTTCAGCTTATGGTATATTTTAACAATATACAATCTCTATGGGAAATGACTGCTAATTTTTCCTTTAGGAATAAAATATCCTCTTTGATATCTAGTGATTTGAGTTAAAAATGAAAGTTGTTAAAGTCAATACTAAATAACATGGATAACTGGAATTGGAAAGGAATATGTCTTGTGTAAATACATCGTCTGTGAATTTTTTCCAACATGCTTATAGCTTTTATACAATATAATTGCATATGGCAATTATTTGATTATATAAATTTTGCTAGGAAAATAATTAAGTATAATTATGAAAATATGAAAATTACATGCATAAAGTGACTAATTAACTAGAATTTATTTAAAGGAATTGAGAATACCCAACAAGAAAAAACACATTAATGAAACACTGTGGTAGTGATAAAACACACATGCCAAAATTTTCTATTCAGGACTGAGTGTCGGATCAGTTACTGAGAAGATGCTGGAATCTGTACATTTATGCCTTTTTTACATGATGATAGAAATGCCTACTTCTGACCATATTTCTGCTACATAGCTTGCATAAAATTTGGTTGATGAAAATTCTCCTGGAGTAAAATAATACTTGCTTTCAGAGCTGCATTAAAACCACACGCAAATAACTATTCACATTAAATCATAGCATTCTTAAATGTTGGAGTCAGAAGCAACATAGGCAATCATCTGTTCTGATACCTGTATTTTATAAATAAAAATGATATCTTAAGAGGTTAAGTGATTTTTCGATATCATATCAAAGGTGGCATATTTGGGACCATCATTCCTATTCTTTTTCCACTATTCTATAGTTTCTCCCTAAAATATGCCATTCTAACTTCTGGGAAGAAAAACACTATTATAATATAACTATAAAACATGTAAATTTGAAAAATTCCATATCTTAATATGACAATCATGTTTTTTGCTTGAGGAAGATTCACGCGGAGCTAACATCTGTGCCAGTCTTTCTCTATTTTGTATGTGGGATGCTGCCACAGCACGGCTGATGAGTAGTGTAGATTCACACCCAGGATTCAAATGCATGAACCCCAGGCTGCCGAAGTGGAGCCTGCAAACTTAACCACTAGGCCATGGCGCCAGCCCCAAATAATCATTTTTATATTAGAATTATATTATATTGCACTTTCAAGTATATAAAGAGGGTGCATACGTATGCATTTTAGGTTCTTTATGTATATTAAGAAGTTGTTAAATTTACTTGCACCTATATAAACTATCTAAAAACTATCTCCATGTTAAACAGGACTTTTAAACAGAGTTTGAGTATAATAACTCTTATTGTAATGTTTATAACTTTGACAAAAAAAGTTCTTTATAGACAATGAAATCAAAATAAATTATTTTAGATCAAGAAAAATGTAGGGATGACTTGCCTGGAGACAAATCACAAGTGGATGCTAGCCTAGAACATATAATTATCAGAGTAATTTCTTCAGTATGTATTAGTATGAGGTACATACCTACTAGGCCCTTATAATCTGAAAACAGTCATAGCATAGAAAAATTACAGTTTGCGTATTAATCACATACTTTAATAACTCTAATATGTCTCATACAATGAGTGAAGAGACTGATGATGTGGTAGCATTTTGGTAGGAATTACTACAAAATAAATAGAAAAACCATTATCAACTTATTACCTCAATGTAATTTCTACATTTTACTGAATTCTATAGTAGATTATATTGTGTTTGGTGCTGTGTAATTTATGAAATATTCCCTACCAGCCATGTGAGACAACCCCCATTTCTGAAGAAATCTTCTACGTCCATGCCAGCTCCCTAGGAGGTCTCCTCTAGCCCTCTAGCTTTGAATGTTGTCTGTATACTGATTACAGTCAAATTAGATCTCCCATCTCTAACTTTCTGAACTTCTGACTGTGTCTAATGGCCTATTCAACCTTTCCACTGGCTTCTCCAATAGGTATCTCAAAATAAATGGCTCTAAAGCTGAGCTCTCAATTTCCTCTACAAACCTGCCCTTCTCAAGCCTTTCCTATCTCAGAAAATGGAAACTCTCTTCCACCAGTTTTGGCCTGTGAACAAAAACCCTGTAAATCTTTCTCAGCTTCTCCCTTCTTCCCCAATCCCTCATCAGCAAATCCTGTGGGCTCAATCTTCAAATATCTATAGACTCTCACTACTTCTCATTGTCTCCACTACTACCACCCTAGTAAAGGCCACCATTTTGTGTCTTGCCTGGATTATTGCAATAGCATTTTAGCTGCTTTCCCTGATTTTACCTTTGCCCCACTACAGTCTGACCATGTTATCTGGAGCGCAATCCTTCTAAAAAGTAAGTAGATCATGTCACTCCTGACCTCCTATATTAGGTAGAGTTCTCCAGAGATATAGAACCAATAGGAGATAGATAGATGGATAAATAAATAGATAGACAGATAGACAGATCCATTGATCGATCAAGGAATTGGTTCTGAGATTATGGAGGTTAAATCCCAAGAACCACAGGGTGTGTCAGGACTCTGGAGACCCAAGAGAGCCAATTGGTTAGTTCCAGTCTGAGTCTGAATGCCTGAAAACCAGGAGAACCATTGGTGCAGTTCCAGACCAAAAGCTGGCAGGCTTGAGACCAAGGAAGAGCCAATGTTTCAGTTTGATCTGAAGACAAGAAAAATCTTGCGTCCTGGTTTGAAGGCAGTCAGGCAGGAGGAATTCTCCTTTACTTAGGGGAGAGTCAGCCTTTTTGTTCTATTCAGGCCTTCAACTGACTGGATGAGGCCCATCCACACTAGGGATGGTAATCTGCTTTACTCAGTCTACCGATTTAAATGTTAATCTCGTCCAGAAACATTCTCACAGAAACACCCAGTATAATGTTTGGCTAAATATCTGGGTACCCCCATGGCCCAGTCAAATTGACACATAAAATTAACCATCACAGATCCAAACGTCTCTAATCCCATCTTTCATCACTCTCTTACCGTCTCATTCTGTTTCAGGCTCTCTAGCCTCCTTACTTCTCCTCATTTTGTCCCAGTATGCTGTACTCTCCAGGCCTTCTGATTGGCTCTATATCTCTTTCTGGAATGGGCTTCCACTTGATAGCTGCCTGGCTCCTCTCCTCACTACCTGCGCATCTCTGATCCACGTCCCCTCCTCAAAGATGCTTCCTTGACTATCATTTCTAGAGTAGTGTTCCGTGCCCCTTCACCGTTTCCCTTAGTGTGTGTGATTTTTCTTTATGGCACATATCTGACTTCCTTTATATTTATGTGTTGTTTTCTAGAATACAATTTTCTTTAGTGCAGTGATTTTGCCTTTGTTCATCATGGTATCCTCACTGCCTAAAACAATCTCTGGAACAAAAACTTGTTGCATGAATGACCTACTTTACAGCCTGATAGGGGAGATAAATTTCATTGCCCACTGGATAAAAGTTATAAGCCAAAGAACCATATAAGATGGGTACTGTATAGCGATATTTAATATTTAATATGACTGCCATGAATTCCCTGACACCCTGTTTACAGGACATGCTTGGCCTCCTCCACGAGATGAGAGAGGCTAAGTGAACCAAATAAGAAAGAATTAGAATTTGATCATTGTGTTCTTCTCTTGGCTATGAGGTGGGTCTTTCAGCCAGCTTGGACTGTTTATGGGAAAGCAACAGATAGGGCTTACAGTGTGGTTACAGTTGAGGTACACATGAGTTCAAATATTTACAGAAGATTTATTTGAGAGGAAAGCTGGATAGATGCAATCCTAGATTGTGCCCATAAAAATTTCATGTACTCTCAGGGTAAACAAATAATTTATATAACCACGAGGGGAAAGGATTAGAGACAGTTTAATGGTTGTGATTGTCTTATGTATAGTAAATACCATGATGGCATAGATACTCATAAAAAGGTGAGGGTCGCTTGTGCACAGGAAGAGAGAAACATTGCTTAGAAAACACACGCACCTGAGAAGACACCTGTCAAAACAAGAGCCATTAGGGAGCCTGCTGGTAGCGTTTTAATATCCCCACTACTTCTGCTGACAGTAGAATTTGCCATCTGTGTGTTATATTTTTGAATGAGGTTGGTCCTCACAAGCGCTCTCAATCCACTAAAATATAAGGAAGCGTCCCCAATCCCAGGCCTCCGTGTTGGAGGTGAGCTTTGATGTTTCAATAGGTTTTCCGATATTTTCACAAGAAGCAAGTAGTTTTTTTCTCCACTACTAGATTTCAGGAGGAGAGGAATTTTCTGCTTTTTGTGAGATATTCCCCCAGATTATCTCTAAAGTCTCTTCAGACTCTAGGAAGCCACAGGTGTCTGGTGATTCCCTTAGTCAGGGATTCCTCAGACCTCTGTCTGTTTTCTCTCTTTCAGTATCTCCTTATTCAAACTCTAATGTGAATGAAAGTATTTTTTTCTTTTAGAATTATTAGTAAATTTAACAGCATAACTATGACGCATTAATTGCTCCACAAAATAATATGGTAGGACTATTGAAATGAAACATGGTAACAGTTTTTTTAAAGAATTGCTATGTATAGATTATAGGCAAAATACAATCTGGAATACAGTTTTTTAAAAAAGTTGTTGACAATATGACTTTGATATTGTTGGTGATAAATCTCAACCTATGTGTTTATCAATCTTGATTTTACCCTTCCATGTTTTAGATCATGATCCTAGTTTTCAGATATAGTTGACTCCTCATTATAATTACAAATATGAACATGGCATAAACATAAACATAACTCTTTTAATAAATGAGACAGCTTTTATTAAAAAAACAAGGATTAAAGGGTAAGTACTTTAAATATTGCTATACAGTACCTATCTTATAGTGTTCTTTGACTTGTCACTTTCATCTAGTGGCAAATGAAAATAATATTGGTCAATTACATATTCATTCAACAAACATCTATTTAGCCTTTACTGTGTTGGGTTCTATATCAGGTACTGGATGGACCTTTGGACAAGCAAAAGAGTATGGCAGAGAAACAGAGAAAGACAATCTGGAAAACTGACATCCACTAATGTAGAAAATAACTCAAATTATTATAATATAATATATTTTGCTGGATTTCTCAAATTTCTCATATTCATTGTGACAATTTGCATCTAAAGCAATAGTAGTTCTCAACCCTGGGTATGCTTTAGGAACCCTGGAGAGCTTTTAAAAAATACCATGTCCAGCTTTAGGCATAGAGATTCTGATTTAATTGCTCGGGGGTGAGGCCCAGTCAGGCCAATGTTTACAAAGATCACTAGGGGATTGTAATGGGCAGTCCCAATTAAAAAGTACTAGTTAGCTCCCTGACTGCCTTATTTTCCATATACTTCCTCGTTCCAGATCCTGACAACCTTATGGTACTTTCCCACAGTCAGTACAATAAATTCTTATAGAACTGGCTAAAATTCTTAGCCTGTCATTCAATATAATATTGACACAATAATAGCTACCATTTATTCATCACCTACAGTGTGCCAGACATTTTGTTAGAAAATATACATACATATTTCTCATCTTTACAATGATCCTGCAAGTTAGGTAAAAATTTTTTAGACTTTCCGCCTAGACTTAGGGGTTAAGTAAATTATTGTTTGCTCAGATAGCCAGTATCTTGAACATGAATGTAAGGGCCCAGATTCTAACCCAGATCTGTCTGAATTCAAGACTTCCTTCCAGACTACACTGCCTTCATATTCTGACCTCAAGCTGCATCTCCAGACTTAACTATAATTTGTTCCACATTACACATCCTAAGCTACGGGCAAACAAATATCATTGTCCCCTTTCCCCCACAGGCATCCACCACATTCTCACCTGTCATTTGCCCACCCTGTTAGTTTGTGGAATACTATGCCACTCAATTCAATTTACCTTTTTTTAACAATCCTTTAAGGTACAGCGCAGATGCAGCCTCATCAATAAATCCCTTCTGGATCTTCCCAGCTGGAAGCCATCGCTTCTCGCTCTGACCTTCTGAAGGGTCTCATCTGTACCTCTCTCAGGTGCACTCACCATTTCCTACCCTACAGTTATTTGTGTGTATGTTTACTACTCTTACTTGTTTATGAGCTCTTTGGGATCAGAGTTATGACTGATTCATCTTTTTATTATGTGTAACATCCCACACAGTACCTGGCCCATTGTAGATGCTGAAAAAATATTGCTAAAGGAAAACACAATGAATGAAGAAAGAATAAGCAATTTGATTAAAGTCACCTACAGACCCATACTTGGGACAAGAAAAGGACCTGATTGCCCATATAAGATACAGTGCAAAGCATCCCTATTTTTGGAAGTATTTCTATTTTGTGTAAAATAATGTGATTCCCAAGTGCATCAACTTTTTAAAGGGATTTTATGGATGCTTTGATTTTATATGCAATCCAAGACAGTCGGTGACTGATAAATAAGAAATAAGGGCACTTCTTTGTTCCTGGTCATTTGCTGAAGCAACGGGAAAGAGAATAGAAAAGTGCATATGTGTGTGATGATGTGGGATGATACTGTAATTGCAAATGGGATAACAGCAGCAGTCTTTTATTTTGAACATCTTTTCACATTTATGCAGAAGAATTTCACATTCAATGCATTTCAGATGCACTTAGCACATCCTCAACTTGTACTCATTAAGAGAACACTAATACATGTAGCATACTTATCAGAAATTATGTACTTTTCTCAATATCTAGAAGAAACAATGCTCAGATAGCCTCTAACAGCAAAGTAGAGAAAAAATGAAAACAAAGCTATTGCTTAGGATGTCCTTGGTAGGACTTTTTGCCTTAACATTTGTTTAGAAAATCTTTCTGATTCCCACAATGAGTGATTTCATTCTATTTGCCTTAGATAACACCACTTTGTCACTGTTAGAGATTATGCAAATCAGTGAGTTTTTCCTGACCAGTAGTTATTACTTGTGTTACAGGTCACAAGTGGTGCATAGTGTCTTGTGTACTGGATTGTATTAAAATAAATGCATTAAATGTTATTGTGAATGAATTGGTCTTAATGATTGAAGTTATGAATTTTAAGTTGAGTATGTGCTTAGGTGTTCTGAGGATGTATATAAGTGGAAGATAGAATGCTCTCATTTAATTGCACATGGAAGAAAGTTATTTGAAATTTACAGTCTATTTTGCAAAGCTTAATTGTTTTGTTTTTCTTTCTCAGAAATGAGTGGTAGGCAAACTTTATTCTACAAAGGGCCAGATACTAAATATTTTAGGCCTTGTGAGCCACACACTCTCTGCTGCAAGTTCCCCTTAGACAAAAGTAGCCATAGACAATACATAAATGAATGAGCATGGCTGCGTTTCAATAAAACTTTGTGCATGGACACTGAAACTTGAATTGTATATAATGTTCTCATCATGAAATATTATTTTTCTTTCCATTTTTTTCAACTCTTTAAAAATGTAAAAACCATCCCTTGCTCGTGCACCACAGAAAAACAGGCAACAGGCCAAATTTGGCTCATGGACCATAGCTGGCCCACCGCTATTGTAAATTCAAACTGTAGATTAAAAATCTGCTTTTTACTGTCCTAAGACAATTTCGATTAGTGGTGGATTTTTAAAATGTTACAAGGGATGATGAGATGAAGTAACAAAAATATTAGTGCTAATGCAAAGCCTCAAAAACCCAGTGTGCAGTTAAAAAATATATATGTAAAAATAAACTTAACCAACAGCAGGAATATCTTTTATAGGAAACAAATAAGATTTACATTTAAATTGCCAAGTGCACTTATATTTTACAGTACTATTACAAACGTTTGTAAATTTACATTATTGATTTTACTATTGACTATCCACATTAGGAAATATATGACAACATATTCTGCAAAATTAATCCATTTTCACGTCCTTCATGCATCTCCCTAGTGTTCAGCTTATATCACTTCATTGTAAAAGATGGTAAAAGCACCACAGTATGGCTGTCGCTTTATGGGGAATTATATTTACCTTCCTTCTGAGAATGTTCAACTTTTTGTTCCTGTACCTATTGTTTTTTAAAAATTATTTTCAGCTTTATTGAGGTATAACAGAGAAAATCGTAAGATATTTAAAGTTTACATCATGATGATTTGATGTACATATACGTGGTGAAAGCATTCCTCCCACCTAGTTAATTAACACATCCATCACCATACATTTCACATATTTATCTTTTTTTTTTCTGCTAAGAACATTTTGGTTCTACTGTCTTAGAAAATTTCCGTTATACCGTACAGTGTTGTCAACTATGGTCACCATGTTATACATTAGATCCTCGGACCTTATTGATCTTATAGCTGAAACTTTGTACCCCTTGACCAACCTCTCCCTATTTCCCATCCCTGGGCCCCTGGCAACCATTTTTCTACTCTTTGTTTCTAAGAGTTTAACTTTTTTTAAGGTTCCACATATAAGTGATACTAGGAAGCATTTGTTTTTCTCTGTCTGGCTTATTTCACTTAGCATACTGCCCTTAAGTTCCATCCGTGTCGTCATAGAAGGCAAGATTTCTGTCACTTTCATGGCTGAATAATATTCCATTTTATTTATATGTATATACAAAATCTCACATCTTCTTTATCCATTCATTCATTGATGGACACTTAGGCTGTTTCTGTATCCTGGCTATTGTCAATAATGCTGCAATGAACGTAGGAGTGCAGACATCTCTTCAATATCCTAATTTCATTTTCTTTGGATATATACCAAGAAGGAGGATTGTTAGATCATATGCTAGTTCTATTTTTAATATTTTGGGGAACATCCATACTGTTTTCCATAGTGGCTGTACCAGTTTATGTTCCCACTAACAGTGCACAGTTTTTCCCCTTTCTCCACATCCTGGCAAATGCTTATCTCTTGTCTTTTTAATAATGACCATTCTAACTGGTGTGAGGTGATATCTCATTGTGGTCATGATTTGCATCTCCCTGATGATTAGTTATATCTGGCACTTTTTTATGTACCTGTTGGCAATTTGTATGCCTTCTTTAGAAAACTGTCTATTCAGTTTCTCTGCTCATTTTTTAAACAGGTTGTTTATCTTCATAGCTATTGAGTTGTGTGAGTTCTTTATATATTTTGGATATTAACCCCTTATCAGACATATAAACTCAAAATGTATTAGACTTACATATAAGACTTGCGACCATAAAACTCAGAAGAAAACATAGGGAAAAAGCAGCTCCCTGACATTGGTCTTGGCAGCACTTCCCTGGCTATGACACCAAAAGCACAAGCAACAAAAGCACAAATAAATAAGTGGGACTACAGCAAACTAAAAGGCTTCTGCAGAGCAAAAGAAATAATCAACAAAATAAAAAGGCAGCCTATGAAATGATAGTTCTATTTTTAATTTTTTTGGCTGCACCAATTTGCATTTCCATCAACAATGCACAAGGGTGCCCTTTTCTCCATACCGTGGCCAACACTTGTTATCTCTTGTCTTTTTTTTTTTTTTAAAGATTTTACTTTTTCCTTTTTCTCCCCAAAGCCCCCCGGTACATAGTTGTATATTCTTCATTGTGGGTCCTTCTAGTTGTGGCATGTGAGACGCTGCATCAGTGGTCTGATGAGCAGTGCCATGTCCGCGCCCAGGATTAAAACCAACGAAACACTGGGCCGCCTGCAGCGGAGCGCGTGAACTTAACCACTCGGCCACGGGGCCAGCCCCTATCTCTTGTCTTTTTGATGACAGACATTCTAATAGGTGTGACATGATATCTCATTGTGCTTTGGATTTGCATTTCTCTGATAATTAGAGATGTTGAGCACCTTTTCACATACCTATGGTCCATTTGTAGGTCTTCTTTGGAAAAATATCTATTTGGTTCCTCTGCCCATTTTTAAATCAGGTTATTTGTTTGTTTTGTGTTTATTGCTATCGCATTGTGCAAGTTAGTTATATATTTTGGATATTAACTCCTTATTGGACATACGATTTGAAAATATTTTCTCCCATTCCATAGGTTGCCTTTACATTTTATTGATGGTTTCCTTTGCTGTGCAGAACATTTTTAGTTTGATGTACTCCCACTTGTTTATTTTTGCTTTTGTTGCCTTTGTTTTTGGTGTCAAATCAAAAAAATTATTGTCAAGACCAATATTAAGGAGTTTACCCTGTATGTGTTCCTGCAGGAATTTTATGGTTTCAGTTCTTAAATTTAAGTCTTTAATCCATTTTGATTTGTCTATTGCCTTTTAAAGGATTAGTCCTTGACATTTGAGTTTTATTCTTATATATATTCCCAAATACAAGTATATTGTTTTCTTTTGGATTTTCACCCACATCCCCAAACTCTAAGAGTCTAGGACTCACTTAAGAACAGATATTTTTATAATCACAGATGGCACCATACTGAAAAGTATGGAGGGAGTCAGAGAGAGGTCCCTCCATCAAGTTTTGTATGTTCAAGTTGATATCTGTATTAGCCATTGGATTTCAGTAATAACATATAACACAATTTAAGAAATAACAGAAGATATCATAAATAATATGTAGCCAAAACAATATAGTTTTTACATGGCCATTTGAACTCGGCTTCCTTGTCATGAATGATGTTTGACCCAGCCACTTCAAAATGTAAATAAGTAAATTTGCAAGAAAATACCTGACCTTCATCTTGACACTTAACCTATTCCTGAGTTCCGCCTCAACTTGGACTTTCGTCCTTATCCCTGATCCAATCTTTGAGACACACCTCGTCTCACTGTCTGTGATTCAGATTTCAGTAGCCCAGTTGGTCATACATAGGATGATGATCAAACATGCAGTGAGACTCATGCAGGTAGTGAAAGTATCTATCGTGCACAATAATTGGTAATAAAAAAAATAGTGTTTTCACATTGTTGTGAGCTCTCTGTGATTAAATGTCAAATTCTTGGGGTAAATATTAAGAGCTGTGAGTTTAAAGGAGCATTAGGCTTACAGATAGGGGGACTTGGATGAGTGCAGAGTGATTGGCATTTCCGGTGAGATGGAGGTGGATAAAATCACAGAAGCAGGGATGCTCATAAGATGTTGTGGAACCAGGGAATGGATGAGCCTAACTCCATGGAAAGTAGAGGTTGGATATGTAATCCTGGGAGAAGAATTGGAATATCTTCTGAGCCAGATTAGGAAGGTCATCTTTGCCTGGATGACAGAGAAGTTTGGGTTTTCTTTCATGTGACGTTAAAAGCCATGCCAAGTGTTTGGTAGACAGGGACATGATGAAAGCAAGATATAATAGTTCGGAAATATTAATTGTAAAGCACTGAAATGGCCCTAGAACATGCAATTTGACTGATTGATTGTTACCATGATGGCAATGCCTTTCTTTTCAGTAATCTGAAGGCAATTTGAAACTGCCTTTGGAAGAAGAGGTGCAAACAGTAGGATTCAGAGTGGCTCATCCCAAACTCAGCCAGAAAGCAGGGTTTACTTTTTCAATGGCCTGAGCTCCTTAAAATGAACAGGCTTGATAAGTTTTCAGCCTTGATTTTAATTAAGACTGCTTTCTCATAGTTCACATACTCAGCTAGGAAAAAAAGAACAAAAATGGTTGCCTTGTTAACTAAGAATGGTAATAAAAATACAATGGTATTAAGAAAGTGATCGAAGAAAAAAATCATGCATGATATGCTACCACATGCAGGCATACACCTAAATCCAGCGCCACACAGTATTGCAAGCTGATTAAGAAACACACCCAAAGAATGAATGAAGTGCATAGACTAGCAAAGCTTTTGACTTAAGAAAATCTTAAGACTTAGATTTTAAAAAAAGAAAACAAACTTGCTGACTCTTAAATTTGAAAGTAAAATGAAAGCTATTTATTCCATATTCTTCCCTCTCTACCTTCATAATCTTCTGCTTCCCATAGGCACATACCAGTTTTGAAAGCAGGGATAAAGATCAGGTATTGATTGTCTTAATTAATTTTCAGGTTCAAAACGAATACCCTGGGAAATAAGATGAAATATTTAGATCAATAGGAAAGCAGTAAAGGATCTCATTATCAGATTTTTCATTTCCATTTATTCCTTCTGAAATAGTTTTGGACGACGTTTCCTCCTTATATCTCTCTTTTTTTTCCTTAACTTTGAATGAATGCTTTAGTCAAAATAGTACCTACACACATTCCAAGTAGTTTAGGAATGTGGAGCATATGTAAGTTTTTAAATTGACTTTCCCCATGGGTTTGATTTGATTTATATTTTCTCAGTGCAGAAGAAGCTTTCATATCTTCCAGCTTCCATAGGCTGCATTTCTCATGGCTATGTAAAGATTTCCAGAGTCAAAAGTTTAAGCTTTCAAAAGATTTCATGATCTACATTCAGTAAATTTTGCTAGCTGTATAGTTTCCTGGGACTGTCATAAGCACCGTAAACTAGGTAGCTTAAAACAATAGAAATTTTTTCTTTCAGTTTGCAAGCTCAAAGTCTGAAATCCAGGCTTCGACAGGGCCGTGTTCCTCCTGATGGCTCTGAGGAAGAGTCTTCCTTTCTGACCTCTTCCCAACTTCTGGTGGCTCCCTGCAATTCTTAGTATGCTAATTCATAGCATTCTTTGACTTCTAGTTGCATCATTTCAATCTCTGCCTCTGAATTCCCGTGGTCTACTCTCTGTCTCTGTGTCTCTCTGTGTCCCCGCTTCTTCTTATGAGGAGACAAGCTATTAGATTTAAAGCCTACCTCAATTCAGTATGAACTCATCTAGATCCTTGCTTGATTGATTATATCGGCAAAGACCTTATTTCCAAATAAAGTCACATTCTGAAATTCCAGGTGGACATAAATTTTTGAGGACACCCTTCAACCCGCTGTACCAACTTAAAAAGTTTCAATATCTTCATTCAAACTTACCAAATAAAGAAGAAATATAACAAAACAACAAGTACAAATTTGAAAAACCACATTAATGGTTTAGCTACTACGTTATAGGATTTGCTAGAATGTTATTGCTTCTTCTCTTGTCCCATTGTCCGATGTCTTCTTGGCCTGATTGTTTCTCAGTCATTAGAAAAATTTGCATACCTCAAATATCCAACCAGATTCCACCAAACCATTACAAAAGAGATTATGCTTTTTTGTCTTTTCTCTTAATGAATAAAGTGTTCCATTATAAATGCGCCTGCTTTTTGGTTTCTTGATTTGAAGGTATGTAAATGTGTAATGCTTAAAATAAATAAGAAGAACAGATGGCAGGACCTTAAAGATCAAATTAGCTTTGTATCCATCTGGAATTTGAGGATGGCTTCATTATTTCCTTCTAATTCGTTCATTCTTTCTTGAATTCTCTGGCGGAGGATTTTATGCACAATTGTGCAATATAAATATCTTAGGGAAATAATAAAATATGATTCAGTCATGAAATAAAAGCTGAAAATAATTCTGTGGAGTTCTAACAGTATCATTGTCATTATAGTTACATTTGGTGGTTTTCCAGAATTAATATTGCTGCATGGGTACTCCTTAAGGACACACCAAAAAATCTATTTGATGTCCAAGGTGTTTCAACATACACACTGTTCTGAGAAGTTAAGTTTCAAATATGTCTTCAGTAACTACTAAATTACATACGTTAACTTTAACAATGTCAACATGTTCTCTTTGATTAGACTGATGTCAATCCTATGTAAACTCATAATATGAAGTATATTTTATCTGCAAGTATTCTGCATTTATTTAACAGTGACATTTTTTAAACAATGCTTAAGGGCCACAGGGAGAGTATAGAAATTTTCATTGGTAGTAATGCAAAGTGGACCTTAAGTAAAGTTACATTTCTGATCCTGTACCTCTTATTTTTGGTGAATGAAAATAAGAAGTGATGGGAATGTGCCCTTTCCTGTCAAATGACAAGGAGGATCCAGTGTACTCTTTTCTCATATTACTAACACCTTATACAGGGTTGACTAGATCATTCCTATTTAAGATCAAATGATGCTTACACACACGTAGTTGCCTGGGCATAAAATTAAGTCTGTGGCCCATTAAGTTAAGTGTAACTACCTCAAAAAATCTTGCCCAAGGATCGTTTCCATTTTGTCATTACTCCACAGAAATACCTGAAAGTAGCTCTGTACTGAAAAATCATTCACCTAAAGTCTAAACTTTTCCTCTTGGCTTTTAGACATCCCTACCCCAGTCCCATCCATGCTAATCCATTCCTGTTTCCCTCATCTTTACCACTCAGATCTTCTGCCTTGATCTCCACACACACTATATTCACTCTATACATCACCCTTCTTTCCTCTCCTAACCTCTGGTTTGCATTGCTTCCTACCTTGGGGCGTCCCTTCCATCTGTCTGTCTCATCTAACACACTTCAAGTCTCTTCTACTCAAGACGTTTTTCTAAACCATCCCAGTCTTTATAAATTATATCTATGAGTTCCTATTACATTTTAGAATTGATAAAATACTATTTGGAACTGTAGAGCATAATGGCTTTATCCTTCTTTAATTGTTTCGAATCTATTCCCTTACTAACTCAAAATAAAATTCATGCACACAGAACATGTTCACTGAACTCTTTTTGTATCTCCCACAGGATCTAGCACCACTTTACATGATGATGAATAAACAAGAACAATAATTTAAATATATTTGCTGTTAGAACAGGCGTTATTATAAGCACCTCACATATCCTAACTAACATATCTTCACAACAGACCTCTGAAGTGGGTTTATGTTTATTGTCCTTTCATGACGCAGAAATTTAAGCATTTTGAGGTAAAACAAACACAACAAAGCTAGCATTCAAATGCAAGAAGTTTGGCTATAAAGTCTATGCCTTTAACCATTTTATTATATCACCTCTACAAATTAGATGATCATAAGCATTTGGTTGACTAACATAAATTAAGAAATTCAGGGGCCAGCATGGTGGCATAGTGGTTGAGTTTGCACGCTCCACTTCCGCAGCCTGGGGTTTGCAGGTTCAGATCCTGGGTATGGACCTAGCATTGCTCATCAAGTCATGCTGTGGCAGCATCTCACATAAAATAGAGAAAGATTGGCATTGATGTTAGCTCAGCAACAATCTTCCTCAAGCAAAAAAAAGAAGACTGGCAACAGATATTAGCTCAGGCCCAATCTTCCTCACCAAAAGAAAGAAAGAAAGAAATTCAATATATACATTTAATATATGGTTGGTCACCATGTTTCCTGTATGATTTTATTTCTGGCTTCACGGCAGTTTGGGATGATAGACACAGCCCTAAAAAGACTTTCAGGCAATGTTTCAGGGTAAGTTCACACTTTGACAAGAACACACTGTTTCAAAAACAGAAAATATCTGTCATATAAACAGAACACACAGATCTCATTTCTGCTTTGAAAAACAAAATAACATCTCTATGGAGTGGAAATAGAACATAAACACAAAATGTTAGGCAAGGCTAAAGTCATTGACTAATGGGGCATACTTCTAGAAGCAGCCTAGAACCTTGTTCCTTTGTGGTCGTAGGGAATTAAAATATTCCACACAAGATAAACCATTAGATCCAAGCTCCCTGCAAAGCCAAAAGCTCCTGTGAGATTCTGTTGCTTGCAAATGGGGGCAAAATATGCTCCTGAAAGCTGACAAGGGACTATGGTTATACTAGTAAGTTGCTGGCCCTAGGGGAGGAAAATACACCAATGAGGCTTGAGACTGCAAATACCACCAAGCCACCCCTGGCTCCATAACTGGATTTGTTACATTCCTGATATCACCTCAGGACAGAGACTGCAAATGGCTGTTATGTGGCCTGGTTGGGGACTGATTGTTTATACAGGGGTGGTTTGGAGAAGCCTGCAAGCTAAAATTCCAGAACACATAAAGAAATCTATTCCTAAGTAAAGGAGTCACAAAATCAACATGGGAAGCATAAATTTATTTTTAATGAAATTAATCTTATGGGTCATTATAACAAAGACTTTAAAATAAGTTTATTTGGGATATACAATAAAGGAAGCACATTCCTAGAAAAGGACAAGAAATTATAAACAAAAGCAGAGCCAAAACCAAGAATGGATAGTTATGAAAAAGAACAAATAAAAATAAAAAGTAAATAAAAATTATAGTCACTGAAATAAAATACTTTCTAGATGGGATAAATTTTACACTGAAAATAATTATAAATCAAATTTGTAAACTGAGTAACTAACCTAGAAGACAACACAAAGACACAAAAATAAACTGGAAAGGGTAGTTGGGAGACGTGGAGAAGTGTGGGGAAGCTGTAACATAAGTGTACGAAGAGTTCTAGAAGAAGATAGGTTAATACAGTAAAGCTACATATGAAGAACATTTTCTAAAGTTAAAAAATAAAATAAAATAAAAGAGATGCGAATACTCACGTAGAAAGTGTATTCCAAGTACTGAGCAAGAAAATAAAGATAAATCTATACCTAGCGACAGTATTATGAAGATAGAGAACACCCCGATTAAAGAGAAAATCGTGCAACCTATTAGAGATAAAAGATTATCAATAAGGGAAAAAAATGGGAATGTCAGATAAATTTCTCAGCAGCAAAAATGGACACTAGAAAAGAGGAACAACGTACTAAAATTACTAAGTGAAAACAGCTGTCAAATTAGGATTTGTATTTTAATAAACCAAAACTAATTAATATTCAAAAGGCCAAAATAAGGATATTTTCACACATAAAATGAGTAAGAACTTATATCCCATAGAAACCACCGTTAAAAGCACTATTAAAAGATTCATTTCAGCAACAAGAAAAATAAATCTAGAATGAAAGCATCGGATACAAGAAATAACAGTGAGCTCAAAAACTGAAGTT
This sequence comes from Equus quagga, assembly GCF_021613505.1. Lineage (NCBI taxonomy): Eukaryota > Metazoa > Chordata > Mammalia > Perissodactyla > Equidae > Equus > Equus quagga. The sequence continues at coordinate 129,691,057 of NC_060268.1, forward strand.
AAACTCAACTATCTTCTGTGAAAAATAAGAATAACTAGGGGATTTCTTTTGGTTAAAAAAGGATAAAACTAACATCTTGGACAAAAATAAAAAATATCCAAGTAGGTAAGTAAATTGAACTTGGGTCTTGTGTTTGAAGGAAGAAAGAAATAGGAATAATTTTAGACACTTTGTAGAAAAAAAATGTACATATGTTAACAATTAAAGGTAACAGGAAAGGAAAGACATGTAGTCTGTAGACCCCAAGTACACTGAGAAAAAAATTATAACAACTTTATTAACCAAACAGAAATCAGGAAAGGGGAAAAAAGGAAGCAAACATGAAGGAGCAAATCAGATCATAGAAATAAGTCCAAAGATATCAATAATCATAACAGATAAATATGGATCAAAAGAGATAATCCAATTTGGTAAAAAAATCTAACTACATTCTCCTCCTAAGGATCACACTTAAAATAAATCTACCCAGAAAGTTTGAAGATAAATAGAATGAGATATACCATGCAAATATTAATCACAAGAAAGATTTTAGTTTTGTCTATTGTTAAAAATAATATTAATCTAATGAAGATATTAATAATAGCATTATTGCAAAAATGGCACCAAAAAAACCCATTGCATTTATGGAAGAAATTTTTACTACAAATAAAGAGTGACTCCACCTAATAATAAAAGGAAAATTCTATCAGAAAGATACGACACTGATAAACTTGTAAGCACCTAACGACATAGCTTCAAAATATATAAAGCAAAAATTACAGTTACATAGAGAAATTAACAATTCATGATCAGAATGGGAAATTTTTAGCATCCTCTATCAGAAAATGGTACATCCTGCAGACAAAAAAACTGAAGAAGATTTAAGCACAAATTTTGATCTAGTGAATATTAGAAAATATGTTATTCATGATAGTAAATTCATCATTTCCTGCATAGGTCATGCTGGCTCCGTACTTTCATTTCTTTCTTTCTCATTGCCTAGTATGCCATCTCTTACTTCTCCGTGTCAATGCAAACACTACTCATTTTTCATAGCCCAGCTCAAGTCTTATTTCCTAAAGGAAGTGTTCCTTATCGTTTACATGAATCTCTTTTTCTCATAAATTACACAGGGCACTATAGTGTTTGTCTTTAGTTCGTCTCCTTAGTTTGTCTCCTTAACGGCAAATTGTTTGTGCTACTTAGACTTGTGTATTTCTTGGTTCCACAAAATGCCTGTAAATAACTATTTTTAAACATTTACTAGTTCTCACTCCACTCCTTTCCAGCACCCAACATACTCTTACTATTTGAAGCCAGATTGATTATGAATCAAATATAGCAATTAGTGGCAAGGAAATTTTAAGATGTTAGAACCATAATAGAGAGTTATCTTTAAACAAATATTGCAAGCAACTGTTTGTGAGGGAATATCAATTTAGTCCCTATTCTGCTACCAGAGAGAGACGGGGAATTACGTTGTAAATCATCAACCCTATAATATAACGGAAAGGAACAGCATGAAAATGTTCCCACTGATACACATGGTTTGATTCATGAAACAATTTCTTCATACCTCTTAAGCTACTGATTGATTCCTGCACATAAATCTTTCTGAAGATTCCACAAAGGAATAGCCAATCACAGAAATGAAGAAATACCTTCATATGAAACAAAATTCTAAGGTTTAAATAAAAAAACTGTTGCATATATGTAAAAGCAAGTGACATAAAGACAATAATTTACAAACAAGGTTCAAGGAACTCTGGGGATTTCATTGAACGCTATGAGGCTAAGTGGTTTTCTCAGTCATTAATTTTACAAGCTTTCACCAATCAATAGGCTAGTCTGTTACCAAATAAATGACTAGTGTTAAACAGCAGCAAGAAAAGGATATACTATTTCATTCAAGTATCGACCAAGAATAACCAGGGAACAGAACCATACCCTATAATTGAGTTGCCTAATGAATATTATTTGGAAAAACCATAAACTACTCAAAAAGAACAAAGATAGTGATAGGACTAAGCTTAGGAAAGAGTCTTAATTCCTTCAAGCAGTGAAACTCAAGAGTACACAGTAAATTATTATTTAGAAGAAATCTAATCTAATTAGAAGAATTTATGCCTAAATTCAAACCAATGGCAGTTGGAAATAGTACTAGCCACCTATACAAGCTCGATATTTTCTTACAAGGGGTAAAGCAGGGCTCTCTGGATCCAGAGATCTGTAGCTCTGAATTAGATATTATTGTTCTTCAATGTCTTATTTGGTATCAAACAAACAAACAAACTGTTCTCTTACCCTTCATCCTCCATTAGTGAAAATAGAATATTTCAGATTTTCTTTCTAAATCAAAATGCTGATAAATACCACATGCCCTTCCTTACCAAATCAACATTCCAAAAGTGATTCATGTAATGAGAAGTGAATGAAGAAGAACATTGGCTGGATGGTTGAAAAGAACAAGGTAAGTAAAATGGTTGTATCCTTCTCTGGTAGTAAGAAATTTCCTGACTATGAAGTTAGGTCTTTTAAAAATATGCCCAAATTCTCTTTGGTTTCTGTGGTACTGCCTAGTCATCTAAGATGCTCTCTCCACTCGGAAAACTTCCTCCCTCCATTGTCTCCTTTATTAACCTCTTTTTATCTTCTTGTAGTCACATCCTTCCTCTACATCTTCAGAAATTGATCTTTCCTTGCAAAGAAATCCATTTTCATGGCTTAATCTCATCATCTATTGGAGGATGATTCACAAAGTAGTGTACTTCTGAAAAACAAATGTTATGATTATTACCATGTCTCGCGTTTTCTGTCCCATCCTTTGCTCCTGATTTTTATGCCTTGATGTCTTTACATCTGTACAAATGCTCTCTGGTGGTTCATTTCAAGTTCTATCTGCTCCATAAAGGAGTATGCAGTTAGTGGAAAGAACATGAACTTTTGAATAATAGGGATCTGGGTTTGAATCCTACGAACTACTGGTCATCCTGTGATCTTGAGCCCTTTAATCCCTCTGAGCTTTGTTGTTTGCATTTATAAAGTGAGGATGTCAGTTGGACTCCCTTTCCATTCCTTCCATGGGGTAGCTTATCCCTTGCTTTCTGTGTCACGGCCTATTTAGGGCTATACCTACGTCTTGTCTACTACACAAGACAATGGTTTCTTGACCTCTATCTATGTTTGGGGTTCACAGTTCCCACAGAGGAAGCTCTAGTCTTTCTAGTCTGGGAGAGAAATATTTGGCCATTAAGGGACTCTTTACTCTGGATTTTACTAGCCTCTCTTTCTTGAGATCTTGCTTTGATCGTAGCATTAATCACTGCTCTCACTGAGCAGTGAATGGAAACTCAGCTCACACTTCCACTCTAACTAAGCCCTTTCTGCTGTTTTGGGTCAGCCATATCAAAATCTCTTAGGGCAGACAGCTTGAAGATATCCATGTTTGGGGCTCTTCAACCTCAATGTTTTCACCTCTTTGATAGATGGATTATCTTTTCTTTCCCCAACTAGGATTCCAGAGAATCAGCCCTAAATAGCCATTTCCCAAGTCTCTGATGCCCTTAGCTATAATATAAAAATTCTACTTAGAATAAAAACACAACAATGATTCCACTTCACTTCCAACTGCCAATTAGGTCTACTAATCACAGCTTTTGAACTCCCTTCCCATCAATCACACATCTTAAATATTCACAGATCCTCGTGCTCACTTGTAACCCTTACTCAGCAAAGCCAAGTAAGTTTTCCTATACTTGCTTTGCAATTACCTAACCACACTGACCAGTTTAGATTTGAGCAAATTTTCCCTATCTTTGCTTTCCACCTCGATTACTGCCATTTATTCACCATGTGATTCTGTTCCCTTGCATTTCTCAGGATGGGACCTCCCCAATTAAACTTCTAAATCGGTTTCTTCCTGATTCCTTGTTCTTGCCTCCTATTGTTAGCAAGCTATTACTGTTTCTCCTTTTTTTTGTCATTCTTTCCATCTGATTGTCTTACATCTACTCCTCATTCCAACACCAATATATTATTTGAAGAGATGACGTGCAGATTAAGATAGCAGCACATGTGCAACTCTGTAGAACAGATTGGCACATGGCAATAAAAATTCATTTCCCTTCCTCTTTTGTGGTAGAGAGGTATAATCTTCCCTAACTTTAAAGTTCATAGAGCTTTTTTTCATATATCTCTTATGGTGATTTAGTTATAGTACTTTATATTATATTTGCTTATGTAATTGCTTAATTATAAATTCCAAAAAAGTAATTGTCTATGTATTCCCCAGACTTTATACTATTACAGGACTAGCACATGTTAGCCCTCAGTGCATGATTATTGATTTGAAATGCTTTATTCACTCATTACATAGACAACACTTCAAGTTAACAAAGTACTACTATGAATGGATTTGTGTAGACAGACTTAAATCATGACAAGAACCCATTTTGTCGAGCTATCCTTACACTCTGGGAAATAAGGATTGTCTATCATATGCTCTTCTTATCGTAATCCTGAAATTTGGATCTAATGGACATTCTATCAAAATTCTTGCAGCTTATTTAATGCAGCTACATTTTCCAAAATAAGTTCATTTAACATAAACATAATCAAATTTGAAAGAATTGAAAGGAAAACAAATTGGTAAATACTTGCTTTGTGTTAATCCTTTTAAGAACATATAATAGGGGCCGGCCCCGTGGCCGAGTGGTTAAGTTCGTGCACTCCAGTGCAGCGGCCCAGGATTTCACCGGTTCGAATCCTGGGTGCGGACATGGCACCGCTCGTCAGGCCACGCTGAGGTGGCGCCCACATGCCGCAACTAGAAGGACCCACAATTAAAAATGCACAGCTATGTACTAGGGGGCTTTGAGGAGAAAAAGGAAAAATAAAATCTTAGGAAAAAACCCCATATAATAACTGCAATAATTATAACTACTCAGACACTGCCTAGTGGAGTTTTAATTAATAGATAAAGATGATCTCTAATTAGCTCATCAAAATACTAGTCTGAGCAGTGTCAGTCCTACATATATCGCAATTACATTGTTTGTAAGTAAATAGATACTTCTAAACACTTAAAGACTAATTTGCATTCTTAGCAGAGTGGAGATGTCCTCAACATTTTTTATTATGTAGTTAATTTATTTAGCAGCCTCCTTTTCTTTTTAATAGAGGAAATAAACAGAAAAACAGTACAATAGGTTTGATTATCTCAGTTAACATTCTGACCCATTCTGAATTACTGTAGTTCAAATTAATGTGGTTTCTTGAATAGATATGATATGCCAAGTAACTGTTGGATCGGTTATTCCAACTATCTCATTTTACAGATGAGGAAGAAATTGATTTATTATATGGTGCCTGTGGTTAGTCATGGGCCAAGCCAGGTTTTTATTTTGGTGTCCCTGAGTCTTAATTCTGTGCTTTGGGAAAATCAAATGAGTAACGCAAGTTAAAAAATAAAAGAGAGAGAGAGAGGATAAGAAGTGTGGAAATGAAAATACATGTTAAGTTAATGAAAAATAAGAGCCTTAACTATTAATTTGATATAGGGAGCTCAGGCAATTCTACATTGAAAGCAAATAAACTAAAATTTCTAATTCATACGTTCAATCAAAGTAAGGTACTGCTATCCTGTAAAGATTTTGGCACAGTACACTCAAGACTCCATTCAACATTGATTATATTTTATTTTTGTTAGTGTCCTTGTTTTTAAAGGGAGCCAGGTACTTCCAGGTGCTGGGAATAGAAAGCAAATAAAATACAGGGGCTATGATAAAGATTTGCAAAGAGTGTCAAGGCGGTACAGAGGAAGGGCTTCCAACCCAGACTTGTTTGTGTGTGTGAAAGATGGCTTCCTGGAAGAGGCAATGTAGGACCTAAGCCCTTAAGGGTAAGCCAGAGTTGGCCTGATGTTGTCTACAACATGGAAGGAAATGAAGAGAAGAGCAGTTGCAAAATATTCCATCTGATTCAGTTGGTCCACTCTGGTCTGAGGTCGTTCACTTTGGGCAGTGAGGGCTTCATTTATTTCAGAATGAATAATAGCATTGTAGCCAGAACACTATTCAAGTAATTCTTCAGCTTTAGCTTCCCAAGTGGTCAACATTTGGCCTATTTGGGATAGATTTTGAAGCAACATAAAAGCTTTCTATTTCAAATGACTTGAGGGATTTTCATTACTAGACTTCCTTAATTAATAGATAAACACCTACCACCAAAAATTAGATACTTTAAACATCTAAATTTCATAGACGATTATGAATGAGGCAACTCTAGATTCATGGTTAGAGCTGAAGTCTTCAAAAGTCCAGGAGATTGTCACTGAGGAATATAGTATACAGCATTGTAAGAGAGAAGAACATACTTTTGTGTTTATTTACACGTGGAAGACATCTGCCTGTTAAAATTTGTTCTATTTCTCTGTCCATATGTCTCTTCATTTTCCTTTTCCAGTTAGTGCTTTCCTGAATGTTCTTTTTTTTTTTTTTTTTAAAGATTTTATTTTTTCCCTTTTTCTCCCCAAAGCCCCCCGGTACATAGTTGTATATTCTTCGTTGTGGGTCCTTCTAGTTGTGGCATGTGGGACGCTGCCTCAGCGTGGTCTGATGAGCAGTGTGTCATGTCCGCACCCAGGATTCGAACCAACGAAACACTGGGCCGCCTGCAGCGGAGCGCGCGAACTTAACCGCTCGGCCACGGGGCCAGCCCCTGAATGTTCTTTTTTTAGACTTTTGAGGAAATTAGGAGATTGACATCTGAAGAGTCACTGTAAGTGCTTTCACATTTCACACTTCTTGCTGTGCGAATATCATGCACCAGTTGTCTATGAACACTTTTTTATGGGACATTAAGTATTATTTTGAATTCTAGCCTAGATAGTCAGAATGGATGAAAAATTTTATTCTTGTGAGGTTTTTGTGTCTTTTTGCTTTGATAAGATATTTGTTAGATTACATTTCACTGGTTGCATGCTTAGTAATTCTGTACATTTTTATGACTTCGCTGTAAAATACTCATATCTGTATCATATGTCATCTGAGAACTAGAGTTTTTACCGTCTCTTTTTTTCATCTTCTAGGTTATGATCTCCTTTCTCTAGTCACATTTGTGACAGCTGTCTCTTCCTTCCCTTTCCAATCGCCAGTGTAAACCTATAGTTGGAACATCATCAAGCAGGTGATCAGTGTGGTCATTGATAAATGTCATAGAATAAAGAGAATCAGATTTGAGAGGCTCAGCTCTGAAAAGAAAAGCAAGGTTCAGACTCTCCTTTAAAATCTCCTCTTGCCTTCTGGGATTAAACAGTCCATTCTATTTGATACTTTCACAACTTCCATCTATTTTAAACATCAAACCTTTTCAGACCTTACCCTTGATCCTATTTTGTTGAAGTATGAGTGTATTGACATATATTGATAACATAGGTCACAACTGTCTTCTCTAAATAAAAAGCAAGGGATGATGAACTGATAGACTTTGGAGCTGGGAAAGACTTAGAGATCATCCTGTCCAACTTCTTATAGACACCAGCCTGGGATAGTTTGGTGTTTTGTGTCTGAGCTTACAGATACATGCTTTCACCAGCTGATACCGGAACAGAGACCTCCTTCATTTTGTCTGGTGTTTATTCAGCTACATTTTATGCTTCTACATCAATGCAGTCAATTTAACTAAAACTTATGAAGTAAACTAAAATTTATGAAGTTCTATGCACCAAGGATTGATAATACAAACAGCGTAAAACACGCCAGCACACACGTGCATATATGTATGTATAGGCACAGTTCGTCTCCTAGAGAGCCTTAAACTCTAGTACTGGAGGTTGGGAGGAAGGGGGAAAATGCCTAACAGATATGCTACCGAAACCTCTGGTAATTGTCTCTAATTGATGAAGGCATCTTTTTTTCTGCTGAATTTAGACATGGCTTCAATGTCTGCGCCTACATAGCTCTCCAGGCATCCACTGTTTATCTTTGAGTATTGTCATGCACATTGAAACCCTTTTGCTCTCCAAAGATTAGTAGTTTTCTTAAAGAATTAGCTTCTAGAAGACAAAGGAACATAATTATAATAATAGTACCAATAATAGATGCCACTTATTGCTAAGTTGTAGGTTCTAAACACATAATTATTAGAGCAAAATTGCTTATATGTGAATCACCTAACATCAATTCAGTGTGTTCTTAACTTTAGGAAACATGGATCTCTATAATCTCCACTGTGCTGAGGGCTCTGTAAGGGATTAATGGCTTCACTCCCTCTGTTTGGTCCATGGTTCTTGGCCTGCTTCATATTCTTTTATGTCATTCATCATAAAAGGCTTTGTAACTTTTGAGTTTTATCCAAGAATCTTGACATAAAAATAAACAACTTAGGTCTTATTTGCTCTATAGTTTCTTTTGAAAAACATATTCTTGCCCTTGTTGATGCAATGAATGATGGAGGAGGAGAATAATGAAGAAGACCCTTCAGACTGAGACCTAGCCTGTCAGTGGGGTTTGGATGAAGGAAAGGAATGACTCACATGGGTTTAAAAGCTATGAGTAAGGAGGGATCTGTAGGCAGAGCCATGGGCAAGTCGAAGCAGAGAGCCAGGGAGGTTTATAGACCTTGCCAATTGTGTCTGTCCTCAGGAACACAATGGTATGTATATGGTATATAACGGTATGGGTATTGGAATCCAGTGACTATTTCTCCTCAATGGGACCACCAAAAGAGCTAAGTTCTCAGGATGTAGCTTTTCTAAATCTCTGGTAAAAACATATATAGAGAGAGGCAGAAAGAATGGAAGCTTAGTGTGGGCTGCTGACAGGAAACATTTTACAAAACTGCTTCTTCTTGAACGGCAATTGAATCAACTCATTGCCGTTAAGCTTTAAGTGAATGAGTTCTTGCAGTTGGCAAAATTGAATAGGAAATGCTTTAATTTTGTTCTAACTGTTGTCTAACAACAAGAGAGACTTTTTAAATGTGGAATTACAGAGCTGTGCTGAATGACTCCAAGTGAAGTCTATGTAGGTTAAGTTCTTCAGGGGAGGGTCACTTCTTGCTAATGGCCATGGGTTGAAAGGGGGGGCTGAAAGCTTGGAAGTCCAGGGTTGACAAATGATACATGGATCAGCTATCTTGTCCCATAGGACCAGATGAAAATGTGAGTCAAAAGTAACTACTTTCAGGGGCCGGCCCGGTGGCACAGCAGTTAAGTTACATGTTCCACTTTGGCGGCCTGGGGTTTGCCAGTTGGAATCCCGGGTGCAGGACATGGCACCACTTGTCGACTGTGCTGTGGCAGGTGTGCCACATATAAAGTAGAGGAAGATGGGCACAGATGTTAGCTCAGGGCCAGTCTTCCTCAGCAAAAAGAGGAGGATTGGCAGCAGATGTTAGCTCAGGGCTAATCTTCCTCAAAAGAAAAAAAAAAAAGAAGTAACTACTTTCATTAATACATGGAAAAAATTGTATTTCAAATTGGGTGTCATTTTGCCCTTAGCCAAGAGGCTTTTGATGGTTATTCATAATGGTAAAACTTCCAAATGTTATGTATTCAACAATAATTTTGCCTGGGACTCATGGTCAGGAGAATCTGTTGATAAGTAGATTTGAAGAAAAGGACTTTTTTAAGGGCACCTGGTTTGCTGATCAACATTTTCTGTGCATGTGAATCAGAGAAACCTTCTGTACCTTCACAAATCAAGAAAGACCTGGGGCAGACTTCACTTTTATAGTCACATTTTGATTATTCAGGGGTTACTTATTCAGTGTGTGAGCCAGGATTCTGGCCAAACTGGAGGACTGGTCAGTTGGGAGAGCATAAATTGCGTTTTAAAAAGGCTGTGTGGGAGTGGGAGAGGATGCTGTGGTTTCACAGTCCACAAAGAAATTTTTCCAAAATGTACGTTTAGCAGGGGTTCAAAAGGAAAGGAAAGGAGAATATGGTTCTTTTTAAAAATCTTTTCCAGTGGATATTATTTAAGGTTTCTGAGTGTTTCGCTCTAGGAGCATTTATTACATATTTCAAAGGGAAGTAAGTTATTTGCTATGTGCCTCATAGTGGTTTGACCACATTGGATATTTGAACACTTCCTTGGATTTAATCACCTCTATCTTACTTTAGAAGCCCCACTGCAAGGCTTGCGTGGCCATACAGCTTTTATATTTTCCCATTTACTTTTATATTATGCCCATTTTCTAGTTAGTCTGCTGCCAAGGTCATTCCCCAATCACATTCCGTATGTGGATGCTCAGAATGCTGCATCTCCATTTGGGGAAATTTACTATAAGTTTTGTTGCGAGAAATGGATCTTTACATCACTCTCCTGCTAGAGTCAGTGACTCACTAAAGAGTGAAGTAGAATTAACATGAAACATCTGTTTGACTCAGTGAATTCCTTCCTTGGGGGACTGTGGAATGTAAGCAGCATGGGATTGCAGTTTTCACACCTACCAAGGCCGGAGAAATGTGAGGTGGCCACAGTGGTGCACCAGAGCTGGGTATTGTAAGAGTACTGTGCACATCTCTTCCTAACTCTGAGCTCAGTGACACCTCCTTGGTAGCTCGATATGTATGGGCCATGGTCAGAGTATTTATACTAAGACATTGGCAAACACTACAAATGATTGTTGTTGTTGTTTTTGTTGTTGTTTCCCTTCCTGGAGAGCCAGCTGTTAAATATTTACCAGCACACCTCTGGGCCAGTGTACCTAAACACTGATTTTTATTTATTTTTTTAATTTGTTCTCTACTACAGGGGTTCTCAAAGTGTGGTCCTTGGACCAGCAGTATTAGCATTCCCTGGGAACTAGTTAGAAATGAAAATTACCTGGCCCCACCCTTAACCTACTGAATTAGAAATTCCGGGTGGGGGAGTTTAGAGGGGAGGGCATCTCAGGAATCTTTTAACAAACCCTCCCTGCCTGGTGAATCTGATGTATGCTGAAGTGCTAAAGCTAGATAACCACTGCTCTAAGGACTAAATGATTGAGGAAGAATAAATTATGTGTAATTAACGGTATGCTGACCATAATTGAATGATTAATTATCTCATATCTGTCCCATTGTGCTCATCGAGCTTTCAGAGGATAATGCTAAATGGGACTGCTATTTATAGCACCCACAGGGGATGGTGGGGATGTGTCAAAACTGTATCATTTCCAGGGCTCATAGCAGATGGAAACACACCACTCAAGATCTAATGTTCACATTTTTCCAACCAAAAGTACTACCAAAAAGCCACTGATGTGGGCAAATATGGTAACCGGACCACCATATTCTTTGCTGGGCTAAGAGGCGGAATCTCCTGGAGGTCTTGTTAAAACACAGATTGCTGACCCTCTCCCCAGAGTTTCTGATTTGGTAGGCCTGATAATTTGCATTTCTAGATAACTTCCCAAGTGACACGGATGCTGCTGCTCCAGGGACCACTCTTGGAGAACCACTGCTCTAGAATATCTTTTGAATGGTCCATTTTTGTCTGAGTTTCTGCTGCCCAGCTTTTTGTTCCCCGCTATTCTACATTTAGCTTGGTTGTGATTTCTCCTCAGAGAATGTACAGCCCATATCATACGGGGCATGATTTTTAATGCGCAGGAGACCGCTGAGCCCCCCATTTCCTGTCAAGATGTTATTCAGACTCATAATGCACTTTGTCATTTTTCTTCATTCTCCTACTAAGTTTTTACGGCCTTGGCACTTTGCTATTGTGTCAGATGAAACTCAGCTGCTTTCACATTGCAGTGTTTGTGACCTTATGATTCGCATCTTTCACTGCCATCTGGATCACTCACTACAGTGAACAGGGTATTTTCACTCTTCTTTACGTAGAATTTATTTATTTCCTTTGAAGAGGATAACTTAATCCACCTGAGTTTCATCCTCTTGTTACTTAACTCTCTACAGCAGAATAGGAGCTCTTTCCAATGCATGAAAAGTACAGTTTAAAGTGTTTACTGATATGAACTATGGTCTGAGGTTAAAAGATTTAAAAGACTGCCATGATGGCTCTAGGAGGCCTTGTGTGCCTTATTGTTGAGATCAAGTGGGATGGCTGCACCTTTTTTCCTGAAGTCTTACAGTGCGGTATTTGAATATGGGTGGCTAACGTTGTTACCTGTTTCGTTTTTTTAAAGTCACGTCTTTGAATCACTTGTTAGGTTCTCCACTAAACTTGAGTGAGAAGACTTTAGCTTAAGACCTATCTTGGGCACTCAGTAGTTCTGTGACCTTGGGCGGGTCAGTTAATTTGTTGGGTCTCACTTTCCTCATCTATAAAATGGCATCTGTACTGTTTATTTCATTTAACAAGTGTGAGGATCAGAATGATATCTATGAAAGTGTTTTGTAAACTCTAAAATGCTATGTAACCGTGAAACGTTATATGTATCCCTTATAATATTCAGCATAGTCAGAATACAGAGTAGACCCCTAAGATGTGATATCTGATTTGTGTATTATGTGTGGGGTCTTTATAGATCTGTAGAAGCTGACACTCAAAATGGAATCTGATTATGTACTTAATAGCTAACCTGAGTGGCGGATGCAAGCATACAATAGTAGTTACAAAAGCTGGTTATTAGTTAGACTTTAGGAGGCAGGAAAAATTGGGGATTGGCTACAAGCCTTTGGAATTTTGCTTGACCTTCTCTACCTGGAAACTAGGGAGATATCAAGAAGTTGGGTGTATGTGTCATTTAAATAACTGGAGTAACGGGGAAACAATACCCCTGTTGTTGGTGTTTAGTAGGGTGCCTCCTCAATAACTTTTTGGCCTGACAACTAGGACCTTTTTCTTGACTATAAAAGCATACTTACTGGAACAAAGGGCAGGAAGGGCAGGCTGTCTTAGGTATTCCATGTAGAAAATACCAAACTCATGTGTGTGTGTGGGGGGGGGGTGAGTGTGTGAGTGGGTGGGTGGATGTTTATGGTAAATATTTAAAACAGGGTTTGTGAAATCCTACAGAATCCATCTTGAGAAAACACATGGAAGTCTTCCAAAAGATATTTCTCTCCCTACTGGGCTTTCATGGTGTTGAGAAAATCAGATATATCACGCACTTGAGATTTTGTAGGACAGTTCCCCGAAATTCATATCAGTCGTATATTTGACAACTACCCATGCTATCAAAACAAAATAGCATAAAAAGTGCCAAAACAAGTGAATGGGGACACTCTGCCTCAATATTTATTAGCTTGTTGATGGTAGGTAGTCAATTAACCAAAATTTAGTTACCTGATCTACAAAACAGAAATAATGATCCTTGACTTGTTTACCTTCACTAAGTTGCAGATGAAATAATGTCTATAAAAGTACTTTGTCAACTATAAAACATGCTAGAAACACAAGATTTTATTTTCCAAAAGCTTATTCTATGATGCTTTATATGTAGTCCATGTAATTGTGTTTATTATAGAATTATAAAAAGGTTAGAAAAATGTGGGTTGAATGAAAGAATCTTTAGATGACTTCACTGCCTACTGAACAGCCACATGGAGCAGGTCTTGATTCATGCATCAAGGCTCCTGGCAGACTGGCTAGCTGCAGTTCTGCCCTCTGTACTCAGTGTCTTTTCTGTGACCTGAATGAAGCCATAGGATGCGTGCTCTTCAGACTCAGAGGTGATTCAGACCTGGGAGGAGTAGCTAATACCATGAATGCAGATCTAAAATTCAAATTGATCTCAAAAGGCAGGAACAATGATCTGAAAGCACCAAGATAAAATATAACATGGATATAAATAAAATTCTTCATTTAGAGTAAAAATAATCTATTGCGCAAATTCAGGATGCAAGTGATTTGCCTTGGAGGAAGTTGATATGAAACCATCTGGGGGTTTTAGATGTCTACAAGCTCAAATAGAACGTGATGCATTTGCTTTGAAAAAGAAAGTACTGAATAGAATAGAATATGGGTGCTCACTAGAGTGAGCTGGTGTGCAGAAATCTAGCTCTGAGTCGGGGGATTAGAATATCTAATTACTGCGCCAATATCTCCCAGTGTGACCTTGCTCAGGTCATTTAACATCTCTTGGCTTCAGTTTCTCTCACCTATAAAATGAGAATTTGAACTAAATTATTCCTGAGATTGCTTCCAGCTATAAGAATGTGTGATTCTGAGTTGGGTCATAAAAAGGATTTTTGGGGGTGTTTTTGAGAATTGATATATCTATAGCTAGTAGAAAAAAATTTCCATTACAGAGAAATAACTGAGACCTAAAAATAGAGTATATATGTATATATCTTTTTCTTTTCTCAGTGATTGCAGCATTTAAATTTGTTAGCTCAGCCAATGACCTCCTCAAAAATAGTGTATTTCTCAACTTATTTTGCTTAACTGGTGTGCTTTAAGAACTTTTCTGGAACTTCACATTTTCCTGTAACTTTCAGGTACAAATCCCAGCAGGGTCCAGCTGGCTCACTTCCCTTCCAAGACAGATAAATTGAGCTGTATGTGCTTTTACAGTGTGTGGTCTTAGATGTCTAGCATGAGACTTTCAAAATTAAGGTCCTGTCTACTGCTTATAGACATATACAGGGTCTCAGACCTCTCTTTATAGGAATAACAATTTATCATCAAAACTAAGGAGTCATTTTTGCAGCCAAAAAATGAGCATTGCTTCTCTCTAGCTTACAGAAGTATTATTTCTTTAATATAAGCTTTAATTGAGCAGTGAATGATTTAATGGTTTATAGTGCCTTTGGGTTTTAGAATGTGCCAGATTTTTCTAGAGGAATGGCTGCATGCATAGGAATGTTGTTCAACGTTTTAATGCATCTGGTAAATTTCACTCATTCCATTATGTAATTTGATACAGAGTTGGTACTATATTCCATTCAGTTAAGTTTCTTGTGTTGTTTTATCTGTATTTGCCTTATTCTCATTAATTTTTGAAACCTTGAACTGTGTCTCAATTAACTAAATGAATGGGCATGAATCAGAATCTCTCTTCCCCAGTCATACCAAATAAAAGAGAATTCATCCTCTTAAGAGTATCGTGTTAGGGCAGATAGTGACTTGTTTTCATGCGTCCCTCTCTTCTTCCCTCAGCTTTCTTTCTCCTTCCTCTCTCCTCGCCCTTCCTCTTTCTCACCCACTTTCTTTCTTTCTCTTTTCCCTTTTGTGTTTTCTTTCCGTAAGTGTTTATTGGGTCACCACTGTGTGTTAGACAGGCAGAGGATTTATTCACTAGTAAGGTATCTGCCTTCATGGTGCTTGTAGTCTGGGAGAGGCATCCTTTAAGAAACAGCTGGCATGTATAGTGGTAGAGCAACCAGCTCAATAATGAAGGCCAGAGAAGGCATCCTAGAAGAGATTTCAAACCTGAGAGTTGAAGGTTGATTTAGGTAGCTAAACAAAGAGATTGAGCCTGGGTTGAATGTAAGAAACTTTCTAGGCAGAGGGAAAACATATAGTAAAATCTTAAGATGGGAAAAAGTATAGCACAATTAGGAAACAAAAAAGTCAGTATTGCTGAAGCCTGGTGCACAAGGGGAGATTGGCCAGAAACAGAATTGGAGGGGCAAAAGCTTATAAAGGCCTTATGGGTTATGGACCCAAGGAATAATAGGGAGTCATGGAGGATTGAAAGAAAGAAAATAACATAATCGAGTTTCTATTTTTAAAAGATCACTTTGTTGAGGCCAGTCCTGTGGTCTAGTGGTTAAGTTGGCATGCTCTGCTTTAATGGCTGGGGTTCAGTTCCTGGGTGTGGACCAACACCACTTGTTGGCAGCCTTGCTATGGTGACAACCCACATACAAAATAGAGGAAGACCGGCACAGGGCACAGATGTTAGCTCAAGACAAATCTTCCTCAGCCAAAAAAAAAAAAAAAAAAAAAAACAGAAAAGAAAAGAAAAAGAAAGAAAGAAAAAAGGTCACTTTTTTTGCAGGGTGGAAACTGTTTTGGAGGGACACAAGATTGATTATGGGTTATTGTTTTAGTCTAGGTAAGAGATGATGATGATGATGATGATAATGATGATACAGCATTGGACTGGTAGTGGGGTTGTGGATACTGGCATGTCTGTTTCATCTCAACACAGCTCTGGAGTCTATTTCATTTTCAGATAATTTTCTTTAAAGCCATTGTTAAAAAACAAAAATCTTTGTTTTCTTCTTTATTGCTGTTCCTAATTTGAGGACATAAAATCTGCCCAAGAAATAGATTTGTAGCTGTGAGAGATTTAGATGTTCAGAATAGATTTCGAGATCTTGTGTTGATTTGAGTAGAAGGAAGAACACCAGGATAGGAGTCAGAGCTCTGAATTTAAGACTCATTTTGTCACTAAGGAGCTCTTTGACTATGGGTAATGACTTAACCTGCTCCAGCACTCCTTTCAATTCTAGTCTCCCATGAGTCTGTGGAAGCCTGCTTAAAAGAACTCAAAGGGGGAAAAGCCTCCAGGTGTTTATTTGCATTTTGAACATCTTAATACTGTTTTAACCCCTAGTGATCTGCATATTGAAATTCTAGATTCAAGAAGTGAGAAGCCTTGCTAACAGTATCAGAAATCTCAACCCGTAAAATATAGTAAATCTGGAATAAGAATCAGACTGTCTTTCTCTTTTGCACACTTGCTTATAGACACAAGAGGAGATTTGGGGGTCTGTGAAAGATGAGCCATAGAAATTTAACTTCTGAGAATAGAAATGTTTAGTAATGAGAAATTGAGCTGAAGTGTAGTTGTTCCCAAAGTGAGTTCACTGACTGGTGCCCATTTGGCCACATAAAAATCTTCTGTGGGAGCTTTTTAAAAATACAGATTCCCGGGGACCACCCCGAGGTGGAGTGGTTAAGTTCAGGCACTCCCCTTTGGCAGTGTTGGGTTTCCCCAGTTCAGATCCTGAGCATGGACCTACACTCAGCTCGTCAGGCCATGCTGAGGTGGTGTCCCACATAGCAGAACTAGAAGGACCTACAACTAGAATATACAACTACGTACTGGGGAGAAGAAAAAGAAGGGGAAAAAAAGAAGACTGGCAACATACGTTAGTGGAGGTGCTAATCTTAAGAAAAAAAAATACAGATCCCTGGTCTCATCCTCACAGCTTCTGATCTGTCAGCGCGGTCGAAGGCAGACAGGGATGGGTGCTGCACGCTAGGGCAGTGTTTGCGAGTGGTTCATGAGATCACACTCGTCCTGCAAAATGTTCCTGAAGAAAGTGTTTAGAGTAAAATAAATTTGAGAAATTTGTAATATATTGACTTTTATAGACTAATATATCAACATATTAGAGGTTCTGGGATATTCTGAAAGAATCAGCTTAACTTTGTTTACTCCTGTCTTTTCTGACTCAATTGGCCCCTCAAACACTTTTACCAGGGTATCTACTAACAGCCCACAGAACTGGCATTCCATGATGGAAAGTTACAAGATGTGAGTCATTTTTTATAGTCATTGAAATACAGCCATCGATGTAGTGGTCCAAAGATGTTAACCCTTTATTATTTAAACAAAGACACACATTGTGAAATTGCTGAGGAAATAGGGAGAAAAATTTTGGCTGCAAAATAGGCCAATTTCATCATCAACAAGCTATCTGACATCAGTACTATTGTGTGGGTTGTGCACATTGCATTACATGACTCTTCACATTTACTTTATGAGAATGGTGCTCCTATAGAGCTGTGCAGTACACAACCTGCCAGACCTTCTGTGGCCACTGTGTCTGACATGTATGGGGGCCAAGCCTGTGACTTTGCTTTCACTGGTGTCAGAAATAAACCATGTGAATGATCTTGCCCACATTATGACTCTCTGAATGGTAGGCCTCTAGAATGCTGTTTAGAATAGGACTGCACAAACTAGTTAGGTTTCAAGAAAATAATGAGGCTGTTTCCATAAGCCATGCACCAGCATTAAAATATTTTAAAATGAGTGTATCTTTATTTGCTGTCCTGAGAAGAAGCTGGGGTTCATTGTCAGACATGCTACTGGCCAAAACATAGTTCCTTCATCATTTTGTAAAAATTTATTGATCAGCATGTGGCAAGTGATTTGCTTGGCACTGGGGACACAAAGGAAAAAAGACAGTTTCTGCCTTTCACAAAGGGCATTTTAAGTGAAACTGGCACATACATAGATGCTTATAGTACATTGTGGTCATAGTTACAACGGAAGGAAGTGCAAGGGACAATTGAGCATAAAAAATAGGGTGTGTAAGTTGGTCTGGGGGAATCAGGAAAAATTTCACAGATGAAGCTGGTTTGGTTTGTTTAGTTTTGTTTCTGGTTTTCTTCTGAAACCCTATGCTGACTCTGCTATTCAATTACCGAGAGAAAGTTTAGATTTTGCAGCCTTGCATGTGCTCATGTGTTTTTCCAAAATAAATTGTGTTTATGTAATAATTTTTACCTTTTCTCCTCACTCATCATTTCCATCCTGATATTACTTTGAATTATACCCCCCACAATAGTCTTAGTTTCAGCTGAGTGTTCACATTTCTGGTACAAGCTAATAGAATTTTTCATTTGCTTTGGGTTTGCAGATGTGGAACACGTGGCTCTTAAGCATGGCATTATTCCTAGAAGGATGACAGTCTTCAAACATTTTGATTAGTACCTCAATTTCATCCACTTCTCCATAGTGAAGTGAGCCTGTGTTTTATATCTTCTCAGCTTCCTCTCTGACATAAAGCTCTAGTATTCAAGAAGGCAATTTTTGTCTCTAGTTTTATATCTACCAAACTACCGTGAGGCTTTTCAGAAAGGTCTGATAGCTTTTAGTCCCAGAAATGGAATATTTCACTTAATTTTTCAAGGAGCTCAAAGAAATATACCTGCCTCGAGAATAAATATACCTTGTCTATCTGCAATATCTTGCATTTGTACAGCACCTTATGGCTTGTAAAATATTTTACCCACATTATTTTGTTTAACTCTCACAATGCCGTTTGAAATATTAGGAACCGGGAGCTTAGTGAAGTTTACTGAATTATTCCAGATAGTACAGCTAGTTAGTGACAGAACTAGGATTCAGAGAGTCTTCAGCCTCCGATTATAAAGCTCTTTCCACTATATTCCATAGCAAAATAATCTTACTATATGTAACTTATAAAAGGAGATCAACATGAAGGAGTGGAATTTTTGTTTGGCAATGCAAATACAAAAATTCTAAGTATCATTGTTAATGGTTTGGATGGACGAGATTGTGCAGGGCATGAAAGAAGGTAAATTAATAACTATACCAGGTTGAATATGGTAGGTGAGTTTGGTGACGCAGGGCAGGAAGGTGGAGCTGAATTAGTGTTTGATGAAGTAGCACCACAACCAGCAGGGTAGCTTAAAATAAAAGGGGAAAACATGCAAAGGGACGCGAGTCAGCAGCAGAGCAGAAGACAGGGGGCTGCTGAATGGCGACTGGACCTAGATGGGAAGCTGGTTTAGGAGGCTGAGCCCCACTGGGAAGACGGAAGCTGGATCCTGTTCCACCTTCGTTCTGAGGTTGGGATCTCTTACATACCAATTATCTAGAGGTAAAATTGATGCCACAGGTGCTGGTCAGTGAGGACTCCACAGTTAGGATGTAGTCACTTCTTGACAAATCTGAAGTAATTTGGTACAGCTCAGTCACACAAGTCATGTCACTGTTTCCGGTTAAAAGAGCATGGGGTGTAGGAAGAGTAAGTGGAAAGTGGTTGAAGGTTTTAGGTTAAGTTTCTTGAAGATGCTGTGAAGGATGAACAGCCAGATGAAGATGTGACTCCATGGCACATAATTGGTATTATGCCATAGCTCATGGCAATGATCTGATTTGCTAATTTTTAAAAAATTTTTTTTTTTATTAAAGATTTTATTTTTTTTTCCTTTTTCTCCCCAAAGCACCCCAGTACATAGTTGTATATTCTTCGTTGCGGGTCCTTCTAGTTGTGGCATGTGGGACGCTGCCTCAGCATGGTTTGATGAGCAGTGCCATGTCCGCGCCCAGGATTGAAACCAACGAAACACTGGGCCGCCTGCAGCGGAGCACGCGAACTCAACCACTCAGCCATGGGGCCAGCCCCTGATTTGCTAATTTTTTAAAAGTTGTGATCAATTTGAGGGTTAACAGGATACCATAGCAGTAAGAGACTTTATCAGTCCTTAACGGATGAATAAGATAAAATATATGTCTCAAATTATTCAATATTAGAGAACACCTACCTTTTCTCAAATGCTCATGTATATTTTCAAAAATTAGAATTGATTTAGGTTTATTTTTGGCTTAAAACTCAGAAATTAATACATATCTTACAATAATTGTATAAATCCATAAATAAATCAGAAACCAAAACTTTCAATCCCTTAGACATTGTAAACAGCTTTATCACTCTATAAGTGACATACAATAAATTGCACATACATAAGGTGTACAGTTTGGTAAGATTCACGTATGTCTACATTCATGAAACCGTCACCCGAATCAAGATAAGGAACATATTGACCATTCCCCAAATTTTCCTTATGTCCTGTTATAATCCCTCTTTCCTACCCCTCCCTGTCTCTAAAAATCTCTTCTAAATGACTCTTGGATCAAAAGAGAAACTAAAAGCGTACATCATTAGACTGACCACTCTAAGCAATTTTATATACATATGTTGAAGAGGTAGACTGTGGGAATTCAGAGAAGGAAGATTCGGGAAAGGACAGGCATGTTTAGGGACAATTCTTAAAGCTGGGGGAGTTTGAATTCAGCCCGGAACAGATGGAATAAGTCTGAAGAGCATTTTAGTTTTAGGGGAGGGGACTACAAAGCCAAGCCAGGACCGAAGGCCACACAGTCCTAGGACAGTGAGAAGACTTCTTTGACTCGGACACAAGTAATATGCTGACAATCTGTAGAAAACAGAGTTAGCTTGTGAGTTGACTAGCTCATGGAGGCTCTTGAAAGTGAGGCTGAGTGTAGATTTAAGATAACGAGGAACAATCCAGGACTTCTTACTTTTTTTTTTAACTAGGGAAAGGGATTGCTTCATTCATTCAAAAATGTATTTATTGAATGCCCACTACATATCAGGTACTGTTCAAGTGCTAATGATTAAGCTTTTAATATGTGGCCATTTGGAAGGCCACTGTCTGCTTTGTGTGTGTGTGTATGAGATTTGTTTCTTAAAATAAACTTTATTTTAGAACATTTTAGATTTACAGGAAAATTGCAAGAGTATTAGAGCTCCCATATACCCTTTATCTATTTTCTCCCATTGGTAACATCTT
The DNA here is from genome assembly GCF_021613505.1 of Equus quagga. NCBI lineage: Eukaryota > Metazoa > Chordata > Mammalia > Perissodactyla > Equidae > Equus > Equus quagga. The sequence continues at coordinate 129,712,236 of NC_060268.1, forward strand.
ATATAACCATGACGCATTTGTCAAAACTAAGAAACTGACATTATATCATTATTATTAACCAAGCTGCTGACTTAATTTGAATTTTCTTGTTTTTTTTATCTAGTACCCTTTTTCTGTCCCAGGATCCTGTCCAAAAGATCCCATCACATTTAGTCACTGTGTCTCTTTAGGCTCCTTAGACTTGTGATGGTTTCCCAGACTTTCCCTCTTTTTGATGATCTCGACAATTTTGAAGATTATTGGTTAGATATTTTGTATAATTTCCTTCAGTTTGGATTTGTCTGATGTTTTCTTCATACTATCTGCTTTTGAAATAACAAATGGAAGTTCCACCCACAAATCAAAAGTTTAACTTAATTAACTTTGTGTTTGGATTTTGCATAACTTTGATCTTTTTTGAACAGTAAACCTCACATTCTCCTCATTTCTCAAGGTGTCTATTGCCTTACCTATTCATCTTAGGGGTCGAATTTATTGTTTCAGTCTACTGAGGTTTCCTGGAAAGAAGGATTTATAATCCAGTCAGTAAGGATTCTAATGATGGATTCTAAGAAATCCTTCCAGGACCTTAAGGCCTGTGATAGTCATAATTCAGTCCCCTCTGTGGTTCAGTAACAAAGGCTAAACACTTAGCTGTGCTCTGTTCCATGACTTGAATCATCATATGGTTTAGCTTGAACTTTTAGGTAAGATTTTAGCTGCCATATCACAGATTGGTGAAACTGGGATCACAGTGTACAAACGTGGCCAGACGGGCCACGGTGCCACTTTCTTGTATACTGTCAAACCTTCCCAGGAATTGAAATGCCCAACGTTGAGCAAGGAGATCCTGAATAAGAACCCTGTACTGTTTATTTTTTAATTATTTTTTTCAAAGAGTAATTATTTTTATTAAGGTTATGAAAGTTAACATCCTTGTGAAATTACAGTTGTACATCATTATTAGTCATGTTGTAGGTACACCACTTCACCCTTAGTGCCCTACCCCCACCCCCCTTTCCACTGGCAACCACCAATCAGTTCTCTTTGTCCATATGTTAACTACCACCTATGAGTGGAGTCATACAGAGTTCGTCTTTCTCTGTCTGGCTTATTTCACTCAACATAATACCCTCAAGGTCTAACCATGTTGTTTTGAATGGGATGACTTTGTCTTTTTTTATGGCTGAGCAGTATTCCATTGTATATATATACCACATCTTCTTTATCCAATCATCAGTTGCTGGGCACTTAAGTTGGTTCCATGACTTGGCTATTGTGAATAATGCTGCGATGAACATAGGGGTGCATGGAACTTTTGGAATTGCTGATTTCAGGTTCTTAGGATAGATACCCAGTAGTGGGATGGCTGGGTCATAAGATATTTCTATTCTTAACTTTTTGAGGAATCTCCATACTGTTTTCCATAGTGGCTGCACCAGTTTGCATTCCCACCAACAGTGTATGAGTGTTCCCTTTTCTCCACAGCCTCTCCAACATTTGTCACTCTTGGTTTTGGATATTTTTGCCATTCTAACAGGTGTAAGGTGATATCTTAGTGTAGTTTTGATTTGCATTTCCCTGATGATTAGTGATGATGAGCATCTTTTGATGTGTCTATTGGCCATCCGTATATCTTCTTTGGAGAAATGTCGGTTCATGTCCCCTGCCCATTTTGTGATTGGGTTGTTTGATTTTTTATTGTTGAGTTGTGTGAGTTCTTTGTATATTATGGAGATTAACCCTTTGTCAGATAAATAACTTGTGAATATTTTTTCCCAATTAGTGGGCTGTTTTTTTGTTTCAATCCTGTTTTCCCTTGCCTTGAAGAAGCTCTTTAGTCTGATGAAGTCCCGTTTGTTTATTCTTTCTATTGTTTCCCTCATGTGAGGGGTTATGGTGTCCAAAAAGATTCTTTTGAAGCTGATGTCAAAGAGTGTGCTGCCGATATTCTCTTCTAGAAGACTTATTGTTTTAGGCCTAATCTTTAGATCTTTGATCCATTTTGAGTTTATTTTAGTAAATGGTGAAAAAGAATAGTTGATTTTCATTCTTTTACATGTGGCTGTCCAGTTTTCCCAGCACCATTTGTTGAAGAGACTTTCTTTCCTCCATTGTAGGCCCTCAGTTCCTTTGTCAAAGATTAGCTGTCCATAGATGTGTGGTTTTATTTCTGGGCTTTCAATACTGTTCCATTGATCTGTGCATTTGTTTTTGTACCAGTACCATGCTGTTTTGATTACTGTAGCTTTGTAGTATGTTTTGAAGTCAGGGATTGTGATGCCTCCAGCTTTGTTCTTCTTTCTTAGGATTGCTTTAGCAATTCGGGGTCTTTTGTTGCCCCATATGAATTTTAGGATTCTTTGTTCAATTTCTGTAAAGAATGACATTGGAATTCTGATTGTGATAGCGTTGACTCTGTAGATTGCTTTAGGTAGTATGGACATTTTAACTATGTTTATTCTTCCAATCCATGTGCATGGAATGTCTTTCCATCTCTTTATGTCGTCGTTGATTTCTTTCAAGAAGGTCTTGTAGTTTTCATTATATAGATCTTTCACTTCCTTGGTTAAATTTATCCCAAGGTATTTTATTCTTTTTCTTGTGATCGTGAATGGGATTGAGTTCTTGAGATCTTTTTCTGTTAGTTCATTGTTAGCATATAGAAATGCTACTGATTTATGTATGTTGGTTTTATACCCTGCAACTTTGCTGTAGTTGTTGATTGTTTCTAATAGTTTTTGTATGGATTCTTTGTAGTTTTCTATATATAAGATCATGTCATCTGCAAACAGCGAGAGTTTTACTTCTTTGTTGCCTATTTGGATTCCTTTTATTTCTTTTTCCTGCCGAACTGCTCTGGCCAAAACCTCCAGTACTATGTTGAATAAGAGTGGTGAAAGTGGGCACCCTTGTCTTGTTCCTGTTCTGAGGGGGATGGGTTTCAGTTTTTGTCCATTGAGTATGATGTTGGCTGTGGGTTTGTCATATATGGCCTTTATTATGTTGAGGTACTTTCCTTCTATACCTATTTTATTGAGGGATTTTATCATAAATGGATGTTGGATCTTGTCAAATGCTTTCTCTGCATCTATTGAGATGATCATGTGGTTTTTGTTTCTCATTTTGTTAATGTAGTGAATCATGTTGATTGACTTGTGGATGTTGAACCATCCCTGTGTCCCTGGTATAAATCCCACTTGATCATGGTGTATAATCTTTTTGATGTATTGCTGTAGTTGGTTTGCCAAAATTTTGTTGAGGATTTTTGCATCTATGTTCATCAGTGATCTTGGCCTGTAGTTTTCCTTCTTTGTGTTGTCCTTGTCAGGTTTGGGGATCAGGGTGATGTTAGCTTCATAGAATGTATTAGGGAGTGCTCCATCTTCCTCTATTTTCTGGAACAGTTTGAGAAGGACAGGTATTAAATCTTCTTTGAATGTTTGGTAGAATTCTCCAGAGAAGCCGTCTGGTCCTGGACTCTTATTTTTGGGGAGGTTTTTGATTACTGTTTCTATTTCTTTACTTGTGATTGGTCTATTCAGATTCTCTATTTCTTCCTGATTCAGTTTGGGTAGGTTGTATGAGTCTAGGAATTTATCCATTTCTTCTAAGTTGTTCAATTTGTTGGCATATAGTTTTTCATAGTATTCTCTTATGATCCTTTGCATTTCTTCGGTATCTGTTGTGATTTCTCCTGTCTCGTTTCTAATTTTATTTATTTGAGACTTCTTTCTTTTTTTTTAGTGAGTCTGGCTAAGGGTTTGTCGATTTTTTAAATTTTTTTGACAAACCAACTCTTTGTTTCATTGATCCTTTCTACTGTCTTTTTTGTTTCAATATCATTTATTTCTGCTCCAATTCTTATTATTTCCCTCCTTCTACTGACTTTGGGCTTTGTTTGTTCTTCTTTTTCTAATTCCGTTAGGTGTCGTTTGAGGTTGTTTATGTAAGATATTTCCTGCTTATTGAGGTGAGCCTGTATTGCAATGAATTTCCCTCTTAGGACTGCCTTTGCTGAGTCCCAAATAATTTGGTACGGTGTGATTTCATTTTCATTTGTCTCTCGATAATATTTGATTTCTTCTTTAATTTCTTCAATAATCTATTGTTTGTTCAGTAGCATGTTGTTTAGTCTCCACATTTTTGGCCCTTTCCCCACTTTACTCTTGTAGTGGATTTCTAGTTTCATAGCATTGCAATCAGAAAAGATGCTTGATATTATTTCAACCCTCTTGTATTTATTGATGCTTGCTTTGTTTCCCAAGATATCGTCTATCCTTGAGAATGTTCCATGCGCACTTGAGAAGAATGTGTAACCTGCTGTTTTTGGATGAAGTGTCCTATATATATCTATTAGGTTCTTCTGATCTAATTTTTCATTTAATTCTATAATGTCCTTGTTGATTTTCAGTCTGGATGATCTGTCCATTGGTGTTAATGGGGTGTTGAGGTCCCCTACTATTATTGTATTACTGTTGATGTCTCCTTTTAGTTTTGTTAACAGTTTCTTCACGAATTTTGGTGCTCTTGTGTTAGGTGCGTATATATTTATGACTATTATGTCATCTTGGTGGAGTGTCCCTTTTATCATTATGTACTGCCCCTCTTTGTCTTTCGTTACCTGTTTTGCTTTGAAGTCTACTTTGTCTGATAGAAGTATGGCAACACCTGCTTTCTTTTGTTCATTATTGGCTTGGAGTATTGTCTTCCACCCCTTCACTCTGAGTCTGTGTTTGTCTTTGGGGCTGAGGTGTGTTTCCTGGAGGCAACATATTGTTGGATCTTGTTGTTTGATCCATCCTGCCACTCTGTGCCTTTTGATCGGAGAGTTCAATCACGTTTAGTGTGATTATTGAAACGTGGGGGCCTACTGTTGCAATTTTATCACTTGCTTTCTGGTTCTTTTGCATTTTGTCCTGATGGAGAGGTGTTACTTTGTGTTATTGTCCTTCTGCTTATCTCCTTTGTTCTGGATTTTGTAACCCCTTTCCTTTTTTTGATTTTTCAGGAATGAGTTTCTTCCTGAGCAATTCTTGAAGAGGAGGTTTTGTGGTGATGAACTCCCTTAACTTTTGTTTATCTGGGAAAGTTTTTATTTCTCCATCGTATTTGAAGGATATTTTTGCTGGGTAGAGTATTCTTGGCTGTAAGTTTTTATCCTTCAGAGTTTTGAATATTTCATTCCAATCTCTTCTAGCCTGTAAGGTTTCTCCTGAGAAGTCTGCTCATAGCCTTATGGGGTTTCCTTTGTAAGTTATTTTCTTCTGTCTGGCTGCCCTTAGTATTTTCTCTTTGTCATTGACTTTTGCTAGTTTCACTACTATATGCCTTGGGGTTGATCTTTTTGCGTTAATAAAGTGTGGAGATCTATTGGCTTCTGTCACATGAAGTTCCATCTCTCTTCCCAAGTTTGGAAAGTTCTCAGCTATTATTTCTTTGAACAGGCCTTCTGCCCCCTTTTCCTTCTCTTCTTCCTCTGGTATACCTATAATCCTTATGTTGCATCTCCTAATTGAGTCGGATAATTCTCGGAGAGTTTCTTCATTTCTTTTTAGTCTTAGTTCTCTCTCCTCCTCTGTCTGCAGCATTTCTATATTCCTATCCTCCAAATTGCTAATTCTGTCCTCCATATTATCGACCCTACTGTTCAGAGTCCAGATTTTTCTTAATCTCCTCCATTGTGTTCTTCATCTCCAGTATTTCTAATTGGTTCTTCTTTATAGTGTCAAGCTCTTTTGTGACATAGCTCCTGAACTCATTGAGTTGTTTACCTGAATTCTCTTTTAACTCGTTGAGTTTTTTAATAATGGGAGTTTTGAAATCATCGTCATTTACGTTATAGATTTCATTGTCTTTGGGATTGTTTTCTGGGTGCTTATCATTTTCCTTCTGTTCTGGAGATTTAATGTATTTTTTCATACTGCTTGATGGCGTGGATTTGTGCCTCCGCATAGAGATAGAGTTTAGTCGCTGCTTCCACTTGTTGCGACTGGTGTTGGGGAGGGGCAGCTGTTTAGACTGCACCAACCAGGAACCCTGTCAGCTGCTACTGACTGGACCTGGACCTCTCCTCATAGTCACAGTGGTCCTGTGGGGTCCCTCGTCAGTTGTGGGGGCAATCGCAAGGGGGCCTCAGGCTGCTGGTGCCTACTGTTGCAGCCCACTTAGACGCACTCCCTCCTTGTGGTCTGCAGTGGTGTTGTGGGCTTTCCCAGCAGCCAGGAGCAGGATCACGTATAATCGCCGCTTTGTCCCTAACAGAGCCCACAAGATCCTACTTGTCCACTATGGGTCCCAGCAGAGCTATGGGTATCTTCTGCAGTCTGTCGTTAGCTCACCTAGCTGTGCTACTTTTGCTCCAGGGCCTTCCCGCCTTGCGATTGCCAGTCGGGACCTCTCCACTAGTGCTGCGCAGAGGCTTTCACTGAGGCTGGTGTAGGAACCTGGAGTTCCCCCCTGGGCTACGTAGCCATTTCACTGGAACTCCACTCTGCCTCACTCCACTCTCACAGGATCTCTGGGAGCCACTTGCCTCATCTGGGACACGGTCAGATTCCGTGGGCCTGGTGGTGGCTTGTAATCTGCTGCCTTGTGGGGAATTCTGCTCTAGGGAGCTTCCTGGTGTTCTGAATGCTGGGCAGCGCCTCCCTGCCAATGGCAAGCAGAGGCCCTCCCTGCTGGGGGGGTGTGGGACCCTGGAGCGTCCCCCCAGGCCACAGAGCCGGGTGTTGGAGCTCCACCCAGTCCCCAAGCATGTCCACGGGAAGTCCGGGCACCCCCTGCACCAACCCGTGCGCCGGAGACCATGGGCCCAGCAGCAGCTGGCGGTCTGGTACAGTGCCAGGGAATCTGCCCACCGGGAGCTTCCCTTTGTTCTGGATTCTGGGAGGAGCCTCCCAGCTAATGGCGAGCAGAGGCCTTCCCTGCCGGTGGGTGCGGGACCCTGAGGATTCCCCCTGGGCTTAGGTGTAATCGTGGGGGGCTTGAGTAGGGCTGTTGTCACCTGTTTCCACCATTGCTCTGCTGGTGAGTGCACACTCTCACCCTTGCTGTGTGGCAATTCTATGGGGGTGTCCACTGGAAGAGAGCCTCCTGTAGGAGCTAGGCTGTCCGGGGGTCGGGGGTCGGGGGTTGGAGAGTTTTCACCTATTTCCACCTCCTCCCAGGGGGAAGTCTGTCCACCTTCCGATGTATCGTAGTATGAGACTCTTAGGCGTCTTGAGATGCTATCTGGATATCCTTTGTTAATCGGTGAATGTCCAATTAGTTGTAGATTCGATGGGGGAGAGACAAAGAAGACCACTCACTCCACCATCTTGGTCCTGCCTATTAGCACAATCTTATTGCAATTGTCCTCTTAACTGGGTTGGTACCCAGTGTAGCTGGTTGCTAGGCTCAGGGGCGTACAGTTGTGATAGGCCTGAGGCCAACAAGACTGATGTCAGTTCTCTTAGGAGTGCAGCTGAGTAGGGCTAGCCCCTGGCATGGAGGCACTCAGTTGTTTCAGGCTTTGGAAGGTGGGGCTGATCCTTTTTATGGCTATTTGTGAAACACAAGTCTTCTGCTGCTGATAAGCCTCACCACCCCTGGACCACATACACTGTCAACACAGTCCTGGTCCATGCACACTTCTCAACCCCCTGGAGCGTACCCCACTGCCACACTGCAGAGGCCCCCCCTCTGCCCCAATGCCCCCCACAGTTCACCAGGTCCTCACACAAGCCCTGCCCCACAGAGGCAGACACCTTTGCCTGCCTGTAGAGGATCAAGGCACTCAGTCAATGCAGGCTGAAAAGTAGCCTGAGGGCTTGCTGTTAGGTGGGGCCAGTCCCTAGGGCGGGTTGCCAGCCCTGGCTGAACTGGATTAAATCTGTGCTCTAGTGGGTGTGGCAGACCCCTGGGCTAACAGCCCAAGGGACGCACCTCAATGGCCCCCACCTGTGTCTGTATCAGCACGCCTGGACCAGCTCAGAACAATGGCCCCCACCAATGTCTCAGTCTCCGGAGAGGACCCTCCTCTCACCAAGATGCCCCCAGAGCCCACCAGGTGAGTCTCGTTTCACCGAAGGACTGTCAGCCTTCTGTCTGGTGATTTTAGGTTGCTGCAAAGAGGGAGTTTGTGCGTGGGCCCTTTAAGACCCGGATCTTTTCGGCTTTCGGCTGATAGCTTTTCTGGGGTGTCCTCGCTGCAGTTAATAGCCAGCAAAGCAAGACAGTAAGACCCCCCTCTCAGTTGGGCTGAGTCTGAAGGATGATTATAGCAGTATTACCCCCGCTCCAGACCTCACTCCTCCAGGGAGGGCTGGTTCCTTAGGTTGGCTCCTGCCTGGCCAGCTGAGAAGCTCCGCTGCTCCCAAAGGTGGCCTTTTTCCTCTCTGGCCGGAGTTACTGCCTCTTCTGCTTTCGTCAGGACTGTCCCTTGTTGTGGAGGTTCTTTTTATCCAGTTTTCAGTTTTCAATTCAGGGTGATTCTTCCTAAAATTGTTGTAACCTTGTTGTGTTTGTGGGAGGAGGCGAGTTCAACGTCTGCTCACAGCGCCATCTTGACAAGAACCCCTGTACTGTTTCTTTATCATGACGTTCCTTAGCTATTAAGAAATGGACTTGGGCCCACTCCCTGGAAAAAAAGGGGCCTGGTATATCTAGAGGATTCTTCTTTTTTCTAGATTAAAGGGAAAATAGTCGCATTTTCTTCCTATCTGTCCACTATACAAATTTGAATTCATTCTGGCTTTGAAGACCCTTGAAGTAAATACGGTGAATTTTCACCTTTTTTATTCCTCGATGAGTGAATGCTCTAAACTTATACTTGGGTTTCGCTCTGTTCCCTCTGGTTATTAGCACCATGACATGTGTATCATTTAGTCTCTCTAAGCCTTGGTGTTTTGATCCATAAAGTTTAGATACTAATGTCTACTTCCAAATTTGATTTGAGAATCAATTGGGATAAAGTATGTACAGTGCCCAGCACGGTGTCTAGCATAAAAAACAGCCAAAGAAACATTAGCTGTTCTTATTTTTACTGTTATTTCTAGTATCCAGCATGATAAACTAATAAAAAAACTGGATGTATCAGCTAAGATTCTGATAACAGCAGACGATGTTTTGACTGTATTCACTGCCTTGGTTCCTGCTCAGACATTCTGATGGCCAGTGCCCCACCACTCCAGTCTTCAGCTTTCTGACCACCAGCCTTCCACCACAGTGCCACATTCACCCTTCTTGTAGAAGAAGAATGACTGTTTCCACAGTTTTAAAAAGAAATGATATTTTAAAACATGTTTTTTGGGAGCTGATCCCATGGCATAGTGGTTAAGTTTGCGCACTCCACTTCAGTGACCCAGGGTTAGCAGGTTCGGATTCTGGGTGTGGACCTACAGACCACTCATCGAGCCATGCTGTGGTGGCATCCCACATACAAAATAGAGGAAGATTGACAAAGATGACAGCTTAGTAACAATCTGCCTCAAGCAAAAAGAGAATCATTGGTAACAAACGTTAGCTCAGGGCCAATCTTCCTCACCAAAACAATTTTAGAAAAAGAGTTTTTTAAAAATCCACATAAAAATCGATTTGAATTAAGAAATTAATCATGAAAAGATTTTGCATACAGAATTTTGTCTTGGAGATCACATGGAGTTTATGAGGAAGTAGAATTTTTAAGACTATCAGATTCTGTTTTGTTTATTTATTTTTTAAATCAGTTGGAGCTAACTTCGACCACTGGCATTTTCTCAGAATCACAGCTCTGTTCTCACCACCAGTGAGGGGTGTGGACAAGTTGTTGATAAACGGATTTTCCTGACCCCTCGATACAATTCTGTATTTGTCGGAGGCCCTGAGAGACTGGTCTGGGTCTTTGCCACTACCAGAGCTGCTGCAAGCCCCCTGCCAGGACTCACAAATCCTAGCTTTGTAGGGAGTAGTCGTTTTAGTTGTCTTCTCAGTCTGCCCTGCCATAGAGCCTTTCTTGTTCTGTCTGTTACTGCCTCAATTAAAGAACGCAGCTTTCTTCATGCTGGCCTGCGGATCAGATGCTTCAGAGCAGCAGGAAAAGGATAATTCCACACCGCCAGGAATGCAAAGGTTCCTCACGTGCTAAATCAATCAGCAGGACCTGCTCTGTACAGCCAAGGCAGCAGCTTCTTTCCTGGCAGGCCTTGCCGGAAGAGGGTTAGTTCAAGAGTCCTCATCCATGAGCATTTATGTGTCTTCTCTTCTCCTGTATCCTCATAAGAAGAAAAAGAAGTAACTTTCTTTAACGGTACCTGTACCCTGTGCTTAAAAATAGCCACTGTTGAAAATGGTTTAATATGAAAACATTTAATTATAGGCTACAGGAAGTGTCACCAGAGCCTCATTTGACACAGCATTGCAAAAGAATTCTGGGATACATAAGGGGTAACCATGCTGTGTTTGAGAACTCTTGATATATACAGGTGAAGGGTTATGTTTCATGAATTGTACTTGTAAATCTTGAAAAGTAATGGGTTTCCAAAGGAGATTCCTCCACGAGTGTTCAGAAGATCAGGAAAAGCAGTTGGTTAGAACTCCTGTCCCAACTCTGATTGATCAGCGGGGGCTTCCTAGGACACTGTGAGGAGCATTCTGAAGACTCATTCTAACTCTATAGTAAAAATGCCATTTTGATGAGAAATGTCTGCCATGGGTGTGGGACAAGGAAATCACAATTTGTATATTAAATAGTTGTCATCCCTGGAATCACCATTTATGTTGGACTAAAGCATAGCAGTTATAATTATTTACACTCCAGAGTATAAAAAATGTAAACATTATGCTTCGTAAAATATCCAGGACAAGTGTGAATTACAGAAGCAATACTCCACTCATTCTTCTGTCAGCCAAAACTTATTTAAGTAACTAATGTGTGCTGAGTGCTATGGATCTAGAGCTAAATAAGTTCTTATGTCTGTCCTGAGGAGCTTCTGTTTTCTAGAGGAGACGGTGTGAAGACTATTGCAGAAACCCAATACATACAATAATAAATGTATGTACTAGACTGAGTGTTCACAGGAAAAAGGAAACAATTAACTTTGCTTAAGTTCACAAGGGACATTTTCAAAGAAGTGATAAACATGATGTCCTCTCAGTCTCCAGAAATAACAGTAAACACTTAGGAATCATTTACTCTTATAATTCAAAGTGACCCTCTCAAAAATGGATATGGATAGTGCCCATGGTATGTAGCAGTGCTATGTGGTTAAGGATGCTGTTGGTTTCTATTATTGCAAATTGATACTTTTCTGAATTTTCAGTTGTGCTGAACTCCTGAAGACTTGGATTCCTTAACTTATTTCTTTCCCTTGCCCCTTTTCCCACACCAATTCCTATTAAATTCTACTGCTTTGTTTTGTATTGCTCTCTGTTGTCCAAACTCTTGTACTCACTCAGATATTTATAGTTGTTATATGGCGATAAAGATACAGGACCTGATGGCAAAGCATGATACATTTGGAAATAATTTGACATGCCATACCTTATATGAGCTTCTGGGTTTTCAAACTGATTAACTTGTCATGTCTATATTTCCCTTTGCTTTAAAATACCAAGCAGCACATCTAATCACAGTTTTTTTTCAAGTATGCCATAATAACAAATTCTACAGATTTTGTGACTCAAGTCCAGGAACCTATGTGTATAAATAGATCCAGCTGTGTGTTTCTGATTGTGTGCGTGTGCACACATGTATACACAGATTTAAATTAGCTTCAGGTGTATCTCTAATTAACTCGCTAAGTAATCATGTATGCTGTTAATATTTAAAAACACTTTGTAGTGGATACGTATAGACTAGTAAATTAATGATGGTGGAACTGAAGCAAAGTGTAAAGTCACGCATTGCCTAACGATGGGGATACATTCTGAGAAACGCATCATTAGGAGATTTCGTTGTTGTGCAAGCATCACAGAGTGTACTTACACCAACCGAGACGGTATAGCCTGCTACACACCTAGGTACTAATCCTATAGGACCAACATGGTGGTCCATCATTGACCAAAACGTTGTTATGCAACCCATGACTGTAAATGAATGCTTTGTAAGAAAGACATATCACTTAGGGATATGCATATACCAAAGGGAACTTTGGTCCAATATTTGGACTTTTATTTCTAAAAATTGTTCTTTCTAGAAGTTCTTTTTGTATATAAATTAATGTTATTGAGGTCGTAGCCAGAGATTAGGAACCAGTTTTATAAATAATTTTAAACCCTGCTTATTGGATTTTTTTCTGATTATGAAAGTAATAAAAATTCGAAATAGAAAACCCTTCCACAGACAGTAGAAACCACTCACAATCCCATCACCAATCTGTAACTAACGTGAACACTTTTTCCTTTTTAATATGTATGTTACACATATTTGTTCCTTCAGTCATTTCAGATTCAACAAATATTTATTAAGCACCTACTAATGCCCACGTTATATGTATGTATATGTGTACATGTTTGTCATTTATTTTTACTTGACATATAATTGACATATCATAAAATTCACCCCATTAAAATGTATAATTTGGTAGTCTTTACACTATATATAAAGTTGTGAAACTCTCCTCATTTTCTAATTCTGGAATATTTTCATCACCTCACAAAGAAATCCCATACACATTAGCAGTCACTTCTATTCCTCCTTCCCCCAACCCCTAGCATCCACTAATCTACTTTCTGTATGGATTTGCCCTTTCTAGGCATTTCTGTAAATAGAAAATGTGGCCTTTGTTACTGGCTTCTTTCACTTAGCATAATTTGTTCAAGGTTTATCCATGACATAGCATGAATCAATGCTTCATTCCTTTTTATGCCTGAATAATATTCCTTTCTATGGATGTGCTACATTTTGTTTATCCATTTATCAGTTGATGACATTTGAGTTGTTTCTAATATTAGCTTTTATGAATAATACTGTTATGAATATTCATGTGCAGCTTTTTGTGTGAAGATACGTTGTCAGTTCTCTTTGGTGCATACTTAGGAGTGGAATTGCTGGGTGAGATGGTAATTCTATTTTTAATGTTTATGTTAACCTCTATGTTAACATTTGAAAAAGTGCCAGACTATTTTCTGTGGCAGCTGTACCATTTTAAATTCTTATCAGCAGTGTGCGTGGGTTCCAATTTCTCGACATCCTAGCCGACACTTGCTATTTCTGTTTTTGTATTGTCTTTTTTTTTTTTTATGGCTACTCTAGAGGTTGTGAAACGGTATCTTATTGTAGTTTTCTTTCTTTCTTTCTTTCTTTTTTTTTGAGGAAGATTAGCCCTGAGCTAACTACTGCTAGTCCTCCTCTTTTTTACTGAGGAAGCCTGGCCCTGAGCTAACATCGTGCCCATCTTCCTCTACTTTATATGTGGGACGCCTACCACAGCATGGCGTGCCAAGCAGTGCCATGTCCGCACCCGGGATCCGAACCGGTGAACCCCAGGCTGCCAAGAAGCGGAACGTGCGAACTCACCGCTGTGCCACCCGGCCAGCCCCTCTTATTGTAGTTTTGATTTGAGTTTCCCTAATGACCAGTGGTCTTGAGTATCTGTTCATGTGCTTATTGGCCATGTGTATGTCTTCTTTGGAGAAATGTCTATTCGAATCCGTTGCCCATATTTTAACTGTTTTTATTTTATTGTTGGGTTGGAATAGTAGTGCTTTATGTATTTTGTATAGTAGACCCTTATAATGACTTGCAAATATTTTCTCCATTCTGTGCATTCTTTCACTTTCTTGATAGTGTTCTGTGAAGCACAAAAAGTTTTAAATTTTGATAAAATTCAATCTACCTATTTTATTGTTGCTTATGCTTTTGATGTCATATCTAAGAAAATATTAACAAGCCCAAGGTCACAAGATTTACACTTTTGTTTTCTTATAAGTGTTTAATAGTTTTAGCTATTACATTTAGGTTTTTGATACATTTTGAGTTAACTTTTGTATATGGTGTGAGGTAGAGGTCTAATTTCATTCTTTTGCAGATAGATATCTAGGTGTCCTGACCCCATTTATTGCAAATAATATTCTTTCCCTTTTGAGTTGTCTTGGCACCCTTATCAAAAATCACTGAACCATAGACATGTGAGCTTATCTTTGGATTCTCTATTCCATTCTGCTGATCTATATATCTGTTCTTCTGTCAAGACCACACAGTCCTCATTACTGTCGCTTTTTAGGAAGTTTTGAAACTGGAAATAGTAAATATCCCAAATTTATTTTTCAAGATTCTTGTGGCTCTGGGTCTCTTGCATTTCCATATGAACTTTATGATTAACTTGTCAATTTCTGAAAAAAAAGCACAGCTGGAATTTTGATAGGGATTCCATTAAATTTGTCAGGGATTATTGCTATCACAACAATAATGTCTTCCAATACATGACACAGAATGTCTTTATATTTATTTAAATCATTTTTAATATCTTTCAGTGATGTTTTGTAGGTTTTGCTGTAGGTTTGTACTTCTTTTGTTAAATTTGTTACTAAATAATTTTGTCATGCTTTTCTAAGTGGAATTGTTTTCTTAATTTCATATTCAGATTGTTCATTGCAAGTGTTTAGATATACAAATGATTTTTGCATATTGATCTTGTATCCTGAAACCTTGCAGAACTTGTTTATTAGCTCAGTTTCTTGCAGATTCCTTAGGATTTTCTATATACAAAATCATGTCATCTACAAATAGAGAGAATTCTGTTCTTTTCCAATCTGGATGCTTTTTATTTATTTTTCTTGCCTAATTGCCTGGATAGAATTCCATTACAATGCTGAATAAGAGTGGCAAGAGTGGACATTCTTGTCAGGTTCCTGATCTTAGGGAGAAATTTTCAGTCTGTCACTATTAAGTATATTCTTAGCTGCAGGGGTGTTTTGTAGGTACCATTTTTCAGATTGAGGAAGTCTCCTTCTATTCTTACTATGTTGATTATTTTTTTAATTGTGAAAGAGTGTTAGATTTTATCAGATGATTTTCTGCATCTATTGGAATGATCATGTGGTTTTGGTCCTCTATTCTATTAATATGTTGTATTGCATTGATTGATTTTTATCTATTGAACCAACCTTGCATTCCTGGGATAAATCTCACTTCGTCATGGTATATAATCATTTTTGTATGTTGCTGGATACAGTTTGGTAGTATTTTGTCAAACATTTTTACACTTATATTTTAAGGGATATTTGTCTGTAGTTTTCTTTCTGTGTGTTATTTTTGTCTGTTTGTCTGTTTGTTTGTTTAATCAGCATAATGCTGGGCCCATAAAATGAGTTGGAAGTTTCCTACTCTTCTGATTTTTGGAATAGTTTATGAAGAACTGGTATTAATTCTTCTTTAAATATTTGGAAGAGTTCAATCTGTCCCTAGGCTTTTCTTTATAGGTAGTTTATTTGATTTCTAATTTGATATTTTCATTTGTTATAGGTCTGTCACTTCTTGACATTATGTAGCTTGTGTCTTTCTACGAATTTGTTCATTTCATTGAGGTTATGTAGTTCATTGGCATATAGTTGATCATACTATTACCTTATAATCTTTTTTGTTTGTCTAAAGTCTGTAGTAATGTCCCTGCTTTCATTCCTGATTTCAATAATTTGAGAGTTGTCTTTTTTCTTGGTTAGGCTAGCTAAAAGTTTGTAAATTTTGTTGATCTTTTCAAAGAACCAGATTTTCATTTTGTTGATTTTCTCTATAGTTTTTCTATCCTCTATATCTTTTATTTACATTTTAATCTTTATTATTTCCTTTATTCTTGATTTGGGTTTAGTTTACTCTTCTTTTTCTGGCTTTTTTTTTTTTTTAAAGATTGGCACCTGAGCTAACAACTGTTGCCAATCATTTTTTTTTCTCTTTCTGCTTTTTCTCCCCATATCCCCTGAGTACGTAGTTGTATATTTTAGTTGTGGGTCCTTCTAGTTGTAGTACGTGGGCCACTGCTTCAATGTGGCCCAATGAGTGGCACCATGTCCATGCCCAGGATCTGAACCAGAGAAACCCTAAGCTGCCATAGCGGAGCATACAAACTTAACCACTCGGCCAGAGGGCTGGCCCCTTTCTGGCTTCTTAAGGTGGAAGATTCTGCTACTGATTTAAGATCTTATATATTTTTTCACATAGATGTTTATGACTCTGATTGTCCTTTTAAAAGCTGCTTTAGGTTCATCCCAAAAGTTTTGGTATATTATGTTTTCGTTTTAATTCATCTCAAAGTATTCTAATTTCCCTTGTTATTTATTCTTTGTCCCATTAGTTAGTTAGGAATGTTTTTAATTTCCGCATATTTGTAATTTTCCAAAATTCCTCCAGTTATTAATTCCTAATTTCATTCCATCATGGATGGACGAAATATTTTGTATGATTTCAGTTTTTTAAAATTAATTGACAGCTTATATTTGCTAACATATGATCTATCCTGGGTAAAGTTTCATGTGTACTTGGGAACAATGTGCATCCCGCTGTTTTTGGATGGAAGGTTCTATAAAGGTTTACTGGGTCTAGTTGGTTTATAATGTTGTTCAAGTCTTTAATTTCCTTGTTGATCTTCTGTTTAGTTCTACTTATTATTGAGAGTGAGGTATTGAAGCCTCCAACTGTTATTGTTGAATTCTCTATTTCTTACTTCAATTCTGTTACTTTTGGTTAATGTGTTTTTATATTGTTTCATGTATTTGGGGCTCTCTTTGTCTACAATTTGCATGGCATATCTTTTTCCATCCTTTTATTTTCTACTTATTTGTGTCTTTGAATCTAAATGTGTCTCTTATATACAATATATTGTTGGATCATTTTTTAAAAAATCCGTTAGGTCAATCTCTGCCTTTTAATTGGAGCATTTAATCTGTTTACATTTAATGTAATTACTAAGAAAGTAGAATGTACATCTACCAATTTTCTATTTGTCTTCTATGTCTCATGTATATTTTTGTTTCTCTCTTCTTCTATTACTGCTTTCTTTTATGTTAAAATATGCTTTCTATTGTAATACTTCAATTCCCTGTATTTTCTTTTACTATATTTTCAGTTGAGTTTTCAGTGGTTGCCTTGGGAGTTATAATTAACATCTTAAATTGTAACAATTTAATTTAAATTAATAGTAACTTAATTACAATAGTTTTCCAAAATTTTCTTTTTTATAGCTCCATTTCCCCCTAACCCCTTGTGCTGTTATTGTCATACATGTTACGTCTTTATACCTGCATACCCTTCAACACAGATTAGTGGTTATTGGCTTATGCAGTTGTCTTTTAAATCAAATATGAGGAAAAAGAGTTACAAAAAAAATATTGTTATGTTGTGTTTAATATTTACCTATGTAGTTACCTTTATTGGTGCTCATTGCTTTTTTCAATCCAGATTCAAGTTACTGCCTAATGCCTTTTCATTTTAGCCTTAAGAACTCCCCGTTAGTATTACTTGTAGCGAAGGTACTCTAGCAACAAATGCTGTTAGTTTTTCTTTATCTTGGAATATCTAATTTATCCTTCATTTTATAAAAGATGGTTTTTCCAGATATAGATTACTTGGTTGGCAGTTTTTTTCTCTTTCAGTAATTTAAATATATCATCCTACTACCTTCTGGACTCCATGGTTTCTGAAGAAAAATCAGCTGCAAATGTTATTGAGAATACTTTATACATGATGAGTCACTTTTGCTGCTTTTAATAATTTGATTATAGTGTGTCTCAGTGTAGATCTTTTGAGTTTATCCTGTTTGGAACTTATTGATCTTATTGGATGTGTATATTACTATTTCCCCTTATATTCATGAAGTTTTCTTTATTATTTCTTCCAATATTTTTTTCTTCCTCTTTCTCCTCTCCTTCTGGGACTCGCATTGTGTATATATTGGTATGCTTGATGATGTTCCACAGGTCTCTGAAACTCTTAATTTTTTTAAGTTATTATTTTTTTCCCTCAGAATCTCATTGATTCTTTCTTCTGCCTGCTCAAATCTGCTGTTGAGCACCTCTAGTGATTTTTTCATTTTGGTTATTGTAGTTTTCACCTCCATAATTTTAATTTGATTAGTTTTTATAATTTTTGTCTTTATTTGGTGGGAAATTATTCTATTTTTGTTTAATCCTTTAGACATGGTTTACTTTAGCTCTTTGAACATATTTAATATAGCTGACAAAGTATTTTTCTATTTTTCTGGGCTTCCTCAGGGACAGTTTCCATTAATTATTTTATTTTTTGTATGTGGCCATAGTTTCTTGTTTTTTTTCATTTCTCAATTTTTTTGTTGTTGATAACTGAGCATTTTAAATATTAAATATGGCAACTCTGGGAATCAGATTATCCCCTCCTACCAGAGATTGTTTTTATTGCTATTCATTGTCCTTGTTTTTGTTTGTTTAGTGACATTTCTGAATTAATCATGTAAATTCTGTATTATTCGTCATGTGTGGCCACTGAAGTCTCTGCTTAGTTAGCTCAGTGGTCAGCTAATGATTGAATGGAGATTTTATTAGATCCCTGGGACCAGTAAATCTCCCAGTCTTCGCTAAGATGCTCTGTGTGTGTGGTGGGGACATGCTTACATTGCTCAACCAGGTAGTTTACAATTCCACCTTAGCCATTTTTCTTTACTTGCACAGACTCAAGGTCAGACATAGGTGAGAGTTTAGGGTCTTCTCAGCTCATTCCTGAGTGTGTACACCACCCTGAGCATGAGCATAACTCTAAGTGTGTACTTAGCCTTCTAGATTACCAAGAATATGTCAGGAAGTTTTCAAAGCACCTCATGGATATACCATTTTCTAGATTTTACTTTTAAGCTTTTTGGTTTATATATTCCTTGCCCCAATGGTGTCTACCACTTCAGGCAGCTCAGATGTCAAACCTAGGGAAGAGACTGTTCACACTGGATGAGTTCCAAATCTGGTCAACTAAAGACAGCATTGAGAGAGAAAGAGGTCTTCTAGGGAATCACCGGACAAGTCAAATAAGGATTGTTTTCTGGGAATTGGGCTTTGAAGTAATTCCAGTCCCATTTTTCCCCTGCAGTTACTGCCAGGCTGCTGATTTTCACTATGAATATATATTGGTTTTCAAGGCTACCACAAAACTGGAGATGGGGGCAGGGTGGAAATAGAGAAAATTAATACACCATGTAATTTTGCTGTTCTTACTGAGATTGAGTACTTTTTCTGGAATGTACACTTCCCAGATTGCTGCAAGTATTTGGTTAATTTCCAGAGTTCTGAAAAAGTTGATTATAGCCATTTTGCTAGTGTTCTCACTGCTTTTATGGAGGAGAGAATTTTTGGAGGTCCTTATGCTACAATTTTACTGATGTCCATCATTTTGTTTTAGTATGCAGAATATTAATTAGACTGAAAGTTTTTAAAATGTATTTATTTACCATCTACATATGTTTATGCTAATTTTTCATTGGATTATTTTTTCTTATTATTTTGTGTGTTTTAAGGATACTAAACCTTATCTGTCACATATGTTTGAATATTTTCTCCAGATTTTCATTTGTATTTGAACTTTATTTAACATTTTTAAATGAAGGAATGTTTATATAAATCATTCATCATAAACTTGACCCTAAATGAAATGCTAAAGGAAATTTGTAATTCTTTCCAACTTTTCATTCTCAGTCTCTTTTTAGGCTCTTTTGTCTTGTACATTTCTCAAAAATTCATGTGTCTTTGTTACTTTTCCTCTGCTCTAAATGTTCTCGTGGGAATTATGTCACCTACTCCAGTGGCTTCCACTCTTCCCTAAATTGTTGCTACCTTTTACATTTCTATGCCCAGCCCAGATACCTTTCATGAACTCTTGTTCTGTATATCCTGGTGTCTTGAAAGCACCATCAGCCTCCCAATCTCTTGGCCTAACAACATGTAAAGTCCTCCTTGATATTTCTCCCCATCTAATTTTCCATCGATTTTATTGAATTTATTTGCTAGTATCTCTGCAATCTGTACTGCCTATTTCTGTTTCAATTGCCACTGCCTTAATTCAGCCTTTCTTCATTTCATGGGTAAGTTTTTTGCCTGAGTTTCTTTGCCTCTCTACTTACTAACACACTATCTCCCTCCCTCTCTCCCTCTCTCTCCTCTCTCTCTCTCACACACACACACAAATCTTCCCCAGAATAATCATTCTTTAAGGGAAATTTGATGCTGCCCCTTCCAATTTCATACTTAGAATCTTTCAAAAGGTGACTTTTTTTTTTTTAGAATTCTTTTATTCTCTCTATCAGACTATGATCATTTTGTCAAACGCAGGAGCTGTGTTACATTAATTTTTAAAAATCTTCATGCCCAGTACAGTGCTGGGAATATAATAGAAGCATAAGTAATTTTTAATGAAAGAATGACCAGTAACCTTTGGAAGGATTTATTGAATTTATTAACTAACTACATATAAATTTCCTCCTTTTGTTAAAGTTATTATTTCATGCTGAATGGAATAATTCATGGAACTGACTTATTAAGGCAGCATTTGTGGGTTAAACTTTCCTAACTCTCGTGGAAGCTCAGGTGGTTGACAAGCATGACTAAAAAACATAGATTTCCTATCATTTCACAAATTGAGTAGACACCTGTTATCACCAAATAGGATACTGAAATACTTTTAGTGATAATGAATCAGAGGGAAAAAAGACACTTGTATGTTTTATTAGACAAGATCCCAAAGAGGCAGCTGACATGATAAAATGCAGCAATTGGAGTGTAGATTTTGCAGAGAAAACTGTCTTAGATTAAGACATAAAACAGACATTTCATGAGCAAGTCTCTTAGAAGATCAATTGAATATTCTAAAACTCTGAACATGTTGTACTTGCAAGCCTTATATCTTTTCTGCTTCTCACTATTAAACAGGGCTGTGATAGCCAGTCTGCTCTTTATGTTCCTCGGGTATTCAGATACGAAGACTGAACCAGGAACAATTGTCATAAGTGGTTAACACAACTTATTAATTCAAGGAACAACCAAAAATAGCTGCTTCTTGGGTGTCAGCAAAATAGTGATGTAAAATAAATGTTATGTAAGGTTCAAAAGGAAATGTGCAGCCAGTGATTAATACCCTTATTTTGATGCATCTACGAGACATATCCGGTGAAAGTTTTCTGGAATAAAAAAAATTGTGTTGACTTTGTATTTATGAAACTAGAATTTCTGAACTGGCTCTTTTAAATCATTGTTTAGTGACAAGGAAACAGACCTAGAGAAATAAAATGATTTTCTCCAAGATAACAAATGGTAGTGTTGGAATTGAACAGCTCTTTCATAATAATAATGGTTAAAATTTAGAGAGAGCTTTAATGTTCCAGAAAATATCCTAAGCATTTTTTATGTGTTAGTTTATTTAATATGTAACTTATGAAGTAGATATTCTAATTATCCCATTTTACACATGAGGAAACTGAGATATAGGAGGTTAAATAACTTACCCAAAGTCATGAAATTAATAAATTACCACACCAGGATTCAAACTCAGATGATCAATCTCCAGTTCATGATTTTTTTTTTTTGCAGGGGAAGATTCTCCCTAAGCTAAAATCTGTTGCTAATCTTCTTTGTTTTTCTTTTTTTTTTTTTACTTCGTTTTCTCCACACTAAAGCCCCAGTACATAGTCATGTGTAGTTGTAAGTTTTTCTGGTTCTTCTACATAAGCTACCACTACAGCATGGCTACCGATAGACAGGTGGTGTGGTTTCACACCTGGGAACCAAACCTGGGCTGCTGAAGTGGAGCATGCCAAACTTAACTTCTAGGCCATTGTATTATATTATTATTATATTATATTGTCCCTTACTCCCTTTTGCTCAATAAATTAGGATTTAGCATTATTTTCATGGCAGAATATCATATAATTATATTTTGTGGTAACAAAATACCAGACTTCTGTGGACTCTCTGTATTTAGCAATCAAAATTAAGATATTTTCTTAGAATGTGTTTATATAACCTATAAACATTTTTAAGCAAGACTAAAATATAACTCCCTTTATCTTCGATTTATTGATTTCAATACTGGCAGGGACTGACTCCAGCTTCATTTGCATCATGATCTTTGACAAGGTTGCCTCATTTCTGTGTACTTAAACTACTTGATTTATTTTGGTAAGGAGGGCATTTTCACATACTGTTACATGATAAGGCTGGCTGCAGTGGGATGGGTCAAGCAAGGAGTGAATGGGACGTCTCAGTGTGGTAGAGCTACCACAGAGAGTAAATTCAGCTCAGGAGGCAGAGCCTGAATGTGAATGGTATGGCCACTGGAAATACACGGAAGTGAAATCAGCAGTCAGCATCTCAGAAACTTAACACAGTCTCTGTTTGCTGAATGGACCATGTAATCTAAAAGAAATCTTGAAGTGTTCTGCTGTCAGAGATACGAACAGGCAATCTGATTTAGAAAGGTCTGTCTGCTGGTAACAGAGCTTCTATTTCTTCATCTTAACATGGAAATGACAGTCCCTATCTTGCTTGGTCATTGAGAGGGTTAAAAATGTATTAAAACTATTTTGCACAGTTCCAAAAACATAGTGTAAATTGCAGTGGTTCTCAACTGAATGCATTTGTAAATGAGTGAAGGCGTTTTTGATTGTCCCCATGACCTATGATCATTGCTGGATTTTTGTGGGTGGGAACCTGAGATGCCAAATGGTCTGCAACACCTAGAATAATTCTATACAACTAGAAACTCCTCCACTCAAAACTTCTCTTTGACAAATACTGGGAGAAGCTAAAGAATTATAGCTGTTTTATTACTCTGAATTCTGTGATACAGTTGAAAGTTCCTTAAATTCCTCTTGCCTAAGGTGAGAATTGGTTCATCCTTCTGTGATCTGTGATTCTATTCTTTTTCTTCTCTTTAACTCTAAGTTGAAGACCCTAAGTGTTGGAGACAATTATTCTGTCTCTATTATTGTTTCTCTTCTCTAGTCTAGACATTCCAAGTTCCTGCGGCTGTGTTCTGGTCCTTTCTTGATCTGAAACACCTTGAAAAGCTTATGTGCCCTTGTTGTCAGGGTCCTCACCACACTGCCTTCTGTGGACTCATTGTAATTTTTCACTGTTTTTCTTAGAATATATGTCCCATGCCATGCGGAGTAGTACTACCTGCACAGTATACTGTGACCTTATTGTTTACTTTCACCTCTAGTATTAACTTGCAAATCAGCATGTACATTGCTAAATTCAGTTTGTGTTTATCTAAAGTTTCAATGTATACACTCAAACCCAACTGAATCACCACGCTGTACAATGTGCTGTTCCAGATACTGAGGATTCAGAAATGAAATGAAGAGGAGAAAGAAGATGACTAAACTAACAGTCTAAGAGTAGTTAATTCTATGAGCGTGAAATCAGGAAAGATTTCTTTGAGGGAAAGACGCAAGTTGGTGGAGTGGGTTGTGAGAAGGAGCACACAGGCAGGAAGCTGACTGGCTAGGCGGATCAAAGGACACGTGTAACTACAAAGGGGCATTTGAGACCCTGATGAGTATGGAGAGATCGTTAACATACTTGCTATTCCTACAGCCTTCATGGGTTACAAACATGGGGAATGGAAGCAGAAACTGGCAGAGATGAGGGGAAGATCATGCAGGGCCTTATGCGCCATTTTAAGGAGTTTAGAAACATCTTATTAAATATGAGGAAACATTGAAGCATTTTAAGCAACAAAATGTCATACTCAGTTTCTAACTAAAGTGTGGGAGGTATTTTGGGATGTAGGAGCAATATGGGAGACCGTAAACCCTGTTAGGCATTGCTAGTTAAGGTGGTAGTGATATTGAGAGCCTAAATAAGTCAATGGATGGGGGACCTAGAACGGAGAGATGTTTAGAAAGTAGAATCAACAGAATGTGGGGACAGACTGGATGTGGGAGTCAGAGAAAGAGAGTGATCCAAGATGACTTCAGTGTTCTGGCTGTCTGGAGGGTGTTTTATATTCCAGAAAGGTAGGGAGTGCAGGGGAGGAATGGTTTTAGGGGTGTAGGGGAACTGATGAGTTTGAAAGAACTGCTGCGAAGCTTGAACACTTCCATATTATATTCGTACAGTTAAGTGTTAGAACTATATATTCCTGTTGTCGAATTGTATGATTTCTTTATATATTTTGGATATTAACCCTTGTCGGATATATGATTTGAAAATACCTTTTCCCATTCAGTGGGTTGCCTTTTTGTTTTGATGATGATTTCTTTCACTGTGCAGAAGCTTTTTAGTTTGATGGAGTCCCGTTTGTTTATTTTTGCTTTTGTTTCCCTTGGCTTTGGAGTTAGATCTACAAAAACATCGCTAAGATCCACGTCAAGGAGGTTACTGTCTCCTTGTTTTCTTCTTGGAATTTTCAGTTTCAGGTCTTACATTCAAGTCTTTAATCCTTTAGAGTTAGTTTCTATGTATGGTATAAGATAATGGTCTACTTTCATTCTTTTGCATGTGACTGTCAAGTTTTCCCAACACCCTTTATTGAAGTCTCTTCAATAAAGTCCTTTCTCCATCATATGTTCTTGGCTTCTTTGTCATAAATTAAGTGTTCTTATCTGTGTGGGTTTATTTCTGGGCTCTCAATTCTGTTCCATTGATCTGTGTGTCTGTTTTTGTGCCAGTACCATGCTGTTTTGATTACTATTGATCTGTAGTATAGTTTGAAATCAGGAAGCCTTCAGCTTTTGGTTTTTTCCTCAAGATTGCTTTGGCTATTCAGGATCTTCTGTGGTTCCACACAAATTTTAGAATTTTAGAATTATTTGTTCTACTTCTGTGAAACATGCCATTGGAATTTTGATAGGGATTGCATTGAATGTGTAGATTGCTTTGTGTAGTAAGCATATTTTAACAATATTCATTCTTCCAATACATAAGCATGGAATATCTTCCCATGTGCTTGTGTCGTCTTCAATTTTAGAACTATAATTTTGACTGCTTTGTTTAAAATAGTATATACTCCACGGATGGATGGGTATTTCACAATGAAATATATACCAATATTACTCACTACATTAAAAGAGAATTACAGAGTAAAATCATATAATTGTAGAAACACAGATATGAATAGCATTTAATAAAAATCAGTAGCCATTCTTGGTAAAAAAATATACGCAATAGGAATAGAAGAAAACTTTTCAAGTATGCCAAAGACCTTCTATCACCAAACCAAAGACATCATATCCATGTGAAGGAAGGCTGACCCTTTAATATAGACACAAATCAAGATTGCTTTCTGTCATCATGATTATTCTACATTGTTTGGCATTTCTGGTTAATAATAAGTAAATGAAAGAAGTCTTATAAATAATGGAAGAAAGAAATTAATCATCATTATTTACAGCTGATTTGATGACAAATCTAAACAACTCAAATAAAATATATTAAGAGATCAAAAATGAGAATTTAATGAAGAGCCCAGAAACAAGAAAATGTTAGTAAAGTAACATAAAATAACTAGGAATACTTTTAATAATTATGTAAGCCTCTATTTTAAAAAGCATTCAGGGAGATAAAATAATGAAATAACTAGAAATAAATACCATGTTCCTAGATAGGAAGACTTAACATCATAAAGCTGTCATCCCTTGCCAGATAAATATATAAATGTAATGCTATTCCAATCAAAGCCCCTGATTTGAAACACACACACATGCACACACATGCACACACACACACGCGTGTGTGCACACACACACAATACAACTGTAGAGTTCATATAGAAGAATAAATGTTTGAGAATTTCCAAATGATATCAAAGTGAGTTCTAAGAATTAAAATTTTATGAAAGTTCAAATAAGAAGACAATGACATAAGGGTGAATATCTTTGCATAATACATAGTGGTTCAGGTGACCAAATGCAGACGACACTCTGCTGTAACAGCCGGTAGTAACATACTCATGCTGTGAGAAATAATTTGGTTTCAATAAAGCAACATTGTCTATCAACTTAAATATATGCTCTTTCAAAATAATATTTGTTTTAAAATTTTGACTGATATATTCACTGATATTCACAGATATATTCATTGAATATATATTTACTGGTACATTTATCAGCAAATTTTTTATAGTTTTAAATGAGCTATAAGCAAAGAACTCATTCTAAATTTTTGATTATAAATAATTATGTAACATTATACTCACAAGTAGTTAAGTCAACATCAAGAATGCTTAAGAAACTTTTTTTCCTGTAAAGTACTCTATATCTTACTTAGGCTTGAGTAACTCTTCACTAGAAAGTAAAGTAACCCTTGGTCTTTAACAAACATGACTCTCACATTGACTGTCTACATAAATCTGTCACTTTTCTAAGCACTGGAGATACTCAAGTGTCTGTCACAGACCTAACACCTGTTCTTTTGGAGTTTACATTCTGCGGAAGAGCAGCCAATGAACAAATAAATACGTATATAAATTACGTATCAGCATCAAGTGCTATGAGGAAAACAAAGTAGGCTAATGAGACAGAGGACAGCTCTAGATCCACAGACAGGGACGGCTTGTCTGAAATGGGGATGTTGAAGCTTAAGAGAAGTGATGCGACCAGACAGGCAACAATTTGGAGGAGTAGTTTCCAGGCAGAGACCACAGCTGGGACAAAAGCTCAGAGGGAAAAATTCTGGTCTATTTGAAGAACAGTAAGAATGAAAGTCAGGGTGGAGCCCAGAGTAACCAGTAGTTGTGACTGTATGGGAGGAGATAAGAATGGAAAATGCTGCACCATGTAAGACACGCTAGGGGTTTTTTATTTTATTCAAAGTATAATAGGAAACTATTGGAGTGTTTTAATCGGGGGGTTATATAATCTGATTTACATCTTTTAAAGATCTCCCTGGTTTCTCTGTGGAGACTGAGTTTTACAGGAGGAGGGTAAATGTGGAAGTAGGGAGACCATTAGGAGGCATATCTTATGGTGATCCAGGTTTATAATACACTTAGATGTACATATATGTTTTTAGATAGAGATACAGTGATAGTGGAAGTAACGAAGAAAAGCAAATGGATGGAGGACGTATTTTGGAGGTAGACCCAATACAACCTGCTGAATGTTGTCAGTGAGAAAAGCATTCAGCATGAGCAGCTGGGTGGATGGTGGTGCCACTTATTGAGGGAAAGGGCTGAGGGAGAAATAAGTTTATTGCTAGTCTGTTTTGTGTTTCTCTTCCACAGAGGGTAAATTCAAGAGTTCATTTTCTTATGACTGCTTATTGGGACTATTCAGGAGATGTAAAATTACTTTTCCACTGAAGTCACTTTATATCAACTATTTTGATTTGCTGGGGATTCTGTTTGCCAGGGCAAATATTCTCACTTCCTCAATGAGGATATGGTTTTGGATCTTTTCAATCATCCATTTTGCTCTCCTCTGGATAGTTCTAGCTTGGCTTTATCCTCTTTATTTTTTTTCCATGTTGTTTTTTAACAACTCTGTTAAGGTATTATACCTTTATTAAGGTATAATTGACGATAAGCTGCACATATTTGCACAAATTTGAAGTGTATAATTTGATGAATTTTGGCACATATATACCCCAGAAGCCATCATCAAAACACAATAACAAACATTTCTAGACTCCTCAAGTTTCTTCATGGCCCTGGTAATTCATTCCTCTTTCCAACCCCATTCCCAGGCAACCACTGATCTGCTTCCTATCACTATTGATTAGTGTGCACTTTCTAGAATTTTATATAAATGGAATCATACAGTATGTAATTTTTTTGATCAGACTTCTCTTAGAGTAATGCTTTGTAAATTCATCCATATTTTTACATGCATCAATGTTTGTTCCTTTTTATTGCTGAATAGTAGTCTATTGTGTGTATATACCGTAATTTATTTATCCATTCACCTGTGGACACACATTTGAGTTGTTTCCACTATTTGGCTATTACAAACAAAGCTGTTATGAATATTCCTGTACAGGTGTTTTTGTAGACATATGTTCTCATTTGTCTTGGAGTGGAATGTCCAGGGTATATGATAGACATACGTTTATCTTTTTAGGTAACTGCCAAACTGTTTGCCAAAGTAATTATACCATTTTCCATACACATCAGCAATGCCACCTACTTGCTGACGCTTGATAGGGTCAGATATATCCTTTGAAAAGTGTGCTTAAACTCACTGAGCAGTATCTTCCGTGTGTGATCTAGAGAACGGAACTATCTGATTAAATTTACAAAACATTTGTTGCCTCAGTGGTCTGCTATGTGCTGAGTACTTTGCTAGGGACACATTCTCTGTTATCCTAGGTACTGGATGCTTTTGAATGCAGCCTAAGTAAAACGGAGTTGACTCCTTAGCAGTCACAGCATACCACGAACCACATTGAACTTACTGTCCGATAAAACCTCTGGATCTATTCTTTTACATTTTTGCTGATGAGACAGATCTTTCTCATCCTCAATTTAGGCAGAGCATTTCATAAAGCTATTATATTTAATATACTTCAAAAGAAAATTTGCCATGGTTTATCATAAGAGAACCAAATACAATAAAATAACTAAATTAAACTACTGAGGTTAGAACCAAGCAAGCAAGAGTGATGAGACAGTCCTAAGAGAAAACCTAGACTAAAGGAAGCTCCTGAAAATGAGTTTCCTGATACTTAAGTCAAAATGGATACGAGAGGTTATATAGCTCATATTAGCAAATGTAAGAAGGCATCAGAGCATATGAAAACTCAAACATCTTTCTAATTCAACTCTCAAAGGAAGAAACTGTGGCCGAGGAAAGAAATTAACTGCCTGTCTACCTCTTTAAATTTGTGTGCTGTTTTGTTTTGTTTTGTTTTTGGTTATTTTAGAAAACAGATCTAGAGATTTCACTCATACTGAGAGAAAGGAGTTCTGAGTTAATGGCCACTGGCCTAATTATTCCATCCAGCTAGACATTAGTCCTTTAAATAAAGGTTCAAAATTTTGGCCCCAATTACTGATGGGCACCAACCTAAGATTTCTGAGACTGGAAAACAGTTTTTAAGTATTCATGAGAATTATGCTTTGACCCTTTCTTTTTAGCCTTTCAGCCTGAACTGCTTAGGGTTTGTTGTTTGAATTAATTTGCATCCTAGCACATACTTTTTCCAGTCACCTCTTTTCCGTATACTTGCTTTTTGTGGTTTGGTCTGTATCAATATAGAGACTCTTTTTCCTGAAATGTTTATCCGTAAACCCTAAGTAGTCCTGACCATTAAAAATACTTCCAAATCATATGAAAGATCCATAGAGAATGTGGCCTCAGAAAAGTCTCAGCCCTTCGATGGGTATGTCTGTGTGTGGAAGGAATAGTGTTTGGTTCTGTGAGAAAAGTTAGAATAATTTAGTTTTGGTCTTTCTACCCAGTTTTAGTTCCTTATAAAACTATAAATTTGGTAAGCAAGCTGAAATTTTTTAATCACTATTTTGAGAAATCTTTCTATACCATGTCTTGTCTTTAAGTATGCAACATAGTACAATGGTCAAGAACTTCGATTCTGGAGTCAGACCATCTGGCTTTGGATTCCAATTCTCCTACTTAATGTCTGATTTTCACTGACTCTTGTTTATGTCTCTGCGCTCGGTTTCATCATTGCTGAAATGAGGTTGATAATAATATCAACTATCTCTTAGAGTTGTTGCAAAGAATAAATGAGTTCACTGATAGAACAATGTCTGGCACATAGTAAATGCTATGTTGTTGGGAATTGTTGTTTATGTCATGTTCTAACTTCAGCATTTACTGCTTTTTACATTTTCCTTCTCCTTTTGCTCCCATTTCCCAAAGCACTCATAGAATCAAATGTCTGTTTATTTGATAGTTCGTCGTTGAGTATTTCATGTTACTATATCAGAATGACCTTTTTTTTGTAACCGATTTTCCATTTTATTGCTTTGAAATTGTCCAAATTGCCATTGTGAATAGTATAAGAAGGGGAGTATCACCTACTCCATTCAAATTAGAAAATGAGGAGTAAGTGGGAACGCTGCAGAAACTTTGTTGGCCGTCTCCATCAAGGAGCCCAGTCAATACGTACTTCTCTAGTTGTTCCCACTCTACTAATTACATTTCCTTCTCTCTCACTGCTCCTGGTACCAATACGCAGATGTGCACTTCTTTTCCTGGAAAATAGGTCTTATAATTTCTTCAAAACATTATCTCCTGCTGAGGATGATGGTTATTTTCAGGGAACCAAATCTTTAGAACTTCAACTCGTATTATCTGGCTGTTGTCTGGATCTATCAATTCCTTTTAGCAATTTTACTTTACAGATGAATATATAAAAGTGGTGGCTTGAATTTTCTGATAGAAATAAACATCTCAGTATGTCTTTCCTTGTGCTTTACTCCTTCTTAAATTACCATTATTACTTGTTTATATTGCCAAGAATACAGTTGAAGAGTATATTATAAAAAAAAGAGTCTAGAGACAAAAAGTGGGAAAAAATCCGTTAATACATAATTAAATGTAGACTTCAAAGAAAGGAGATTTTTAACAGAATGTTCTATTCTTTTTCCTTTTTTTGGTGAGGAAGATTGGATCTGAGCTAACATCTGTTGCCAATCTTCCTCTTTTTGCTTGAGGAAGATTTTCCCTGAGCTCACATCTGTGCCAGTCTTCCTCTATTTTGTACGTGGGATGCTGCCACAGCATGGCTGTGTGAAGGTCCATGCTGGGAATGTGAACTGGTGATCCGTGGGCCACTGAAGCAGAGCACATGAACTTAACCACTACAGCACTGGGCCGGCCCCTTTATCTTTTAAAGAAGAAAACTGAACTAACTAGCTGTGTCAAGACCACCCCCAGGTTTGATTATTTGCTAGGAGGATTCAGGATATAGTTGTACTCATGGCTTTGGTTTATTACTCTGAGAAGATAAAAAGTAAAATCAGCAAAGAGAAAAAATGAAAGGGGTATACAGTTTGGAAGAAACCAGGCTGGAATTTCCAAAAATCCTTTCCCAGTGGAGTCATACAAGTCATATTTAATTCCTCCAGCAACAAATTGTGACAACATGTGAAATGTTATCTATCAAGGAAGCTTGGCTGAGTCTAGAAGTCTATGGTTTTTATTGGGAGCTGGCCATGTGATCACTCTCTGCCTAGCATGTACCAAAATTCTAGACTCCCAGAAAGAAAGCTGGTCTTCAGCATAAACCATATTGTTTATACCAACATTTTAGGCACAGTGAACTACTCTTATTAGTTAAAGAAAATTTCATCACTCTAGGGGGACTGGTTACCATTCAAGTTCTTAGATTCCACTCAAAGGGTAACCTTGCAAGAGGCCTTTCTTGAGATAGCAGTCTCAGGCCTGCTACGCAAACTCTTTTCTGCACATGAGCTAAATCTAGCATAATTCTAAATCCATATAATCTTTTAAAATCTTGTTTTAATAACAACAACTATACAACAGGATTAGGTCTGAAAATAACCGAAGAGAGCAATATGGATTTTATATTATAAAAGTTTAATAAAAATTAATCTATTCAGTGCCAATTTGGAAAAAATTAGTGCCATGATTTTCTGCCTCTAGTATTTTGTGAAAAGAATGCTCCTTTCACTAGATGTCTCAGAGACTGTGCAGAGAGAAGGAGGTTAAATAAAGTGTTGTGAGGAAGATGCAATTTTTTGACCGGTTTCAGGCAATCATTGTTTAATGTTTATTATTTTTTCATAGGAAATTTGGGTGGTAGTTAATCTTAGTTAGTGATTAAGAGTATGGAGTTTGGAATCAGAGAGCCCTTAGTTGCAAGCTCAACTTCATTTAGCCTGCTGGCTTTGTGACTATTGATCGGCAACACAACTTCGCTATGCCTCAATTTGATCATCTGTAAAATGGGAATTACGCTGAAAATTAAATGAAATATTTACAAAAGTTGTCTACATGCCTGGTGTGAAGTGTCTAGTTCCTGACATTGCTACTATATAGTAGGTGCTATAGAAATCGTCCCTACTCTTAAGGACTATATATAGTGAAAGAGACATGCAAATAAATTCTTGAAATGTTCAATGTGCAGTAATATGAGGTGCGGAACTGAACAGAAGTAGAAGGTATTAACTTTGTCTTTCGAAAGATTAACTTCCTCTCCAAAGCCTTCCCTAGGAGAGGAGGAAAGGCTCTGAAGGGAAGTGAACTCACTGCAGAGTCTTAAAAATCACAAGTGAAAGTTCTGTAGGTGGAGAAGGAGAGAAAGGACATTCCGAGCAGACAGAATTCATGTGCAAATGTATGTTTGGGGAATTATAAGTCGTTGATATGGATGGTTGTAAAACATAAGTTAGAGGCAGGAAAAGAGATTTAAGTGGAAAGCCAGAACCAAACCAAAATGAACTAAAAATCACTTAGCTTGGAAAAAGAAACAAGTGAATTATGTATTTAAGAATAAATAAGTAGGTGCAACACGTTTGCATTTTTTTAAATGAAGTATATTGAAATTAAATGAAGAAATTTTACAACTCACAGTTTGGTATCTTTTGAAAAACATATACTCTCACGTAACTCATACTCCTAACAAGATATAGAATAGAAATATAGAATATTTACAACATGCTATAGATTAGTTTTTCTCAGTTTAGAGTTTCATATAAATGAAATGTGTAAAGCTTGTTTCACTCAGCAAACTGGTTTTAAGATCCCTCCATGTTGATGCCTACATCAATAGTTTGAATTTTTAATGATTGCGTAGTAATCCTTTCAATGAATAACCTACGAACTTTTCCATTCTCATGTTGATGGACAGTGAAGTTGTTTTCAGTATTGGGCTATTGTGATGAAAATGGCTATGAATATTTTTGTACAATTATTTTTGTAGATACATAGTTTAATTTTTCTTAGATGCATACTGAGTCTTATGAGTTGCCAAATCTTTTTTCAAAGAGGTGGAACCATTTGACACTCCCACCAACAATGGAAGACAGTTCCAAGTTGTTCTACAGTCTTGTTAACATGTGGTGTGGTCAGTGTTTTTAATTTTATTTATTTTAGTGGATGTTGAAATGGTTTTCAGTTGCATAATGATATTTGGTGTTGAGTAATTTTTCATGTGTTTATTGGCCATTCATATATCTTCTTTTGTGAAGCGTCCAAAAATTTTTTACCCATTTTTATTGTTTTTATTTGTCCTCTTACTATTGTGTTGAAGGAGTTACATATTCTTAATACAAGTCCTTTGTTAGGTATATGTATTGTGAATATTCTCTCCCAATTTGTGGCATGCCTATTTATATTCTTGTCTTTTTTTAAGTTGATATGTATTTGACATATTGTGTAAATTTAAGGTGTACGACATGTCTATTTGATACATTTGTATGTTGTAATATGATTGCCATTGTGGCAATAATTAGCACTTCCATCACGTCACATAATTATAATTTCTTTTTAGTGACTGGAATAATTAAAACCTAGTCTCCTATCAAGTTTAATGATTATAATATCATATTGTCTATATTCGCTATACTGTGCATTATATCTCCCGGACTTATTTACTACTCATTGCAAGTTCGCACCCATAAACAACATCTGTCCTATCTCCCTGCTCCCCATTCCTTGGTAACTACCAGCTCTTATAACACAAGTTTTTACAAGTGTAGCTTTTTTAGATTCCTCATCTAAGTGACATCATACAATATTTGTATTTCTCTGTCTAATTTATCTCACTTAGCATAATGTCCTCAAGTTCCCTCCAAGCTGTTGCAAAAGGCAGGCTTATCCTTTCTCATGGCTGAATAATATTCCATTGTACATAGGTACCACATCTTCTTTATCCATTCATTCATTGACAGGTACTTAAGTTGTTTCTGATCTTGTCTACTGTGAGTAATGCTACGATAAACATTGGAGTGCATATATCTCTTCGAGATTCTGTTTTCATTTTCTTTGGGGAATGCTTAGAAATGCAATTGCTAGATCATGTTTTATGAGCAGTCTAATTTATCATTTTTTCTTTTATAGTTAGTTATAGAAGTTAGTATTTACTTTATCATTCATGTCCAAGAAATCTTTACTTCCCCTAAGATTGCAAACATTTTATGTTTTCCTCAAAAAGTCTCTACTCCTGGGTTTTACATTTATGAACCCATTTCAAACTAATTTTTGTGTGTGGTATAAGAAAGATATTGTGATTCTTTTTTTAATTTGATATAGTTATCTAGTTATCCTAGCACCATTTATTGAAGACACTTTTTCCCATTAATTGCTCAGGAGACTTTGTAAGTAACATAGTAATGATGTAAAGACACATCTATTTCTGGACTCTCTATTCTGTTTCATTGCTCTATGTCTCTATCCTTTTGCAGATTTTCTTGATTACTGTAGCTTTATAGGAAGTCTTGAAATCAGGCCCTGTTATTCTTCCAACTTTCTTCTTTTTTTGAGATTATTTTGTCTATCTTAAATTCTTTGCATTTCCATATAAATTTTGGAATCAGCTTGCCAATTTCGACAGTAAACCCTACTAAGACTTTGATTGAGGTAGCGTTGAATCCACAGATTAATTTGGGGAGGCTTGACAATGTAACAGTATTTACTTTTCCAATATATGTATGTCATAAGAAATATTTCACAGTTTCCAGTGCAAAGTTGTGCATGTTTTTTAAACTAAATTTATCCTTGAGTGTTTTATGATTTTTGATGCTATTTCAAATGGTACTGTTTTTTAAATTCCATTTTCCATTTGTTGCTAGTATATAGACATAAAATTGATTTTTTTTTACATTGATCTTGTAGCCTATGATCTGCCTAAATTTACTTACTGGTTTTAGTATTTCAATAATGGATTTATTGTGATTTTTCTATGTACACAATCATGTTGTCTGTGAATCGTGTTGTCTGAGAGCTTTTCTTCCTCCTTAGTCTTCGTTATGCCTTTTAGTTTTGTTTCTTGCCTCACTGCCTTGACTAGGACCTCCAGCATAGCGTTGAATAGAGATGCGGAGAATGGATATTCTTGTCTTAATTACAATCTTAGAAGAAAAAACATTTGACATTAGTAGTAGATTTATCTTTGGTTGAGGAAGTTCACTTCTATTCCTAGTTCCCTGAGACATTTTATCATAAATGAATGCTGAATTTTCTTAAATGATTTTTCTGCATATATTTAAATGATCATGTAATTATTTGCCTTTATTCTGTTAATGTCATGAATGATATTGATTCCTGAATATTAAACAAATCTTGCATTTCTGAGATAAAGCTTATTTGGCTGAGGTGCATTATCCCTTTTATACAGTGGGGAATATGATTTGGTAACATTTTGTTAAAAATTTTTGCATGTATAGTTATGAAAGAAATTTGCCTATAATTTTCTTATCTTGTCATGACTTAGTGTGGTTTTGATATTAGGGTCGTGTTGCCATCATAAATGAGTTGGACAATGTTCTTTCTGTATTTTGTGGAAGATTTTATGTAAGATTAGTATGGCTTTAAATTTTTGATAGAATTCCCTAGTGGAGCCATCTAAGTCTGAATTTTTGTGTGTGTGAAACATGACTACATATTATCTAGGAATATTTTACATCTGTTTTTATAGGTGAGATCTACGTCTTTGTTGTTGTTTTTGTGCTCTTTTTGTCAAATTTTTAAAAATAAGCTTATACTAGTAAGCGAAATGGATTGAGAGCCTTCTCCATTTTTATTTATTCTGGAACAATTTATATTATGTGAGGGTTTTTAAAAATTGTTATTCCTTAAAAGTTTGAAAGAACTCACTCATTAAGCCATCTGAGCTTAAAAATCTATTTGGAATTCTTTGAAAATCTTTTGGCTACTTCACTAATTATCCTATTCAGACTACCTATCGTAAGTTAGTTTGGTCATATTTTTTTTCATAAAGACATCCATTTTATCCAAATTTTAAAATTACGTAGACAGCATTACATATAATGTTATAGTGCTTAAAAAATCTTCAGATTTTCTATATTCTTAGATAGATTCAGAGCCTGAGGATTATCTAGTATATAGATCTTGTAAAATGTCCATATGATACTTTGTAGCTTCTAATTTTCTGTGGAAATGCTCTATATTTTCATATATTTTGCTCATCTATTGCTCATTTTCATGGATGTGTTAATCATAGCTATTTTGAAGTCCTTGTCTATTAACGCCGTTATCTGGAAAATCTCTGGGAATCTCTATTGGCCATTTGAGTTCTTATCAGTCACCTTTTCCTGTTCCTTTACATGCCTATTTAATTTTTATTGTAAGCTAAATATTGTGGATCATATATTTTAGAGGCTCTGGATTATTTTAATCTTCCTTTAAGGGTCTTGAATTTTGTTCTGACAGTGAGTTAAATTGTTGGCATATCATTTTGGTTCTGTCCAAGCTTGGTTTAGAGTCCCTTTGTAATCTCTAAATGATGACTTTTTCCCTCTCCTTTTTACTCTATGAACAAGGAAAGCTCTCTCATGGTTTGTTGTTTATTAAGAAACAGTGTATATGTGTAACCTTTGAATTACACTGTTTAGTTGTATACTCTATTTTGTTTAGCTGACTGAATCCCCCTTTAGATCTATAGATGAATGAAAGATTAAGGCTTATGGTTCATAGAACAAGTATAGTTGTTTATCAGGCTTTCATCTAATATGGCTTAAAAAGCCTGAAATGTTACTTTTTATCCTAATTTTTTGGCTTTTCTGAGACCTTGAACAGATGAAGTATATGGCAAAAAGACTACCATATTCTCCACACAGTGATATTAGAATCTTTTTATATGAACACAGCACTGGCAAGAGTTTACCTGTTTGGGCCTCAACTCCTAAAATTCAATGTACTGTCTCTAGTTCTCTCCATTTTCCACCCAATATTTTCTGTGATATGGAATCTCTAACTAGATGTAGAAAGAGTTACTGCTCTTACCTTGGTTAGACAATCCTTTGCCTACCTCTGAAGTGAACTTAATTTTTTCCGTATCTAAATACCACACTATTATCTGCCTAGTATTTTCCTTTAAACAACCTTTAAATCAGCTCAATTGTTTTTTAAACTGACTTCATCCTAACTAATGATAGTCAATAATTCTAAACATAGGTTAATTACAAGACATAGTTATCAATATTGTTATTAATTTTCAACTTTTTTCATACGTTTTCATGGGTATTTTAGTGAAAATTTAGAGGAGACTGAATAATATGTGGTAACTAAATGACATTTGATGTTTTCAAGCTTTAATTCTTCATTGACAATGGAGATATAAGCAAGTTTTTAAAATTCCAAAATTCAAGTGGGTAGTTATCTCTGCTGAGCTAATTAGCAAACATCAAGAAGAAAGTAAGTAATGTTTACGGAGTTAATAGTCTTTTTGTGGTAAGATACATATCACAGTCCAATCTAGGTTCCTATCTGAATGAATTTATAATAATTGACAAGAGCTGTAATACCTGGTTTATTCACATCATAAGATTGAGAGGACTGTTAAATGAGCTAATGAATATGAGATTATTAGGAAATTTTACATGTGCTAATTATTGTTATGCTAATTTTTGGCTTAATTTACTTTCCTCACTCTGTGAGCTTAACTTCATTTGTAAACTGAAGAAAATGTCAATCCAGGCACAACCCTGCTCCATCTCTCCAAATGGAACTGAAATAAATAACCTGAGGCCTAGGGCAAGACAATCATAAAAACTTTAGAAAAAGCAAGCCCCAAGCCTTTGGTTTGGTGTTCCATTAAAAAAAATTCCCCTTTAAAAATAGGAGAATCACACACACATAGCTATTGACAGTGTCAATATGTGTTATTGGCTTTATACCAAATGCAAGGTCACAATGGCACTGTGCTCTCCCAGCTTTACCTAGGGAAAAAAGTTATTAAGAGGAACAAATAAAGGGAAATTGAATGGTTCTGGGTTAAGCTGCTGGAAAGCACTTAAAGGGTTTCCTTTATTTTGCCATTCATTCATGCACAATGGCTTTAGTATTTAAATGTGTTCCTTTTTATTGCTGAATCCATTGAGGCAGTGAACTGTATCTTTGTAGGGCTGCTAGTGTGGTGTAAAAGCAGAATTGCCATCCCGGGAACCATAATTTAACCACTACATAGGCATCACCTAGCTAAAGGTACTTTGCCACCATACAAGTGTTGAGGTGATATACTTAAAATTTTTTCGGCCTTCAAGAAATATGCCTGCTCCGCGGTGGGACTTTGGTTGGGTCTGAGGAATTGGGAATAAACATAGAGAATAAAGAAAGAAAACATAATCACTTGAGGCACTTTGGTGGCCAACAAATTAACTTTCTCGCCCTTGTTATTCAGTAGGAAATAAACTTACAAACTCTTCACTAACTCCAGTTGTTTTTTTCTTGAAATTGTGTCAACAGACTCTAAACCCAAAGAACAGTTATTATTCATGTTTTTGAAGACTAGACACACAAAAGGAAAAAGGTAATGATGAAAGAAGATAATAAGAATGATAATCATGAAAAACCTAGGTAGCCCAGAACACGTGTGTACTAGATTGAAGCATTGACACCGTGTTGGAGAGGGATGGCTAGATCATCGTGCTAAGATCAGTTTTACTTTGTCACATGGCTCATGGCCTCAGAAGCTTCAGTGCTTTT
Organism: Equus quagga; assembly: GCF_021613505.1. Taxonomy (NCBI): domain Eukaryota; kingdom Metazoa; phylum Chordata; class Mammalia; order Perissodactyla; family Equidae; genus Equus; species Equus quagga. Next base: position 129,750,716 of record NC_060268.1, read on the forward strand.
GGATATAGCTCAGGTTTATTTTCTTCATTCATTCATTCATCGTTAATATTTACTTGGTCTTTCAGACTGCTATTTTTTAGACTTGCTTAGTACTTGATTTCCATCCATGACATTTTCCCAACATGTTTGAGTAAAGGGATGGTTGTGTTTAAGGGCCAGAAACGGAATCATTTGACTGGAGTTTTGTGGGGTTGTCTCTACATTTCTAGTTCTCTTCCCATGTTATCTCTGTGCCCTTCTAAACCATGACCTAACTGTTTTAACCAGGTCCTTCGGGATCTATTTCTGGCCAGGCAGTTGGATCTTAAATGCTTAGAATTAAAATGTATGAGCCTGCAATTAAATAGTTGCCTTAGCAGAAGGTGAGTGGGATACTTTGATCTTTAGTGACTCAAAATTCCAAATTTGCTTTATTACTGTATTTGTGACTAATGTCTCATGAGATAACCAAGCTGGATGTAACTCTAGTAGGGGGAAAGGTCAGGAATATGATCCCAACACAGGGAATAAATAGAAGTGCTCTTTATGTAGTTGCAGAAATATTACTATACTGGCACATCAACAGAGCAGATGTCATGAGCCTATTTAATGTGCATTAAATAACAGCTCAAGTTCAAAGGATGTTACAATAAAAATGTGAAAAATATTGACAAACATTTAAAATATGTAGTGTATAGTGTAAAGATTATGGACTCTCCCATTCATAAAAAACAGTTTAAGGGCCGGCCCAGTGGCGTAGTGGTTGAGTTTGCGCACTCCACTTCTGTGGCCTGGGGTTTGCAGGTTCGGATCCTGGGTATAGACCCAGCACTGCTTGTCAAGCCATGCTGTGGTGGCATTCCACATAAAATAGAGGAAGATTGGCACAGATGTCAGCTCAGCAACAATCTTCCTCAAGCAAAAAGAGGAAGATTGGCAAAAGATGTTAGCTCAAGACCAGCCAATCTTCTTCACACACACATACACATACACACACAAAAGTTTAATGTACCTGACTCTATTTCCTCTTCTATAATGTACTTCAGAGTGGCTACTAAAGTAGATAAAGCATCTATACAGAGAACAGCAAGTTCCTAGTATATAATAGATACTGGACATTTGGATAATTTATTTTAAGCTAGAAATCTCTGTGAGCCTCTTTCACAGTAGGAATTTCACCATATAAGACAACCACTGAATTACCATTTGGCACCCAACACTGGTGGATTACAAACTTAACTCTCATTTTAACTCTATCGTTAACCAGCTGTTGAATTCTGGTCAGTTTCTGACTCAGTTTCCACATTTATAAAATGAAGTGCCTTTTGTACATATTTACTAAGATTCTTTTGTTTTCCATGTTCCGTCAGTCAATGAAAAGCCATTAATTGAAAACCCTTCAACACTCCTGTGAACTTCTAGAAAAGAAGTTTCTGATTACCTAAATAATGGCTTTTAGGCAAACTCTTGCCCAGACTTGGGTAACTAGACAATCTTTATAAGCTTGTTCTAGAATACACTAATTACTCCTGATAGTAGCTTCCATGATTTTGCCTAATATTACAGCTGTTACTCCAGGATAGATTTTGGTATTTCAAAAACAGGTAGGATAGAATGCCAAGTAGTGATTGGCGTTTGATTTTGGGCATTAATAACATTAAGTTGATTATATATGTTTGTGCGCCAGAATTCAAAGCAAAAAGAAAAAGAACACAAAGTGTTAGGTATCTAAATAGTGTCAGATTTATATAAGAGTATTTGATTTACTCTATATCCTTGCTACTCAAAATATGGTCCATGGACCTGCTCTATCAGTATCACCTGAGAGCTTGTTAGTAATGCAGAATTTCAGGCCCCACCTAGACCTAAAGAATCAGAATCTAGGGGGCCAGCCCCGTGGCCAAGAGGTTAAGTTCACGCTCTCCGCTTCCGCAGCCCAAGGTTTCGCCGATTCAGATCCTGGGTGCAGATACTGCACAGCTCCTCATGCCATGCTGAGGCGGCGTCCCACATAGCACAACCAGAGGTACTCACGACTAGAATATGCAACTATATACTGGGGGACTCCGGGGGAGAAGAAGCAGGAAAAAGAAAAAAGAAGAAGATTGGCAACAGATGTTAGCTCAGGTGCCAATCTTAAAAAAAAAAAAGAATCAGAATCTACATTTTAGTAAGATCCGGAGAAGATTCTTATGCACATTGAAGTTTGAGAAACGCTGCTCTGGAATACTTAAAAATTAAAATTGTGGTTTATATGAGTTATTGGTACTGTCACAAATTGAAAAGAACGGAATAAGAGAACTATTAATAGACACTGTGACATTAGTTGTTCTTGTAAATGATTGTAAATTACCCATTTTCAGAAAAAAGAATTCTTTGACAAACTAAATGTTAAAGGAGGTTTTATATATATATATATTTTAGAAAATAAGATATTTTAAGTCAGCATTTGGTATATTAAAACAACACAAGCAACTAGTGAAATAAATTCAAGAGGTAAATGTATCATCATAATTTATAATTTGTAAGTGTAATGTTACTAATCTTTTAAAACTATTTTACAAAATAGTGCCATAGGAGTATTGTTATTCTCTCATATGGAGTGCCATCTTCCCAGTGAAATCCTATATGTTTTGCATTTGTACAAGTTAAACACAAACCAGCTTACAGTGGATGAGTGTAATCTGTAGCCCACCCATATAGAAATGAGTGTTGGTTAGATAGGATGTTTCACAGAGTACTGCTTACTCTGGTGAGAAAATCTCGATTGTAATAAGGTTCATTCAGTCTCAATATTTGTATAAAAACACACATCCTTTTAATATGAGTAATTAATCAATAATAATTACTGCAGCTTATACTAAATGCTGAGGAGAGAGCAGTGGAGAAAATTGACACAATGCTTTGCCCTCCTAGTATTTTCAATCTATTTATTGGGGAGATATACATTAATTAATCACAAAAATGAATTTATAATTACAAGCTATAATAAGCATTTGTAAGTGCTGCGAGTCTGGGACGGTTTCCTGGGAGAAACGGCATTGCAAATGAGATGGTAAGGATGCTTAAATGATAACCAGGGTAAGAAACAGGGGGTGGGGAGTGGGAAGAGAATTCTGAGTTGAGAGATTTGCATGAACAGAGCCCTGTGGAGAGGGAGGGAATGGCATATTTAAGACTTTGGAAAGCCTTAATGGTTGGAACATAAATAGTAAAGAAGTGGCCTGAGGTGGAGCTGGAGAGACAGTTAGGCAGAGACTATATCACGGCCTTAAGATATAAGACCCAGGGAGCGTTAGGATACAAGGATTTGAGTCTCCGATTAAAATCCTTCAAAGGGAAACCACTGATAGGTTTTGAAGAAGGAGACATGACATGTGGAGAATTTTTTATTATTTATTTATTTTAAAATCCCACTGACAGTGGAGTGGAGAATGCATCGGCTAGGAGACTGGGAGGGTGAGAATTTACAGGTAGACCAGTTAGAGAACAATGACAGTAGTCTAGGCAATAGAGGATTAAGATCATGGTGGTGGTGAAGATAAAAGTGAGTGGATTCCAGCAGTATAAACGAAAGGCCTTCATGAGCTATTGGAGGCAGAAGGAGGAGCTGGTATCTGGATTTCCAGTGTGTGGCTCTTCATGGCTGGCAGAGAGGTGATCCACATTCCAGTGAGAAGGTCAGGGGTTTGGTTTTAGACATAAAGATAGTGTTTGGTTCAAATTCTGTTAGGACAATAAAATTATTTGATTAGGATGTCCAATCTTATTACCTAAGAAGAGAATAATATACACTTTATTGTACATTAATTATGGCATATCACAAAATATATAAACTCTCCAGTGGTTCTTTGATGTTCAACTCCAAATCCTCTGCACAAAAGATGCAAGGAAGTTAACTTATGTTCTATATAAGCTTGTCCCTCTTCTTCCATTGCCTGCTGGCTCTCTTTTGTGTCTCACACTGCTCTTGTCCTACATTTTCTTTGCTGGGATGTTGCTTTTCTGTATATGGATTATTTTTAGTCAATGTCTGCTAATCTAATAACTTAAGTCTTATTTTTAGAAACAGGTTTTTAGCAATAAAGGAGGAATGTAACATAGCAATTAAACCCTCAGGAGTCAGAGACACCTACGTCCTAAGCTTGGCTCCAGCACATACTAGCTCTGTGTTCATGAAGAACAGTTTGCTTATGCCAAAGACAGACAGCAACTATTTCATAGATTCTTTGAGAGGATGCAACAAAATAATGTCTGTAAATCCAGTGCTTGGTACATTATAAGTGAACGATAAACATTTAACATTATTATTGTCATATTATTTGTCTTATTTAGCCTTTGTTTCTCTTCCATATACTCTGCAAAATATTGGCCATGGCTTTACTTGATTCAGAAATAATATTTTTCTCTATTAGCTCTCTTTCTCTTTAACTTGAGTATTTCTGGTCTGTAGAGTCATGGAGGTGGGGATAGGGAACATACTTTTGGGTAGAGACACCTAATTGAAGCACAATGCTTATAAAAAAGGCCCAGGTATGCCTTGCAATTTCTGTGTATCAATTTTAATATCTTTTCCCTTCACTTCTCCAGCAGCAAGTGCCGCTGAGCTAACATTCAGCATCGTGCTACTACCAAAGCAGTGATCACTGAAATACTAGATCCTTTTGTTCTGATAGGCAGTAGCTCCTATCCCCCCACCCGGGGCCCCTGTGCTGAAGTGCTGGTGCTCATGCACTCCCGCTTGTCCAATATTTTCAATAGCACCACCCCACCGCCACCCCACATTGCCATTTAACTGCTTCATGCACAATATTAACCTATATCAACACTGAAAATATTCCACTTAATTACAGTATCAAGAACTCACAAGAATCAGTATCTTCTGTTCTTCCACAAGTCATTATAAAAATCAAAATCTTGGTTAAAGGAATTGTATGTTTACATTGATTTAGGAGGGGTAATAGTAAATTTTCGTGAATTTAGATGCCACTAATCTATAAATCTTTAGTTTCTTTTCATAAGAACAAAGCTTTAGTAAGCATAAAAATAGAGCAAAAAATATGTTTTATGTATAAAATGGTAGAAAAAACTTTTCACCTACTTGTAACACTTGTAACAGGTAACACACTTGTTATTTATAAATTATCCTACTGAACTAAATATGCACTTACTACACATGATTCTTATCTATTTAATAAGTGCCTAAAACATCGTTAAAGTCATGGCCCAGCTTCAACAGTATATATCTGCCATTATTCTGGATCTACAAATTTTCATATCTTTAAAATAGTTGTGTAATATAGATTCACACTAAATTGACTGACACTTCCTGCAATCAAGTGCTAGAAGGTCCAGCTTTGTATACATATATATATATATGAGTGTGAAAGAGTGACCCACGTAAATCATTTGAGCTTCCTCCTTTAGTGCTTGCCGGTGCAGTTCTTCAAATGCAATACCGTGCTTCTCTGTATTTTTTGTTAACCTGTACTGTTCCTGCTGCCAAATGTTAAATCTGTGTTGTGTGCCCCATGATTTCTAGCTAGTTCGTTTAGCTCTGTTTCTCTGAGGTTGATGGAAGGAGGAGTTAACATCCTCAGCTTTCTAACAGCAGACATTGAGAAGGATCGCGCCTGTCTCTAATGTTACTGGTGCTCTAAGCCACCCTGCAAGAAATATTACAGGCAACAGATAGTTTCATTTTCAATTTAGACACCCATTATTTGATGTTTACAGGCCATTCCTAATTCTGAGTTCAGAATTTATGGTTTGTTCTGGCGAATATCATCAGAGCAATCTCCTGCAACTCCGCTGGGCTTCATCGGGAGCTTTGCGGGGCTGTTATCAGTGTTCCCTGACGTCCGGAACTGATACACAGCACCACCTCCAATCACTCCAGCTCAGAGGGCCTTGCTTTACGGCTCCCCAGATATCCGTCTCTTCTACTGGGTAGGCCAGTTTGCACAGTCTCAGTGAGGGGGGAAGTTGACTCTTGGGAAAGAGAGCAGTGGTCATTAAACAAATAGAAACCCAGCATTTAAGACTCTGAACCCCTCTGAACCAAACTAGATGATAAATTTATTAAGTTAAATTGACTGAGTTTTGTTCAGTGCTAAATAATAATGAAGCAAAGGTGTGACCTAGTTTGCCTTGCAAACGTCAGATGAAGAGTGAAGTATAAATGTCCTGAAAAGATGGGAAAACAGTGACATTAACTGCTTTGCATTCATAAGCGCATTTCAAATGGTTATTTTAGTTCCCCTTTTGAATGTACAGTATTTAGTTTTGCCTCTTCGGTACATGAGTGTTTTCTAGGCTCTGTTCGATAGCGTTAATTGAAGCTTACTGAAGGACCTTAGAAATCTGTGTGCATTGATTATCTGGAGAAGAGTCACTCACTAAATCTGCATTTTTGAAAGGATGTGGTAGCACATGCATCTATTACACAGGCTGTAGGCCAAATGATCTTTCTTTTTAAAGCTTGCAGATTGGACTGAGAATAAGAATATCTTTTGCTACCAGTGTCTACCTACTTTTGTGCTTTTGTTACGGCCCGTCACTTGCCCCTCCTCCCTCCTAGGGAAATTAGAACTAACAAAACCGGACAAGGTGACTGGTCTTCGTCAGAAAGGGCCTTCTATTCCCTCTTCCTTAAATTAAAGCCTGTTCAGCAATTCCCTGAGAATTCACCTTCTGCTATGGCGGCAGTGACAAGATAGAGAGAAAACTCCACAAGAGATGGAGTTGTGAATGAGACCTCCCACCTTCTGTCCGACCTCGTTCACCAGCTAAGTTGTTCCTCTTTTAAGGACCAACAAAACGGAAATATTCGTCCGCTACTATTCTCTCCTAGGGAGTGAAAGAAAAATGTTCTTCCTTGGAGGCAAATACAACCAAAGGGCAATAAGTACCCCTAATAGTAATATTTGGTAAATGGAGATCAGATCTGGAAGGGATCCCAAGAGGTCTATTTCTATATCCCATTTTACAGAGTAAGAAACTGAGACCCATGGTGACTACGTGATTTGCCCAAGTTCACACATCTAGTAAGCGGAAAAGTTAGAACTTAAACCCTCTCCTCTGACTCACTAAGTAGAGATTGTTTTTCTCCACGTCAGTATTCTGAATGAAAAAAGAAACTTAGAAAGATGTATTTGGAACTAGTCTTAGCACTACCAGTTTAATAGAGAAGGATTTTCTTTGAAGTTGCACGGCAAATTTTAAATTTGCATCATTCTGTTAGTAGGGTGCTGGATGAGTCTGGGACAACACTCTAAAGTCGGACTCAGTGCCTGTAAATCTTCTCCTTTTTGATGCCCTGCTTTCCCCTTGACTGACCTGAACACCATCCTCAGGGCTGCTTTCTGAGAATGTGCATATTCTACATATTTCTCAACAAATCCTCTTCCTCTTACTATGCTTTGCCAATAACACATACCTAACATGTGGATGCTTCCAAGGCAGCTATTGAAGCTTAAAACTAAAATAACTAGGATGTTCAAAAATCAGGTAAAATAAAGCACGTATACTTTTATCTCTCACTATCCCTTTAATTTTATACAGTGGGTGAATTCTTCCCCTAACTCTGGATGAAAAGTCAAACAATCTCAAAACTTTTCTAGTTATCTTAGGTCTTCTGTGTCACTCCCTCTCTTCTAATCAATTGTTAGAAAGTAATTGTCAAAACTTCTATCTTGATTTAAATTGGGCCCCAGTTTCCCACAGTTCAAGCTTATTGCAAGTGGGAAATGAGCAGTGGGAAAAGAGAAGTTATTGGCTTTTTCTTCTTTTTTCTCCCCTTTTCTGACGTGCAGCACGGGGAAGGAGGAGACATAGGGGGAATAGGAAAGTTATTACTTGCTCTCTGGGTGTTGAAAGCTGACTTCTCCCGTGGATTTGCTGTATCACTTAGGGTCCCAGAAGGAGAAAACATGGTATACCAAGCTGGTAATTTGAGGAGAATGTATTAAAGGGCCTACTTACCTAGATGTGGACAAGATTTGGGGTAACCAACAATGGATGGAGCAAGACCCTGGGCTAGCAACTGCAGGGAGCCCACCCACTCCCAGGCCTGGAGGAGCAAGTGAGGGAGTGGTTCCTGGCCCCTGAGAAGGTAGCTGTATGAAGAAGGCTGTCTGACAGGAGCAGTGGTCTTCAGGAGAGGGACACTGTTAACTTACGGCAACCCCTCAGGGCAGCAACAAGAAAATAAATATCTCAACCTTACTCTCCTCCCACCCTCCTGTGCCTCCTGTTGAAATCTGGGCTGTGGGAGGCAGAGAGTGTGGTGAAAATGGGTGGTGAGTGGATCTGGAGGTGCAAATGGAAAAACCTGGCACAGGTGACTTCATGAGGTTCTTGGAGGTCCCCATTTCACCTTCAATTTACTGGGTGTGAGTGATAGCTTCTCCTGCAGCTGACTGCTTATTCTCGAAATCCAGCACTTTCTATAACTCCTCTCAGCTTAGCTTTATTTACTGATCTAGGCTATGATCTTGCACAAAAACCAAGATGATCCCAGACCAACTCTCTTTTGCATGAAGCTCATACCTGGATCATGGAAAATGTGTACACATTGGAATTTAGTCTCCTCTTCTTCTGTCTATTCATCAGCAAGTAGCCAGCTACCTCTCACCAGGCAGACTTCTTGGGAGAGAGTTTACACTTGCCCACTGAATCTCAGCTGCCAAGGACTCATATCATGCTTTCAAAATGGGCCCATTGAAGTCTCTCTTACCAGACCTGCATGGGTTAGGACGCAGGGAGGAGGACAGGAGTCCCAGATTACCTTTATCGATATAAATCCTCTCCAAAAGTTCTTTCCCAGTTCCACTTCATTATAGATGTGAGGTTTCAGAGTCATGTAACTGGTTTTTAATTATTTCTTTTGAAAATCATTACCTTGGTCTGACACATCAGTGTGAAATGCCCTGTGTGCATCTTGGTGCTTTCGTTAAAGCTAAACATTTTAAAAGAAATAGAGAGGAATGGAAAATTTCATATATTGGTTAGGGTCTGGGTGTGGGGTCATGGGAAGGAGAGAATATTTTCAAGCAGGAGCCATTGGTGCCTCTCAAATTACATGATATAAATCAGTGTTTATTCTGACTGCACATAGGTTAGATGCTGTTTATGAGACTTTTTTTCAGTTAAAGATGTATGCACAAATGAAGTTTTATAACAAATAATATTTTCAATAGGCTAGGTGGACTTTCTATAAGAAGTCTATAAAGCAATTTTAATTGTAAAGAAAATCATTATCTGCTAATTTATTTTGAAAGAAAAATTTTCATATGCCAAGTTTCTTTAAAGTGGAACCTATCTTTATTTCACTTTCCCCCATGTTGCAGAATCTGAAACTCTTTGAATTGTGAACTTTGAAAGTGCTAATTGAAGATAGCAACGATAGAGTATATTTATTTTAATCAGTAAAGAATAAATCCATTGTATTCTTATTTTCTAGCGTTAAATATGTCTGCAAGATACAGATTACAGTTGATGGTGAAATTGAAAGCACTAATCAGAATGGTAGAATTGTATCTGGTCTAGATTTCCTATGCATGGGCCATGGGAAAACTTTGTTGGACAGTCTATAACTCAAACTCTCTAAAGCTCACTGTCGGCTGCAGCTGAGCATACTGAATATAATTGAACTGTGAAAACCCAGCTTGGGAAACAAAAAGAGTAGGAATTAGACTTAAGAAACTAGAGGAATGACAGAGGATAAAATTTTAATGAGATCAGTGTTGTTCTGATATTCTACTTCCCCAAGCATTGTAGAGACAGAAAAATTGCCCTAGAACAGTACTTTTATTTAAAAGATGGAAAGAAATCTATTTGGTCTATGTATATAATGCCATATCCTTGCTTATTAGACTCTGGTAGTGGTTTTGAATGTCATTTAAAAAGTCTTCGCTGTAAGAACTCAAGGGATAATTGACAACATAAAACATTGCATTCTTCCACTTTCTTACAGACACTCTTACATGAGCATCACAGCTGTTTTCTTCATGGATCGGGACTCTCCTGAAGCTGGCTGCTGGGTCAGGCATCACAACATCAAAATAATGTCTAGAATCAGCCAGATCTTCTTCTTAAATATGCTAAGAATCTCTGACAATGACTCAATAAAGGGATTTTGGAAATTGAAATGTCAGTAAAGACATAAAGTACACTTTAACCATTAATTGATAATAGACAATTTGTGAACTTTGACCTAGATATCTATATTTCGTCTACAATGACTGTCCTGAAGATACACTATTTTCAAGGGCTCAGTGTCCTGTGTACCAAGATCTCTACACTATTTCTGATGACTGTGAGCAAATCCTCCTCAAACAGATTTATATCATGTTTCATATGTTCATTCATTCATTTCTCATTTCCATCATTTTTTTAATTCATTCAAATCCATAAATACTGAGCATCTATTATGGCCAAGCACTGCTGGAAATGTAGCAGTGAATAAAATAGTTTATGCCCTCTACCCTCAGTGATCTTACAGACAATTATTTTTATTACTACTAATAAATATAACATTAAATGTCAGTTATAAGCTAGTTAGTGGCCTACATGCTCTATGTACATTGTCTTACTTAATTCTCACAACAACCCCTAAAGCAGGTATTGTCACCCTCATCCTATGGATGAGGACACTGAAGCTTAGTTCATGTAACTGGCATGTAGTCACCTTGTTAATAAGTCTTGGAACTAAGATTTGAAGAATATTTATCTGATTCCACTATTACACCAACTTTTAATAACAGCTTAACACAAATGTTATTTTAAATGAAATGCGATTGATGAAAAATGTCCTAAATAAGTTCCGAAACTAAGTCCAGTTTCAAAAGCACAGAAATTATTTTATCTCTGTTTGTAAGCCAATATCACAACTGACTGATTTAGTCCATTTTGACTGGGAGATTAGAGAGATTTCTTATTTCATTGTTTTAAACCATTAGTCCCCAAACTATGTCTTAATTTTATTTTTATTTATTTTATTAATAATACACACACAAAACCTGTGAGACTGACAGAGATTTTTTTATTTGACTATGTCAAATAAAAAATATTATGTTACCATTAAATAAAGGCATCATTTTATAAAAAGAAATGACCAAAACTTAACATAAAAAAGTGGAAATACTCTCAGATTAAAAGACAGTTCTTATGTTTAAATAATTTGCTTATCTCTGTTTTTGTATTTTCACCATGAGTCCTGAGACAGGTATTTAGGACCCATTAATATACACAATATCTTTGCATCCTGCCTGAACCCAAGTAAAACCTTCAATTTTGAATATTTTCCCTTCATTTAATACTAACCATTGCATGAGTCATAGGACCAGACACTGACCTAGGAGCTGGCAAGGTCTGAAACCCATAAAAGCAGAGGTTCTAGCAAATTTGGTTTAATGCTGAATCACTGAAATTAAATAAACTCTATCTTTTCAATTTCTCTTTATTAAAAACACTGTCACTTCCAGAGTTTGCTGGGCTTGAGAAGAGAACAAGAAACTTTAACAGGAAGAGAGGAAAAATATGAGGCATGGATTGAGGCAAGTTATTACAGATCATAATAGCTTGAAGTGAAAAATAGTGAGAGTCAGTGATTTTAGGAAATAAAGTATCAGTTTACTCCTGACTCTTCCAATGTCTTTCCAAGTTACCTATTGGTCACTGGGGTGGATCTTTGCATCTGCACTTGCACATATGTAAGGCTGATTTTCCATGGCAACATCTTTAAAAGAGAAGGCCGTGGTTTATATCCATTGTTGAGGTTCAAAGGAGGTGAGTAACATGAACAGTGAGACGATTTGAATTTTCTTGCAGTGCAAACCCACAGATTTCTTTCATGTTTGGTGCATATCAGTTGAAATCCTGCAGTCTGGCATAAGCACCTCTGGTCTGAGAATTCATGCAATGGGCTGCAGTGTCGTTCTCAGTACTTGACTAGACGCTTACTAGACTTTATATCAACAGAAAACTCCAGCACCACACGCTTTTAGAGCTGAGAGGGACTCTGAAGATCATTTAGTGCAACGGCCTCCTTCAGCAGATACAGAGACTGAGGCTAAGCGAGGTGACTCAACTTAGTTAAGGTCACCCAGGGAGCTTATTTCAGAATTCCTTTTTTCTGATCCACAGATTAGATTTCATCCTCATACCAAGTTTATGTTGTACCTTCTTGTAGGAAATAATGATACCAGTCTTTGAATAAAAACACCGATTTAATAGAACATATGACAGCTAACAGGATGAATGTTACTTACTTTTGTTAAAAATATTAGCACTAATTTTATTGATAAAACTGAATATTATTATTATTACTTTTGCTACAGAAGATTTACCCTGAGCTAACATGCGTTGCCAATCTTCCTCTTTATTTATTTATTTTTTTGCTTAAGGAAAATTAGCTCTGAAGTAACATCTGTGCCAATCCTCCTCCATTTTTGTATGTGGGATGCCTCCACAGCATGGCTGATGAGTGGAGTAGGTCCACACCCAGGATCTGAACCAGTGAACCCAGGCCGCAGAAGTGGAGCACGTGGACTTTAACCACTCGACCACAGGGCCGGCCCCCTGAATATTATTTACTACTAATGAAAGCGTAGCTAACCATTCTTCCATTTATTTATTTTATCCACAGCCATTAACGGGGTGCCAAGCACGATAGTAGACACTAAGATTACAGAGTTAAGACTTGACAATTTAAAAGACCAGGCAGAGTATATAAATAAAAGATGACTAAAAGTTTCACAAATATTATTGTTGAAATATGCAGAGAAATTAGTGGAAACACAAATGAGAGAGGTTTTATTTTTATTTTTTATTGTGGGGTGGAGATTAAGGAGAGTCAGAAAAGATGATATAGAGGATGAGGCCCTTGAACTGAGTTTCAAGTTATGGGGTAAGAATTTTCCTGTGGAATGAGAAAAGGTTAGGACCCTCCAGGATAAAGGTTTAGTGTTTGGAAGAGCATAGGGAAATGAGCCAGGTGGTGTAGTTCAGGAAATGCAAACGTTAGTTATAATGGTGACGCTATAGATAAGGACAATAATAACTGCTACCGTTTCTTGAACCCTTACTATTTGCGAGAACTTGTACATCCTTCATCTCTTTACTCCACACAGCAACCCTATAATATGATTGTTCTCTTATCTCCGTTTTGTAGGTAAGAAAATGAAGGCTTTGAGAAATTAAGTAACTTGTCCAAGGACATGTAGCCATCAAGTGTTGGAGCACAGATTCAAACATAATTTTAACTAACTCCGCAAACTTCTATGCTCTTTGGCTCATTATTTTTAAGAAAAAAACATATAATTTACATAAAATATTGATTTAGATTTAAGTTACAGCTCATTCAAGTTGTTACAGTACTTTGGATAAAGGCTGCGATTAGACTAAACTTAATTTGATGCTCATACTTATTGCATTTCTTCCAGGGGTAAGATGTTTAAACTTACTGAACTTCAGCATTTTCTTGTGCAAATGTGTGAAGAGTTATTTTGAATGGCATTTGAGACAATATCTGCAAATATTTACCTGTGGTAGCTATTTGACAAAGTTGCTCCTCCTCACCGACTCCCAGTGCCACCCCAGCAGGCAGCTACCTGGAGTGGCATCTTCCTTTCCCAAACAATACAAAAGTTCAAGACACTTGCATTCTTCAGCCTATTTCCCCTGAAAGCTAGGTCATTCTAGTCTTGTAAAGTTCTTTTTTTAAAAAAAATTTCAAGTCTCAGAGTTAATTTTTTGTTTGTTTTAGTTTTATTTTCTTAGCACAGACCTTACTTCAGAAAGATTTTTTCAGGATATCTTGTCAGGATGTTTTCCTGACATGCCATTCAGTACAGTGGCATTCTAGAAGAGATTTCAGTTTTTTATGCTTGTCTATTTGTATGTCTTTCATGCCTGAAAAATGTGGACTGGAATCTGTGCCTCTGCTATGTGTTAAGCATAAAATATTTTTAAAGCTCTTTCTGCAGAGAAGAACTAAGTTAAGGACAGCATATTTCATCTTTACCATGAAACAAAGATTTCCAATTTAAAGGCAAATGTGTCATTTTAAAAGGTTGAATAAAGTGGTACACCTGTAAAAAATGAAAACAAAAAGAAAACATAGCAAAACAAAAACAAAAACATTTTTCTTGCTTCTTTCCATACAGGGCTTCTCTCTGCACTGATAACGTTTCCATTTGATTATGAATTAGATAAATTTTCTTTTGCTTTAAACCTCACCCCTTAGTCTTTGAGTCTTCATAGTTTTTTTTGAGGTCAGCATCACGGCCTTGCTGGTTCAAACATCTCCTTTTATTTGTACCATTGCAGATTTATGTTATGCATACATGTTTCTGACACATTTTCAATGGTTGTTTATGCACAACATTGTACAACAAAACTAACATTTTATTCTATAATTCTTTTTAGAGAACATAGCGCTTTCATAGAATTTTAAAGTTAGAAAGAAATATAAGAACAATTTTGGGCACATCTTTGTTTTATGGGTGTGGAAATTAAGACCCAGAAATGATATGGAATTTGCCAAAGATTGACCTTTGTTCAATCTTTCTTTTCTCTATTTATTTAACAAATAACTTTTTTTTTGTAAAGATTGGCACCTGAGCTAACAACGGTTACCAATCTTCTTTTTTCGTTTCTTTCTTTCTGCTTTTTCTCCCCAAACCCTCCCCGTACATAGTTGTATATTTTAGTTGTGGGTCCTTCTAGTTGTGGCATGTGGGGTGCCGCCTCAGCATGGCCTGATGAATGGTGCCATGCCCATGCCCAGGATCCGAACCAGTGAAACCCTGGGCCACCACAGTGGAGCGCGAGAACTTAACCACTCAGCCACGGGGCCGGCCCCAATATAACAAATAACTTTTGAGCACCTACTATGTGCAAAGCACTGTGCTTGATGCTATGAGGGACAAATTGTGTGTAAGAAGTTTCTCTCCCTCAAGGATCATACAGTCTAGTGAGAGAGATGCATGCAGGTAAAGCAATTAACCATTGGACAAGTACTAATGAGGTGAGCTCTCCACAACCCCTTCAATGATTCCAAAACTGATGTCATCATCCTCATATTGACCTAGTTTTCCCTTTGAAATGACCTTCTCAGTTCACAGCACTATTATCTAGCCAGTCATCGCTGTTGGAAACCTGGGCACCAGCCTAGATGGTTCTCTTTTCTTCACCCCCAGCATCTGCCAGTCATCATTCTACCCCGTTTACTCATTCAGAATCCTTAAGTCTGTTGATTTTCTTTATCCTGACTGCCAATGCATTAATTTTAACACTTCATCTTTTGCGAACTGTTGCTATGACCATCTAACTTTTCCTTCTCTCTCTGTTCTTAATCTCTTAAAATACATTGTGCAGACTCCATCCAGATTGATGTATTTGAAATAACGTCTGTCTGTGTGGCTCACCTACTTAATTTGTACGACTCCTAGTTGTCTATCGGATCAACCTCATTTCTTAATGTGGCACAAACCTCCAGGTTTTGGCCTTCCCTCATACTTTTTATACTGGTTACCAAATATTCCTTAAGGAATTTTGCCATTGCTCAAACTATCTCTGTCTCCTGAAAATGGCCTTCTTTATCACCTTGGCCTGGCTGACTCCTACGTATGCTTCAGTACTCATTTGTTACCTCCTCAGGAACCTTTCCTCCATCCTTATGGGGAGTGCTGCTCCCACTGATCCACGTGTTACCCTGGATACCTCTATTAAATACTATGTGTGTATGTCTGTTTCTACCATCAGATGTGTGCTCCTCAAAGGCAGGCACTTGGTCTAATGTAGCACTCGTCCTTAGTATAGCGCCTGGCACATAGTAAATAATAAAGATTTATTGAAGAGATTGAACTGTTTATTGAACCAAGTGTTATAAAAAATAAGGAGTACAAGAAAGTATAATGAAAGAGAATAATTAATTCCAGCTGAGAAGATCAAAAAAGCCTCCATGTAAAATTTAGTAACTGATTTAAATCTTAGGTCTATAATCAGAAAGACAGGAGAAAAGAAGTGCCAAGTGAGGTTTTTATATGAGCAGAGTTCCTAGGCTATGATTGTATTGCATAGAAAATAAAGGATCCATTAAGGTATCCATTAATGATTGATGAGTAAATACAGTAGTAAATCATGTGGGGCCTTGAACAACATGATCAAGAGATTGCTCTTAATTCCATCAGCAATGGGAATAGAGAGAAGGATTTTAGCACAAAGAAGGGACATAATTGGACCGCAAGTTTCTTTACCAGAGAGTAAACACCTTGAGGGTTGAAATTTTGTTTGTTTGTTTGTTTCTTGCCTGTTATTTTATTCTCAAATAAAAGGTTACGTGTAAAAGTAGGAACTCATACATTTGAAGAAACAAAGATGTTTTAGAACAGTGCAGTCTAATACATCTTTCTGTGATAAGGGAAATGTTCTATATCTGTGCTGTATAATACAGTAGCCACTAGATACATGTGACTATTGTTCCTCTTTAAATTAAGGAACTGAGGAATTGAGTTTTTAATGCTATTTAATTTTAATTTAATTTAAATTTAAATGGCCACATGTGACCCATGGCTATCATAGTGGACAACACAGTGTTAGAAAGTTCTCTCTAGCAGGGTCCCAACAGGAAACAGATGGAACACTCAAATTAGGATAATTCAAGGAGAGTTTATTTACAAAAAACTTTTTTCAAATGTGAGGGCAGCTTTTAGGGAAGAACAAGAGAGAGCAGTTAACTGTGGTAGTTACATGGGAGCAGTGGTGAGGCAGAATTGATGGAAAGACTCATAGTTAAGATTTTAAGCCTGGATCACATTGGGACAGTATTTATAACGTGCAGCAATAATTTTATTGAAATTTCATTGAATCAAGTCTGTGCTCAGAGCTGTTCTTTTCAATAAAGTCTTTCCTGGCAGTTTATTTTCTGATGAGGAATGTGATTGCTTTCCCTCTGCAGTGCTGATCCATGCCATGTTTTCCCAGCATCTTTCCTCGGCACTCCAGTGTAAGTGGTACATTTTCCATTAGCAGGGCTGTATTGACTTAATGATGGCTCCTGTCAAGGCTGCCTTTAAGGAACATCCTCTCTTCTGAGCACGTGGGATATAGGCAGGCTTTGACTGTTATCTGTGGTTGTGCTTTAATATCCTGCCCTTTCTGTCCCTTACCTCAGCGCACACAATTCACCTTCAGTCCTAGCTCATTGCTTCATGATTTGTTAAGGCTTTGAAAACAGAAGGAATGAAGGCTTTTAAGCAAGATGGGCTATTTCTCCTTGCTTTATTTATTTTTATGCCATGCAAAAGGAATAAAGAGGCATAAAATGGTTTGACTAAAGCCAAATAAATCTGGATAAATAGAGCAAGGACCCAATAAAAAGCTGGAGGTGAAAAAGAAGAAAGATGGGGGAGAGGAGAGAGAGAAAAGGAAGAAAGAAGGGAGAATATACTTTCTGTAATGATAGGACTGTTTATTATTACCTTGAGAACAAAATGTCTTTGACCCAGTGAAACGTTTTAAACTAAGGTTAAGCTCTGGGTAGAAACTAGGAAATCATCTTTATAGTTCTTATTGAATCTCTTCATGCTGTCACCTCCTGTCATCCTTTATTAACGTTTTGTGTGCCACTGCTGCTAGCTTTGAGAAGGCTGGCATCTTTTAGTTGTTCTGATGAATCACGTCATAGAAGCTGGTGAGTTTTTATGGCCAACACAACAGGAGTCTCCCACATTATTCCTAATGCCCTGTGTGTGTGTGTGTGTGTGTGTGTGTGTGTGTGTGTGTGTCTTTGCCTGTCCCACTTCTGCCCCCTTTTGACTATCTCTGCTTTCATGAAGTGGAAAGAGTTACAACCAAGAACTTATACTGCCTGAAACTGGAGAATAAGGAGTAGATTCTCTAGGTAAAATTGGAAACTGTCTTATAGCCCATTGTTTATCTGTTTATGCCACCGCCTTATATTGCCCTGCAGGAACTTCTCATAATTCTCCACTGCTGGCGTGGAGAATGCTGGGTGGGAGCTGTGAAAGTAGCCACAACTTTTATCTGGGTGATTGCCACCATGGCTGTTATTGCTCTGACATCCGGAGCTTTATTTCTCTCTCCTATCTCTCCTTCCATCTTCTCCCCCTCCCTGCATCAGACACAGTCTCCATTATGCACATACTGCATGCTCACTCTCAAAAATAAAGTGTGGTAAAGGACTTAGTACTCCTGTGCTGTGTTTCACTGTAGGAGGCATCTGGAAATGTGTAGGGCCAATTTTTGGCTGTCATATTGCCTGGGAGTAGTTATTGAAATTTAGCAGAAAGGGGTCCAAGGATGCGAAACATCTTGCAGTGTATAAGATGATGGTCTCAAATGGGGCAATTTTTCCCATCTTAAATATCAATAACACTGCTACCTGAAAAATCTAGGTCTAACCAAGGTTTAGGTGAGTAGAAGCAACCTCAGCTAAGAGAGTGTTTTAGCTCTGCCTTCATAGGTAGATGCTAAAATCTTCTCCAGAATTTATTATGACATATTCCTGGCATATAATAAGCCCCTAATGGAAGGATGTTGTGTTTTGAATCAAGTTATTCATTTATAAACTAATTGAGGTAATTCAATAAGTCCTATGCAAGTTACTATCAGGAAGGGAAAAAAAAATAAGATACACCTGCCAACATCAAGATTCTAACAGAATAGTAAGAGTGATGGGAATGCCCAGTAACAAAATGAGTATATTGGGAAATTTTCAAAATGTTATTGGAACAAGGAGAGGTGACAGTTTACTCTTGAGCAGAATTGTTGGGGGGCGGGGGAACTCTGAGGAAACCATTGAGGAACAGGTAGGATTTCAACAGGGGGTTATTTGGGGAGACACTTGCTGAAGTCAAAGGTACATTATATGCAAGAACTTGGGAGAGGGGATAGAAAAGTATAGGAATGTTGTCACTGTAAACGATAGCACTTGAGAAGATGTTGCAGAAGATAGGACTGAAAAGTTAGGTTTGGATAGGGTACAGATGGTCTTGAACATCTTGTAAAGGAGTCTTTTCACTTGAAGGTATAGATTGATGTACGGGTTTAGTCTTTGGGGGTAACGTATGGCATGCTGCCTAATGGTCTATACTTTCCCTCAATGTCTTTCCTCATGGAGTTCATCCTGTAAATTCCCTCAGTTATCAACTGCTTAAACTTGCCTTACAGATTTTCAAGGTCTTCTCCCAACAGCCCTTTTCAGTTTATTAATTTAAATAGTAGCAATATTCCTAGAGGTGAACCACATAATAATTTTTTTCAATCTCTTTTATATAAGATATCACTGAAAAAAAGTGTGATCAGATTCAATTCAGTTGTCTCTCACAAAAGTAATATGTAGAAAATACCAACCAAGGTGACTCTCTATGTGCTTAATAGCCTAAAGATTTAGGTTAAGGATATAACAGAGAGAATTATTCTGCTTAAAGAAGGAAAAGGTGTTGCACAAATTGTTTTAAAAAGCCAAAAACAGCATCCAGTTCTTACTTGAAACAATTTGTTCTTGGAATATTGTCAGCTAAAATTGTGGTCAACTTTTGCAAATTGTATGAATTTGCACTGCATATTTTATTTAGTGTTTAGCAAAACTCCAATATGGCTCTGCATAACTTACACAATACACCGTGAAAATGACTTCAGAAACTCCCACAGAAGTTGACAAATTGGGCATCTAATGCTTTTAAGCTAATTGAATGCTTAGCGGTTAGAGTCGACTTGTTAAGAATGAAGATCGCAGTTCCTTGAAGATAAAGCTCTGCCTACTGCCACACTAAATGCAGCTCAACTCTGTATCAGAAATATTACAGAAGCTTAAAGAAGAAAATAATGTGAGCTTTAATCACCATTCTACTTAGTCTTAAGTGAAGTGCTTATGAATCATATGCAATATCATAGCAGTTTTGAAACCTATTCTTGAATTTTCAAGCTGTTATATTCAGGAAATTTAGAAAGCAAATTGCTAAGTGATAAAGAATAATTTGATACCATTGTTCATGCCATTTTTTTTCTCCCTTGCAGACTGGAAAAAAGGAAAGGAGTAATACCCTGAATATTGCAATAGACAACATGTGCAAGAAGACCAGAGACCTTCGCAGACAGGTGAGGGAAGAGAGAGACGTGCAAACAGAAACGTCATGCAAAGACAAGCTTTTTTCCCTTGCTGGAGTATTTATTTCTTGCTTTTGTTTTTTTCAAATTAATTTAGAACACAAAGCAAGAATAATAAATATATACTTTCCACATTTACGTACCTCAACCGATTTTGCGGCAAACATAACACAGAAGAAAGAGCGTTTGACTTCATGTCAGGCAGTGACATTCAAATGCTAGCTCTGCCCTCATCAGCTGTGTGATCTTGGGGACAGATTCATCTTCCTGAGCCTCTCTGAACCCATAAAATAGAGTTTATAATACCTAATAAGGCTGCGAGGATTGAATGAAATGCCTATCAGTGCCTGGTATGTAGTGAGTTTTTAGGGAATGTTGGTGAATTGATTCTATTATATTAATAACTGGGTTTGTCATCCAAATGCTTACAGTAAACAGCCAGTAATTCAGAGAGCTCACCACTTTCCCCTTCCAATTCTTTTCAGGATGCTTCAAAAATTAGTTTCTGTTTAAGTTAAGGCTACTTTTTAACCTTAGGCCTTCGGGAACATAGGATTAGAAAGGATTTCTTTAATAATTTAGAAGTCCAGTATTATGCTAGGAGTTAAAATTTTTTTCCCTAGAAATATGGAGACTTAGCTATTTTTGAAGACATTTACCTCCCGTTCCCTTCTACTCTTTAATAACCAGAGTTCTTTTTCATGTACAACTTTAACGTGGTCACCATTAACTCACAAAAGAGGGGCAAAAGCTTTTCAACCGTAAGCTTTTAATGCACTATATTACTACAGTTTAATGGGAAGATTTAGTAAAATGGCCTGAGCAATCTTTTAATTCAGAAGTAGATTTGGAAATGGAATAAATAGGGATCCCCAGCCAGTTAGCATTAGCTGTTTGAAAAAACATAATTTTGAAGGCTGGGAAAATTCCAATTTCTCAACTTTATGGCCTTAATGTGAATTCTATTTCTACTGTCAGCACTTAGAATCATGGAATGTAAGAGTTGGAAGGAACTTAGCACAACCTGTCTTATGGTGCAGATAAGAAAGCAGGCCAGCGTGGCGAGGTGACCTACCTAAGGCAGAAGGAGCGCTGAACGCACATCAGGTCATAACCCACGGCAGACTCAGGAGCGCATCCTCAGGGCCACCCTCCCTGTTCATTGCATGACTTCCATTCTGGATCTTCCTTCGGATTTCTACTCCATCCGCTCCTCTCAGGACTTTCTCAGAAGTTGTTTCTATGAACTATCAACAATCGTGTCTAATTCCAGTCTCATTCCTTCAACAAAGTCACTGCCTTCAACAAGGTTATGCACAAAAAACTCATCTACATTTACACCTCCAACGTTTTTGGAATCATTATTTTTTCTTAAGTGAAGATAAAGCAATCCTTGTGTGTAGGATTACCAGATTTAGCAAATAAAAGCATAGAATGCCCAGTTAAATTTGAATTGCAGATTAAAAACAAATATGTTTTAGTATAAATATCTCCCAAATATTGCATGGGACATAGTTATATTTTAAAAAGAGTTGTGTTTATTTGAAATTCAAGTTTAATCAGCCATCTTATATTTTATCTCACAATCCTACTTGTATTTCTACCTCACCACCATCAGCGAGATACAGTAAGAACACTGCCGATTACTAATACTTTTCTTCCTAGTAAGGGAATGTTTCCAGCTTGTAGAGAACTGTTGTGTTCCAGAGGTATGAAAATTCCCTTTGGTTTCACAGGTCAACATCTTCATTGTCTTGGTTAAGTATTGCTGCTTAACAAACCACCACAAACAATAGCAACCATTTTATTATGTTTCACGATTCTGGGTTGGCTGGGGGTCAGCAGGTCCATTTCCGTAGTGTTTTCACTTGTGGTCTCCCACATAGTGACAGTCAAGTGGTGACTGTATCTGGGTTCAGGGCTGGACATTTGAGAGCTCAGTGCTTCTTCTTCTTCCCTCTCTCCAGGTGGTGACTAATCTTCTAGGGCCTCTTTATGTGGCTTCTCTCTCAAGGAGGGTAGCCTGCATGTCTTACATGATGGTTCAAGGTTCCAAGAAAGGAGGGATGGAAGCTGCCAGGCCTTCTTAATGCCTGAGCTCTAAAGTCACCAGAATGTTGTTTCCTACACTTTCCATAGATGAAAATAGTCACAAATCCTGCCCCAGTTCCACAGGAGCAAGTAGCAGCTCTGTCTCTCGTGGGAGAAGTGGCCTGTGTGTACAGGAAGGGGTGGGATTGTTAGGAGCTGTCTTTGGCGACACCCATAGTCTTCAATGTCAATGAGGTAGCTGCTGTGCCTTGTTCTCAGTATCCTTACCTGTGCTCCCTAGGACTTCATTTCCCATCTTGGGGTTTATGCTTTGGGCAATAATAAAAACTAGTTTAAACCGCAACACGAGTCGTCTCCACCTCTTCTTATTCTCACAAAGTTTATCAAGCAGTCTTAAGCATATATACCCTCTTTCACACAGGAAGGAGAAAGCCCCTACTTTTAAAATGTTTTTCTTTGGAATATTTAATGTTCACGTCTTGTTCTAGATCTGTGTTTGTTTGTTTGTTTGTTTTTAGTAAAAAATAAGCAGAGCCCATCTTCCTGCCCATGCTCACCCATGGCTTGTCCATCAGCAGTACACAAACATTTTAGCTTTGCTTCAGAGAATCACTGGACTTCCTTGAGGAATGAGAGAGATAGCTTAGACATATCTGGGGGAGAAGCAAGTTATATATTTTGGGGCAATAAGATGAAGTGTCCTAGGAGATGAGTTAGTGTTTATTTGTTTCATCCTTCTTGCTCTGTGACTTTCTTTCCTGTTGTACTAGAGAACAAAGGCAAAAGTCCTTGGCATGGTGTTCCAAGTTCTCTGTAATTTGGCCCTGACTTACTCCCCATTTTTCTTAATGTTCCTTCCCTTTCTGCTTTCTTTCTCAGTTCCTCCTCCTCATCACACCAGCACATAACCTGTTCTCTGATTAAAGAGTCTACTCACTAGTCACCAAATTTTCCGTCACCTACCTCCTCAACGCCAAACACACGTGTCTTTTGTATACATGGCCTGTTCAACTTGGTGCCTTCACAGCACCCCTTACTCTCCCAACCCAACTCCTAATCAACTCAGGAAGTTCAAGACTAATGTAAATCCTATTTCTTTTATGAAACCTTTGCCATTTTCACCAGCTGGAATTAATCTTTTTCTTCCCAGAGCACTTATAATTCTGTTACAGCACGTGTAATTCTGTTACAGCAATGGTCATATTCTGCTTGTATTTTCTTTTATAATAGATCTTTCTTCCCACTGGATTGTAAATCCTTAAAATGATAGTTATGACAACGCTTCTCCTTTAGTAAATGCTTTCCAAAGCTCTCTACCAACTGTTGTCTTTACATTATTGATTTTTGTCCCTGAAATAAGAAATAGTGCCATAGTATTATTATCTCCATCTCTTGGGGGAGTCAATTTACTGAACATCACCCAGCTAACTGGTAGAGGTGAGGTTTGAGTCTGGGGTATCCAACCCCAGCCCAAATTTGTAACCATCATGCCAGAGGCCAGGGAAAATGGCTTGTTCACCTTCAGAACCCCCACTGCCTAATACACTGATTTTACTGTCATAATTATTTCCTTCCTTATTATTTACATGTCTTTTTAAATTTAAATTTTCTTCTTCTTTTAGTCTTATTTCCCAGCATTCATTTGAGAACTGCATAGCTATTGAAATTCTTAATAAGGGAGAAGGATTCCTAAACCTCCTTTACTTCATTAAAAAATGAAAACAATCAAATATATTCCATTTCTACTGTATTATGCAGAGTGAAATATGCATTTGATTTCACTAAAGGCAGGTTAAAATTTTTATTTGTGTATATTGAGGAAAAAATATCTGTTTTGTAAATATGAAAGTAAGGACTTGAAGTATGTTAAATAAAATAAAATTCTGGTAAAAACAAACGAAACAAAAACTTGATTAATTCTTTAGTTGCTGAGTTGCTAAATTGCTATATCCTTCTCTTCTCCATGTTTGTGGTACCAGTGCCACACTCAGAAAAAAATATAGGTTTTTATACCTTCTCCTCCTCTTCATCAAAAAATGTTAGGTACTCATAAGATGTAAGTCCCACTAAATTGGCACAGTAAGTATATGCTGAATTAATTATTAGTTGATTTAGTTCCTATTAGTCAATTGAGTTCAGAAAGTCATATTTTGCTATTTTACTTAAAATTAAAATGGTATTAATATACACAAATATATGTTTTTCTAGTTCACTGAAGATGATTCTTTTCTTTTTTTCTTTCTTTTTTGCATTTCCTTTTGAGGAAGATTAGCCCTGAGCTAACATCTGCTGCCAATCCTCCTCTTTTTTTCCCTGAGGAAGACTGGCCCTGAGCTAACATCCGTGCCCATGTTCCTCCACTTTATACGCGGGATGCTAGCATGGTTTGCCAAGCTGTGCCATGTCTGCACCTGGGATCCAAACCAGCAAACCCGGGCCGCCAAAGCAGAACCTGTGAAGTTAACTGCTGTGTCACCCGACCGGCCCTGAAGATGATTCTTTTCTAAAACACACTTCCTCTTCTTTCCATTCTTCTTCCCTTTGCTATTTCATTCTTTCTATTCCCTTATTTGGTGGTGGAGGGGGCAGGATTTCTTCCAGTTTTCACTTGGGGGTTTCAATTGTGGAGAAATATATTATTTTATTTGAGATCTCTGACCACTTATATTAGTGGGAAATAGAAAAATTGATGTCTCAAAGCCTTTTATTAAACTGTAGTGAAAAAAGATGGAGAGTCCCTCAGTTTGGTTTTGTGCCTCACATCTTTCATGCCTGGCTGCAAAAAACAGGTACTTGTCGAAAATACATACCTCTAACGCCTATTGGCCTCCCACTAACTTCAGATTTTTAGTGCTGCGGCTTCTAAGAGTGTCCTATTTCTACACTGGTAAATTGACTTCTCCTTTAAAGTGTTTTGTATATCACCCGAGTGAAAAGAATGAGTTGTTCCATTGGGCATGAAAATGATACGGAAATAAGTAAGATAGAGACTACTTAGATATCACACATATATATATAGATGATTGTGTAATTTAAATGAAAAAAAATCCCAATGAATGTCAGAACACATAAAGAAAATTGCTTAGCATAGCATTCAAGGTCTTCCATATCTTGTCCTCATCTGCATTTCTAGTCCTAGCTCATAATAATTTCTGTTTCACAGTCATCATAATATAAGGAATGGCAGAATCAACCCAGTGATATGCAAAGCAGAAGTGAAAAGTGTGATCACCAATGAGTAGTTTATTTAAGATGTTGGTCTGTTACTTGGTACATGACCAGACAACATTAACACCAGACAAATGTGCCTATTTTGTATTGGATTCCCCTGAAGGTGCATATTGAGACTGGGACCTTAGTGCAAGTAGTTTATTTGGGAGGTGATTCCAAGAAGCAAGTGTAAGAGAACATGATGTGTAAGAAAACAGGCAGGGAAGGAGGAAAGGATATGTTATTGAGGTTCCTGCTATAGGCAACCAGAGCTTAAGGACCTCTGAGAAGGGACCCAATGCCTCCCAGAATTGTCTGACCAATGGACGGAGGCTGGGAATTTTTTCCAGTAGCTTCCATGCCCATTGGTGGAGCATTGCTCCCAGGGGTGTTGACTCTCCAGAACTTCCAGGCTGTTTGTGCTTGGGCTGAGAATCTTACAGAGACTTGGAGCAGGCCCTGAGAAAGAATAACAAAGACAAGCATGGGATGCACTTGAGGTGGGATATCTTCAGAGGCCAAGGAACTGTTTTCCATAGTAACAGCTGAAATCAGAGCCTGGTCCCATAGATGAGAAGTAAAGCACCAAAAGCCCCGAATAAAGTCCATAATCATAGCTATGAATGTGATGGTAAATGATCTGGAATCAGCAAGACAATCTGGTAAGAATATCATGGGTTGGTTGAGTTAATTGCACTGTTTGTTCTTTGCATGGGTTAAAACGCTTTCAAATGGAAAGATTTCTCCCTGCCTGCTGACTGTGCTCTCTTAAAGTATCATAAGTTTGTCTTAAAGTTATCACAAGTATGTTAAAGTTGCACACAAGTCACCAATTTCTGGCCATTTCTTTCTGTCATCTTTTAATCTTTTTGTCTTATTTGTTCTTTACCTGAAATGCTTTCCAGTACTTCCATTATACCGATAAAGTCCTATTTCAATCCTTACTCTATCACTATGTTCAAACCACACTAGATATTTGTGATGCCTTGAGGATTCCTCTATTTTCTTTGCCTATGATAGTCTCTATTCCTAAAATGCTATGCTTCCCACTTCCTTGCTCCAATTCTTAACATCCTATTCAGCTTTTAAAATGGAATACATATGTCCCATCCTTACAGAAACCTTCTTCACCAGGACAATCAGAGCTAATTATTTCTTATTTGTTTGCACTTCTTTTAAGATACTCATCAACTCTGTGTATCTCTCACTCCCTAACAGTTACCCTGTTTTTGTCATGTTGGCATTCCCCGGCTTGCCTAGAATGGTGCCTTGCCCTTAGGGAGAAAGTTCAAAATGCATTTGTTAAATGGAATGAATATACAACTACAGAAAAGAAGATTTATTTTTCTCATTATATCTGACATTCTATTACATCAGGTAATTTGAGACCATTTTCCAACATAATTTTGAAAACACTGGCACCAAACTTATTTGAAAGCTCATTTTCCAGTCCTTCTGTTTTATCCTACTGAATGTAATATCACCCCCTGTGCTAGGCCTTTTCTCACTCACTGTGTTATGTAGTTAGCAACATGCCTTAGAAGGAAACAAATAATGTGATCCTAATTTGCTTTAATTTTTTAAAAAATAATTTATCCAAAGAGTTTATTTATTTATTGTTTAATTAATAGTAAATCAGCTATACCTCAAGCCTCACTTTTCCAATGTGTTTCAACACTTGTAAGTGGGATGAAGGACTGAGCGAATAGCAGGGAAAATATAGTTGAAACTTTCAAGAAATAAAAGAACAGGGAAGTAAATGCCATTAAAATGAAGAGAAGACAAAACATGGCACCACAAAAGGGAGAAGCGAGACCATAGCAAATGCATCCTGTGCTGGAGGAAGATTGCTATAATTATTTAAGGGGTTACAAAAATTGGCACAATGTAAGATAATGGTTATCTCTGTCTCTCTAGATTTTTGTGTGATGATAAATCAAAATGTATTTTTTGAAAAGCACAAGAGGACAACTTGACTTTCTGGGTATAGCTGTAGATGAGAACATACATCAAAGTCTTTTACATGAGAAACGATTGCTTTTTAAACCTGTGTCTCAATGTAGTTAATACCAAGTCTTGCTTCTTCATGTCACAATCAAATTACAGCATTGCATAATGATCTTTCATTCGAGAATGGACCATATATACAACAGTGGTCCCATGAGATTACTACCACATAACCTAGGTGTGTAGTAGGCTATACTATCTAGTTTTGTATAAGTACACTCTGTGATGTTTTGCACAACAATGAAATCACCTAGCAACGCATTTCTCAGAACGTTTCCCTGATGTTAAGTGATGCAGGCTGTACCGGAAATGAGTTTTTTCTCAATGTCTCCACCTCCTTTTCTTCCATGTACTCTTCAAACCATAGTGGTAGGACTCCTGCTTCTACTTTTCCACTGAAACTATTCTTGCTAATTTCATCAATAACCTCCTAGTGGTCAAATCCAATAGATAAATCTTGGTTCTTTTTATTTAACTTATCTTTAAAATTAGACACTGAAACCTATTATTTTCTTCAAATTTCTTTGCTCTCAATCTCCTGGTTTTCCTTTATTGTAATATGTAATGATTCTCACTCCTACACTAGATTATGAGGGACCATGTGCTTCTGTCTTGATGTTTCTAATGATACCTTGCTTTTGATTAAAAGGTAAGGAAATGGTCTTCAGAAATATTTGTTGAATTGAATGAAATCAAATACACAGAAAAGAAGATTCAGCAAGTCCATGATTTGGGCATTAAAATTACATTTGTTAGTTATCCTAACAAACATAATTTCATTTGAAGAGTATTTCAAATGAAACCTAATTTCATTTGAAGTTCATTTGAAGAGTATTGATATAGAGATTTATTTGAAAGTTTATCGTTTAGTTTTGGTCATTTGCTCTCTTTGTTTCTTGGCCATGATCTCATTTTCTTTTAAGGTCTTACCCTTCCATCTGCATGACTCCCACAAATTGTAGTATTTCATAAGATTTCATTCTTGGACCTCTCCTCACTGTGTGTCTTTCTCCAAATGATTCTACCTGCATCCTCAGCTTGAATTACCTCCCATGTGTATGCAGGCTTTAAATCACCTATTTCTAATGCAGATCTCCTCCTTGCCTTCCTTCTACATGTCCTGGTTACAAATGAAAGAAGAAAAAGATAAAGGGGAGGGATGATCATTGAAAACTGTTCCTCATCTGAGAGATTCCTTCTACTTTTGTCTTATGTATGTGGAACTAATATAACTTGTGGTTCCCAGCTAATTTATGATCTCTTGCCTGACTTCCCTGGTCCACTCTTCATAGACATCAAACGCGTTGTTTGTTTACTCAAGGTCTTCCCCTTGCCTTGTAACCCCTTTGCACTCTGCACCCTGCCCCAGTAAGTGCTCAGTAAATATTAATTAGTTGCCATTAGTGATTTGCCTTTCTGCATGCCAAGCAGAATCTTTCTTTGAGAATCTTCCTAGAGCCATTGTGAAATTATTGGTAGCCAGAAAATTTCAGTTCTTTTGAGTAAGCTCTACCATCTTAAGCAGGTATATTTTCTCTTAAAAATCTATAATTATTATGGATTTATTTTCCTATCATTGTTATAGGAAGCAACTACATCATTCAACCCCTCGAAAAGGTATTATTCCCATGTAATCCAAAACTAGGATAAGTGTTTATTGGTTTTAAAAGAATACCATAAAGTATAATTTTCATGAAAGGCAAATTGTAGATTTCCTGTCTTATATCTATTCATCTCTTTGTTTTATTGTATAGAGGTTATTAAATTAAATGAAAAGGTTGACCAAAAGAACTTTGGGGTCATTCATAGTCATTGACATTGCTAATGAAACATTTCAAGATACTGTGATCCTTAAGGGCTCAATATTCTATAAGTACAATGATTTTCCAACACAGCTTAAATTTCAGAAAATATGTGCTGAGTAGAGTAATTGCCTGATTGTCATTTATAAGCTTACGTGTAATCTAATTTAAAAGAACTAATTGTAGCAGAATGTTATACTTGTTTAAATAATTTAAGATGTGAGGGCAAGAACAATTAATGCAAACAGAGAAAATTGGACATCAAACTCATCTATTATTCTCCTTGCTCTATTAATCTATTATCAGCTGGCATAATCGGTGATCTAACTTGGTTTAATTACCATGAAGTCTACAATTTACCTAATCAAATTATATCATCAGTTCTTCCAACAAAGTAGAAAACATTTTATAATTTTGTAATTATGAAAATACATCATGTATGATGTTGTTTGTACATATTCATAAACATTACAATAGAGTAATTTCTCTGAGGGAAAAAAGGAATATTATCACGTATTATCTGACCTCTGGGCTAGGTACAATTTAAGAAAAGATTAGTGAGTTTTGAAAGCAAGAGAGCCATTGCTCAATGATTTTTTTTCTTGGATATTTTGCTTGTTTTAGCTTTGCAAGTGACTTTCATACACAGTCTTAAATGTTATGATTTTAGAGATTGTGCAAAAAATATATAAAATGAAATTTTTAACTGCTGAGATTGTAAAAATAGGAAATAGCATGAACTACTTCCTGAAAAAGAAGAAAAAAAAAAACCCTGAATTTTTTTATTTCTTCTCAGCTCCGTAAGGCTATTATAGATCATGTGTCAGACTCCTTTTTGGATACGACAGTCCCACTTTTGGTTCTTATTGAAGCTGCCAAGAATGGCCGGGAAAAGGAAATAAAAGAATATGCTGCGATATTTCGTGAACACACCAGCAGGCTTGTAGAGGTAAGTGTGCTAGAACTGTAACTACTCTAAATCCAGGAGAATGAGGCTCTCATTCCCCATTAACAGTTGAATTGTAGTCAAATAAAAATTTGTGACAACTTATTACAAATGAAGCAGAGTTGGACCAAGGTAATATCAAGGTATTTATGTCAAATTGTATAAACCATCCCCCAATGGCTTGGAAAAGGAACAATTTATTTAGAAAGAGCTATGAAACTATGATCAATATTGTTTCTTTTTAAATGCATTTTTTTCAGAGCTACACAAAAAAACTTGATTAAATGCAGATACTTTCTTTTATCCTTACAAATATTTTCTTCCCTATCTTAAAAGTATCAAATACTCTATCCCATGACATTTTATTGTTTCTCTATCATTTTTTTCATGGCTGTAGTACTCCTTCAGGCTTTCAAATCATAATCAACTATATAAGGTGACTACAGAGCAAGAGTGTAGGATATATAGGGGTAGAGAGATCCAGAAAAATTAAGTAAGGATAGTGGATTGGTCTATGTCCTAGCAGGGGCAAGAGGAGATGATCAAACTATAATTTCCTTTTGCTTCAAAACTGGAAACGTGGATGGGGCCGCCCCTGTGGCCAAGTGGTTAAGTTGTCACGCTCTGCTTTGGCGGCCCAGGGTTTCACCAGTTTGGATCCTGGGCACGGACATGGCACCACTCATCAAGACTTGCTGAGGTGGCATCCCACATGCCACAACTAGAAGGACCCACAACTGAAAATATGCAATTATGTACCAGGGAGCTTTGGGGAGAAAAAGGAAAAATAAAATATTTTTAAAAACCCCAAAAAACTGGAAACATGGAAATGTCCCATGATGTGGGGGGCAGGGTAGCATATTGCTAAAGGAGCCATGAAGTGTTGGGTGTTTCCCAGGAGACAGATAATGGAACCTATTGTACTATGGGCATCAATAATGCAGCCACAGCATAAGAGAGAGCCTGAATGGAAGAATTTCTAGCACCAGTAAGGTAATAGTATTCTAAAGGTCAGGAACCAGTAGCAGGAAGGGGGAAATGTGATTGGCTAGATCTGTATACTAGAGCTGATATACTGCTAGTACTCATCACTATGATTGCACTACTTATTTATGGCTAGAATTTATTCTCATTGTCAGTGCCCATGCCATACTGCTTAGTAAATGTTTTGACTGCCACACCTCCCTATATTGGCCATGAACTCTGGTGAAATACGTGTTTTGGTGCCCAAACTTCTTATAAAACTTGTGAGTTAGAAATAGTCACTATCCAAATTAGAATCACAGCATTTAATATAACATCTACTAAAACAGAGGACTTTCCCCACACCTTTAATATGGATCCACTGGGAAGGAACTTTCCAATGTAACTAGCATTTGCACTATATACTCTTTTTCTGGGTTCCAGTCTTCACATGTAGAAAATAAAAGGGGTGGATAAATAGATAATTACCAAGATCATTTCAGCCCTAAAACTGCCCCACATCCAACTTGAAATGTCCTTTGAACTTCCCAAGGAGACAGGGCACCTGTTAAAATTCCCATTGGCCTTATGTGGGAATAAAGGTACAAAACTCAAACTAATTAGAGTTAGAGATGATTTTCAGGTTCAAAATTTTTAACTAATTCATTCAATTAATTATTATATCAATTAATTATTATTTATCTAGTTTTATTTACTCTTTCTTATACTCATTCCTCAAATATCTACTAGCTATTCCCACAGGAAAAGGTTAAAAGTAAGAAAGCAAAGCAGAGGGAGCAGGTCACTAAAGCCACCTAAGTGTGGTCCCTGACAATCGTAAAAGTTTTGTGTAAAAATGTGATCTCTAAGCTGAAGGCACACCAAATTATGAAAACAACTTTTTTTGCTGAAATATTCTGGAAGTAAAAGCTGGTTTCTGTTAATAAGTTTCATCCCTGTTCCTATTTCTTAGTGTAAGGTTTCTATGAAACACAAACCTCATGAGATGCTCAATAAAGAAGGACCCCTTGAAGGGACATAGTTTTAAGCAAAAGTTATAGCTATTTCTCCTCTTGAAGATTTTATATTTCTGAAATACCCAGAGATAAAGACACCTCTTTAATTTAATTTGTTAGAATTTCCCCAAATCAGGTTACCTGAGGAACTCTTTCTTTCATGACACTTGTTACTAAGGTACTGCCTTCAAGAAACACTTGAGAATACTACCTTAACTTGTTACCAAATGATGGCTTATTATTACACAGACAGAGCTGTAAGAATCTGTTTTAAATATTTAAGGATTTTGAAAATTCTGTATTTCACATAAATATTGAAAGAATAAAAGATTTTGGAATTTTGAGCTACCAGGGGACTGAGAATGGGTCTTATTTAACTCTGTATGTTCCCTTAACACATTATAATGAGATTAGACTAGCTTTAGGGTCTTCTAGTTCCCACTCTGCAATTATATGGAAACTGGTCTAAGTCATTTTCAGTTCCAGTTAGCTTTTACAACATAACAAACCATCCCCAAACTTAGTGGCCTAAAACAACCATTTAGTACTTTCTCGCTGATCTGTGAGTTGATTGGGCAGAGCTGGGCAATTCTCCCTTAGGGTTTCTCATGTGATTGCTGTCAAATATCAGCTGGGGATGGAGCCCTCCAAAGGTGTGAGCAGGCCAGACCTAGAAGATGGCACATTCACGTGGCTGAAAGTGCATGTTAACTGACAGCTGGGAGCTCGGCTATGATAGTCGACCGGAGCACCAATGCATGGCCTCTCCTCGTGTCTTCAGCTTCTCACGGCGTAGTTACTGGGTTCTGAGCTGAGAATTCTCAAGAGCAAGCTAGAGACAGGAAGTAGACGCTGACATTCTCTTAATGCCTGGGCCCAGAAATTGGCAGAGTGCCGCTTCCACCATATTTTATAGGTCGAAGCAATCATGGAGCCTGCCCAAATACAAGGGGTGGGAGGGGGGAGTGTGCAACTTCACCTTCCAGTGGAAGGAAGAGCAAGGTATTGCAGCCACCTTTTATCTACTATGCTTCTCTTCTCAGAGCTTGATTTGCTTTATCTATAAAGTGAAGGTTAAGCAAGATAATGTCTAAGGTCACCACCAGTTTCTAAAATTCTGTGACCTAACAAATATGCTTTACAGTTGAGAGACTTCTAGTTTTCTAAGAGATACAGCCATAGGAGAAAATGCAGATGGTTTTTAAGTATACCACTTGCACACTAGGTTGTTTATATATATCAAGAAGGAAAAAAAGAGCACTGCATTCATCTTCCAGGAAAATCCTCTTTTGAAAGGAGCTGTCTCACCAAAGCAACAGAGAAAATCATCATTAATTTACCACAAACATTGAGACAGAAGTGTCTGTGACAGAGTCCTGGGAAATAGGAGAGCTGACATATAGCAGTTTTGGAGGACGTTGTGAGCTTACTTTATACAGATTCCTTACTGATCCTCCACCTCCCGCCTGCCTACCACCCCACACAGACAGGCACGTCTACCCATCTTATTCCAGGGCTGGGTAATTTGACATAGCAGGGCAGAAAGTCTTCGACTCTAAATGACTTCAAGAAAAAGCTATTTTCAACATGTCTGGGTTTTGATACCTCAACTATGTTTGTCAAAGAAATCTAAAGTCAGTGAACTTGTTGAAGTAAGACTTAAATGGAAAAAAACCCTCCATTTTTAAAGAATTCCTATCAGATCTTTGCAGAAAAACTCCGTGCTGTTGAAGGAACACTTTAGATAATGGTCAACCTGTAACTTTTACAAAACGATAATAAAAACTAGAACTGAACACATAGCAAAACGTAAAGCTTTAAGAAATTCTAAGGTAATAGAAATTAGGAAACCCAAAGGATTGGGGACGTTGGGGGGAGAAATGGAAATGAGGAGCAGAGTGACCAATAAATTGGGTCTGAACATTCTCAGCCTCTAGTGGAGTCATGTCTGAGTCTCCAGCTGTATTAGCATGTAGTTTGGTATAAAATGATCATGAGTGAAATGACGGTTATACAGCCCTGGGCAGTACCGATAAGCGGAGACCTAGATCCTTGCGGCTAGTTTTACCTTAGTTATGCTGAACTAAGTAACTACTAGGTAAAGCTTTTCCTACTTCAAACATCCAAGTTACCCTGTGCTTTTAGATGTACCAAGCCACAGTGGGAATGGGAAGCAGGAGTCAAGAGTTTGGCATTTAAAAAATCATCTTGACATAGTGATTAGCCGTTAATGACAAACATGCTCTTTGAATTATGCTCCCCAGTACTTTGATCTTGCACTGATGGTGACCATTCACTCTACTGGCTTCCACTAATAATACCTATTAAACAGGAAGCTTAAAATATTAATTTTATCTTAAAAATAAAAATATTCAGTAATGTAGAGAGTAAAGATTTTATCTTTTATTGCTTTGAGCCTCCTCTGGTAGCAAAGTCTGTACAGATAGTGTTCAATAAATCTGTATTGAATTAAGAAACATATCCATAACATCAGCCAAGTTTTTCTTTCTAAAAAGTGACTTTGGGGATTCCAGTAACTGGACTTGAGATATATACCTAAGCCCAATTTTTTTTTTTTTTTGGCTGGGAAAGATTCACCATGAGCTGACATCTGTTGCCAATCTTCCTCTCTCTTTTTTTTCCTTTTCCCTCCCCAAAGCCCGTGTTCATAGTTGTATATTCTAATTACAAGTCCTTCTAGTTCTTCTATCTGAGCTGCTGCCACAGCATGGCTACTGACAGATGAGTGGCATGGTTCCATGCCTGGGAACAGAAGGAGGGCTGCCAAAGTGGCACGTGCCAAACTTTAACCACTAGGCCATCAGGGCTGGCTCCTGAGACCAATTTTTTAGTAGATTACCTCCCTACTCTACTGTACATGGATACTTTAAAATAATTTTCCACAGTGATATTAGTAAATTCTTTTGCTACTAATTATCGAAAGCAGATATTATAAACCCTGCTCCAGACCTCCCTCAGAAGGACTTTCAGACAATGTGATGACACTTTTAAAGAACTTTTCCACTTCAGAGATATAGTTTGTAACTATAATGTAGTAATATAACTATTATTCAGAAGAATGCCATTACATTTAATGACTTCATTGTTTATTATAATGGCTACTATTAAATATTTCTCTAAAATTAATTTTTAAAAACTCCACTATTATTTTGAAACTTAATATGATTTGTTCTCAGCAAGTCAGTTCTTGCTGAACACTATAGTCCCTACTAACTAAAACGGTAAAATCTTCAGTTTATCCCATGGGTTTTACCATATTAATTATCCTTAAATATGACAGTGTTAATGATCTAGGCCTGAAAATTTTCAGCGAATTAAAGAGAAATTTCTCCATGAGAAAAACCAGCTTCGTCAGTGCTTTGACTTATTCATCAAAAATTCATCTGTCTTGATGCACCTTATTTTAGTAAGTTTCAAGGGAGCTTTTCGTCAAAAAGGAAAAAGTGGGTGGACATTTAATTATAATACTTCCCTCCATCCTACAAAGCTGATTGTTCCCACTCACAAAATGGTGAGCCAGATTTAACAAAGCCCCTGTGCCAAGAGAGAAGGCTTTACAGGGGACTCTCGCTGTTTGCAAGAAGCGCTGATTGCTATCAGCTCTACTAATATCTTTCCTTTTTGGCAGAATGCTGTTTAAGTGTCACACATTGCTTTAATTGATTATCTGTTATCAAACAAGGATATATTTGGTTATAAATAAAGCTTTTAGAGTTTCATTCCATTCTTCCTCCTTCCCTCCCTTGTAAAGAAAAAAAAAAAAAAAAGAAAAAGAAAAAGAACAAACCCATACTTACAGTCGTACACAAACCAACAACTGTTCCCAGTGAGCGTCTTGGCAGCTCCCCTCTTTTGGTGGGGAAAGGGTGTGATAGCTAAGTCAGGAATGCTTTTGCTTATGTAGAATAGAACACACAGGTGTGACTGCCCACTCCCTGGGTTAGAAACTGCTCAGCATCTTAATCCTCTTTCAGCTAAAAGACATTGGTAAACATGATCCTTAAAAGCCTAACCTGAATGCACAGTGAGTTCCTTTCCATGTTTTAGAGGTTTCTTTATAAATTTTCCATTCATGGCGTTCGGAATATAGGAAAAGGGTAGTGATACAATTATAGAAAAATCTGAGACTTTCCACAATCAAATGTAGATATTTTTGAATGGAATGTTTGTGTTTCGGAATTAAGAGGAGGGAGAAAACTAGATGGGATTAGAGTAGTTTTAGAATTCAGCATGAAATAAGCAACATTTACATCAAAACTTGAAAACTAGGCAGGAATTGGATTTGAAAAACTAGAGCTCCAAGTGGAGATAACAGCATGAGTAAAGGCACAATGCTCATTCCTGAGTTTCAGAAATACAGCAGAAAGGAAATCTAGATTGCTAAATTGACAGAAGCATAAAGTAGAATAGAGGCAGTTGATGAATAGCCTTGAGTATGTGATTGCCAGGGTGGGAGGTTAGATTTCATCTTACAGAACTGGATCCATTAAATGGATTTGGAGAGCTACAGTTGCTTCTCACCTGGGAAGGGTCTAAAGGGAAGTCATATTTTAGGAGATCTTCTGTATGGACTATTTTGCATCTGGATATACATGTTTGTAACCCACAACAATTGATTCTAAGCTCATGAATATAGACTGCCATTTAAAAAGGGCTGCATTTAAAACCTAACTTATTATCATATGTTAAAGAGAGAGAATACAACTAGTTTGTTTATTTGTTTTTTTTTTTGCGGAGGAAGATTTGCCCTGAGCTAACATCTGTTGCGAATCTACCTCATTTTGCTGAGGAAGATTGTCTCTGAGCTAACACCTGTGCCAGTCCTCTATTTTGTATGTGGGTTGCCACCACAGCATGGCTGCTGACAAGTGGTGCAGGTCCGCAGCTGGGAACCAAACCCCTGGCCGCTAAAGTGGAGTGTGCCTAACTTAACCACTAGACCATGGGCCAGCCCCAGTCTTTTGATTTTTAAAAACAGATGAGTTCTACTCCCTTGCTTAAGAGACATTAGCAAATCATTAAACCTTTTGGGATTCAGTTTCGTTTTCTGTAAATGGACTTTGAGGGGTTAAATAATCTTCTCCATTCCTGGCATTCAAAATTCTAGAAATCAGACAGAAGAGTTCATTTATTTGTTTTATGTGTGTAGGTGATTTGGTGGTGAATGGAGAAGGCTAGTTACCCAGAAGTATTGGAGGAGTGGTTATTTTATGGCTTTTACAGGACAAAAATAGCTTCTATTTCAAATAATAAAAAGGGAAAAAATAAAGGAAAATACATAAAACATTTAGTA
The DNA here is from genome assembly GCF_021613505.1 of Equus quagga. Classification (NCBI taxonomy): domain Eukaryota; kingdom Metazoa; phylum Chordata; class Mammalia; order Perissodactyla; family Equidae; genus Equus; species Equus quagga. The sequence continues at coordinate 129,788,141 of NC_060268.1, forward strand.
ACCTGTACCAGCATCATGCAAAGTGTTTTATACTCATTACCTCATTACATCAATGCTCACAATGATTGAGATAAATACTTTTATTACCGTTTTGCTGGTAAGGTTACCCTGGCTGAGAAAAATTAAGCAACTTGCTTAAGGTCACACAGCCAATAAATGGCAGAGTAGGGAATCAGCTCAGTTCTAACAATGGCAGAGATTAAAGGAATAAAGGTAGCACAATAAATCTAAAAATGGAAAGTGAGCCCAGGTTTTATATGTTTAATTCCTTGACGGAGAGAGGAGAAACCTTTCTGAATGCTTTTGGACAAGAGACCTGCTATTCAGTGGATGAAGCTGCAAAAGTTCCAAGAGTTGATTTTATTTTTCTCTAAGAATCTCTAATCTTGTCCCGCCTTCCCAAACTAGAAAAGCAGAGAGCCAGAAACACACAGTCATGCCCATGAAATCCTCCTGCATGCAGTCATTCTTTATAATTCTTAGGTAGCTGCCTCGCTACCTAGTGATTAGCCCAGGATAGAAGACCTAAGCAAGATTAGGCATCATCTTCTAATGAGAAAGTCCAAGTATTCCATTTGGAAGTTAGTTGTTTGGAACTTGGAATATATTTTGTCTTTTAATCAGTGTTATGTGTACTATTTGGCTTCCTCAGTCCACAAAAACCTATTACATCCCTAATAGAAGTAAAAAATTACAGAGCACTTTAGTATAAGTATCTTCCTAACCTAAAATGCATTCAAAGCTGCCCTTCCCCATCTCTCAGCCCCCTCTCAGCCTGGTGTGCAGAGCAACCCTAAGGTAGGGGCAGCAAATTCAAATGCTTACAGTAGGGGACAAACAAGTGATGAGTGACAGGGCCCTGTAGGATGGGCCTATGAGGAAACGGGGAGCTAAGCCCAGTCTAAGGGGTCGGCCTCAACTTTTCTTCAGTCAGTTGTTGATGTGCATGAATGTAGGCCCAGTGTTGTCAGACATTACAATTTCGTAAAAGAACCCAGAAATATAGATTTTAATGTAAAAATCTCTTGATTTCTAAGTGTAGACAACTAAATCAATTTAAAACAAAATAAAAGCAAAAGCACAATTCTATCATTTGTGCCAATACATAATGTCACAGACCACTAGTTTTGCAATCTCTGCTCTAAGGTCAAGTTTTGAAAGACAAGATTCACCAAGATGGATTTTTGTAAGTGACGCAGATGAGATATGAAGGATGTCCTATTAGTGAGAATCAGGTATTGCAGATATGTGGTAAAACACGCGAAGGGCACTTGGTTTGGGGAAGTGGGTTCCTTCTAGTTTCTTTTTCTGTAGTGGTTAACTTTGAGACAGAAGTTGAATTGAAAAGGGTTAAGGGCACGGAGAAGATCAGCTATTTCCTCTTATCCCCTCTGTTGCTTGCAAGCAACGCTAGGGTTGGAGTGGAGAGAGAGAAAGGGAGATCTTGCCTAAGGATCATTCACACATATGTTAGACATAGTTAAAGCTGTGGTTGAGTACATCCAGAAAATCCCTCTCATAAGAAAACAACTAGGCTTGGCGCTTTCTGTGAGATGGAATTATTAGATTTGATGCTTTTCAAAAAATACTCTCATTACTGAAAAACAAAGTCAAATTTATTCGACATTCCATTGATCACTTTGTCTAAAGTCTAAGCAGCTTGAAAAGAGACTTGGGTTTTCTAAGTCACTCTGATGCTTTTGTGAAATATACATGGAGTTCCAAAAGAAAAGCAGAACATCCATAGAGGGTTTGACTTTTGTGCTTTGAATCAGCATAGTAAATGACTACTACAAATTCTCCTTCTTTTCCCCCCATCTTTGTTTCACTTTAACTCTCCCTCTTTCGCTCTAACTATTGGTATAGTCAAATTATTACTCATTATGTCAAAGGAGAATAACTAAGGTTGCTTTAATTTTCCTTTGTTAGCAACGTGATGTCTAAAGAGTTTGCAAAAAGTCATCTGTTTCTCAAATATATTTTTAAAACAGGAGCTGTGCTGGGTGCTGGGGATTCAATCACAGACAAAGGAAAGATAGATTCTGCCCTATTGGAGTTTACCATCGAGGAGAAAATTAAGAAAAGTAAATGGCAATTGTATACAGTTGTGACAAGCAGTGTGTTGGATGATCTACTGGGTCCTATGACAACATCAGTGGTGATTAGGTTGGTTTAGGAGAAACATTACAATTTTGAGGAACTGGTTTCCAAACTGTAAACTAAAGAAGATTTAGGTTTAAAGTTGAATTAGTCCAAGGAGATGGGGAAAGAGGGATATTTTAGAGACAGAAAGACTAGCACATTTAAGACACAGAAATGAAACGTCCAGATGTCTCATATGGTACAGGTAGTCATATGGTGCATGTACATTTAACTTTATAAGAAACTGCTAAATTGTTTTCCAAAACAGCTAGAATATTTTGCATTCCCACCAGCAATGTATGAGAGTTCCAGTTGCTCTACAGCCCTCCCAGTACTTGGTCTTGTCACATTTTTTGATTTTTGTTTTTGCTATCCTAATATGTACATAGTATTATTTTATTTTGCCTTTAATTTGCATTTCCCTAATTACTAATGATGTTGAACATCTTTTTCTGTAATAATATTTTTGAGATACAATTCATATACCAAAGAATTCACCCATTTAAAGAACACATTTCAATCATTTTTAGAATGTTCACAGAGTTGTACAACCATTACAATCAATTTTAAAATATTTCCATCTCTCCCAAATTAGACAATCGCTAGTCTACTTCCTGTCTGTATAGATTTGCCTATTCTAGATGTTACATATAAATGGAATCATACAATATATGATCTTTAATGACAGGCTTTTTTCCTTTAGCTTAATGTTTTCTGGATTCATCCATATGTAGCATACCAGTACCTTATTCCCTTTTATGGTCAATTTTGTTGTATGGATATACCATGTTTTATTTATCCATTCATAAGTTGATGGACACCTGGGTTGTTTCCATGTTTTGGCTGTTATGAATAATTCTAATTAGGATTTTAATACAAGTTTTTGTGTGGGCATGTTTTCCTTTCTCTTGCATCTATACCTAGGAGTGGAATTTCTGGGTCATATGATGACTCTATACTTAACCATTTGGGAAGCTGCTCGGCTCTTTTCCAGTGGTACCTGACTGCACCATTTTACATCCCCACCAGCAGTGCATGAGGGTTTCAATTCCCCTCATTCTCGCCAACACTCGTTATTGTTTGCTTTTGATTATAGTCACCCCAGTGAGTGTGAAGTGGTTTCTCATTGTGGCTTTGATTTGAATTTCCCTAATGGCTAATGATGTTGAACATAATTTCATGTACTTATTGCCCACTTGTATGTCTTTTTCAGAGAAATATTTATTTAGATCCTTTGCCCATTTAAAACATAGGGTTATTTTGTCATTGTTATTGAAATATAATCATTTTTTATATATTCTAGAGGTAAGTTTCTTATCTGATATATAATTTGCAAAATTTTCTCCCATTCTATGGGTTGTCTTTTCACTTTCTTGATGGTATCATGTGAAGCACAGAAGTTCTAATTTTTTTTTTTTTAATTTCTTGGTGAGGAATATTAGCCCTGAGCTGACATTTGACTCCAATCCTCCTCTTTTTGCTGAGGAAGATTGGCCCTGAGCTAACATCTGTGCCCATCTTTCTCTATTTTATATGTGGGATGCCACCACGGCATGCCTTGATGAGTGGTGCTAGGTCTGTGCCCGGGATCTGAACCAGCGAACTCTGGGCCACTGAAGGAGAGTGCATGAACTTAACCACTATGCCACCAGGCTAGCCCCACAGAAGTTTTAAGTTTTGATGAAGGGCAATTTATTAATGTTTGCATTTGTTGCTTATACCTTTGGCTTCATATTTACAAAGCCATTGCTTAACCCAAGGTTATGAAGATTTACTCCTATGCTTTCTTCTAATAGTTTTATACTTTTAGCCCTTATATTTAAGTTAGGTCTTTGATTAGCTTTGAGTTATTTTGCATATGGAATTAGGTAAGAGTTTAGTTTCATTCTTTTGCATGTGGGTATTCATTAGTCCCAGCACTATTTGTGGAAAAGACTACTATTTTCAACTTGAATTGATATAAATCAACTGACTATAAATGTCAGGATTTATTTCTGGACTCAATTTTATTCCATTGATCTATATGTCCATCCTTATGTCAGTACCCCTCTGTCTTGAAACCATAGCTTTGTAGTAAGTTTTAAAATCAGAAAGTGTGAGTCCTCTAAATTTGCTCTTCTTTTTCAAAATCATTTTGGCTATCATGAGTCTCTTGAATTTCCATATGAATTTTAGGATAGGTATGTAATTTCTGAAAAGGCTAGCTGGGATTTTGAAGGGAATTGTGTTGAATCTGTAGGTCAGTTTGGTGAGTATTGTCATCCTGATAATATTGAGTCTTCTGACCATGAGCATGGAATACCTTCCCATTTATTTAGATCCGCTTTAATTTCTTTCAACAATGTTTTATAGTTTTCAGTGTATAATTTTGCACTTCTTTTTTAAATTTTTCTCTAACATTTATTCTTTTTGATCCTACTGTAAATGATATTCTTTCTTAGTTTCACTTTTAGGTTCTTTTTTGCAGTGTATTGAAATACAATTGTGTTTTTCTATATGTTGATCTTATATTCTACAACCTTGCTGAACTTGTTTATTTGTTCTTTTAGTTTCTCTATGTGTGTATGTGTATTCCTTAATATTTTCTATATACAAGATCCTGCCACCTGAGAATATAATTGTACTTCTTCATTGCCAACTTTTATGTCTTTTATTTTTATGCCCAATTCCCTGAGCATGCCTAATTCCCTTTTTGTATAGTTTTTTCCAACCTGAACTTCTTCTTTGGTGAAATGTCTGTTCAGTCGTTTTACCTTTTTTAAAATTGGGTTATTTATTTACTTATTTTTGTTTTGTTTAAAAGTCCTTTATATATTTTGAATTAAAGCCCTTTGTTCTTTATGTAATTCACAAATATTTTCTCTATATCTGTGGATTGTCTTTCTAATCTCTTTATAGTATCTTGTTCAGGGCAGAAATTTAAATTTTGGTGAAGTCAAATTTAGGAATATTATCATATACAGATCATACTTTTGTGTTTTATATAAGAAACTTTTGCCTAACCCATGGTTACAAAGATTTTCTCCTAAGTGTTCTCATAGAAGTTTTGTACTGTTTAGTTTTTATATTTAGGTTTTTATTTCATTTTGAGTTAATTTTTGTATATGGCACAAAGTAGGGGTCAAGATTTGTTTATTTATTTATTGCACATGAATGCCCAATAGTTGCAGCATCATTTGTTGAAAAGAATGCCATTTCTTCATTGAATCATGTTTGCCCCTTTGTGAAATATTGGTTGACCTATATTATGGGTCTATGTCTGATCTCTCTGTGCTATTCCATTGCCCTGTGTGTCTACTTTTCACCAATACCACATTGTCTTTAAATTTGTTGCTCTATGACAACCCTTGAAATCAGGTGTTCTGAGTTCTCTAACATTGTTCTTTTTAAAAAATTGTTTTGGCTACTCTTGTTTCTTTGTCTTTCTGTATAAATTCTTGTATGAGGCCATCAATACCTACAAAACTACTGTTGGGATTAATATTGGAATTGCATTGAAGTTTTAGATCCAGATAGAAAGAATTGACATCTCAACAATATTGAGTTCTCTCATCCATGAACGTGGTATGTCTCTCCAATTATTTAAGCTATCTTTGATTTTCTAATCAATGTTTTGTAGTTTCCAGCATCCAATCATTTTTAATTGCTAAATATTTGAATAACAATGCTTTTAACCGATTTGTTATACAAAACAAATCCATTTAAATATTTTCTACTTATTGTGTTAGTTTATGGTGGGGAGAGGTTGTGTGTGTGTGTGTGTGGTACACTTAAAAGAATTATGGAAAACTTGTGCATTAATTAGCTGATCTGATTTTAAAACTATTTTAAGCAAGAAGTTTAGTGCTGCTTTTAATACTAAAACTTGTAAGAATCTTAGAAGGCTGTACATGCTAATGTAGTAGAAAATAGCACAGAGTCAGAAAAGCAAATCCTGATTCTAATACTGTGTGAATTTAAACAACTTCTAATCTCTCATTAGGAAGATGGAAATAACAGGATATTTGCAAGATTCTGATGAGGTAACTCTAGTAAAGCTTTTAAGACAATGTCTGACAATATATTAATGTTGCCATAAATATTAGCCTAAAAAATCCTAATAAGAAAGGAGGAAATAGAAGTGTTTCTGTTCATAGATGACCTGATTATCTATCTAGAAAATCTAAAATAATTGACAAAAGTCTCTTGGAACTAATAAGTGATTATAGCAAGGTTGATTATAGCAAAGTCAACACACAAAAGTCAATCACTTTTCTATAGTCAGCAATGACCAAGTGGAATTTGAAATTAAAAATGCATAAACATTAGATAGGAGCACCTAAATGTATGAAACAAATATTAACAGATCTGAAGGGAGAAATAGACAGCAATATAAAAATAGCAGAGGACCTCAGTGCCACACTTTTAAGAATGGATAGATAATCCAGACAGAAAATCAATAAGGAAACATTGGACTTAATCTACATATTAGCCCAGATGTACCTAACAGACACATACAGAACATTCCATCCAACAGCAGCAGAATACACATTCTTCTCCAGCACACATAGAAACATTCTCCAGGATAAATCATATGTTAGGGCACAAAACAAGTCTTAATAAATTTAAGAAGATTGAAATGATATCAAGCATCTTTTCTAATCATAGTGGTATGAATCTAGAAATCAATTACAAGAAGAAAACAGGAAAATTCACAAGTAAATGGAAATTAAACAACAATGCTACTAAACAACCAATGGATAAAAGAAGAGATCAAAAGAGAAATAAAAAATATCTTGAGGCAAATGAAAATGGAAACATAACATACCAAAACTTATGGAATGCAGCAAAAGCAGTTCTAAGAAGAAAGTATAGTGATAAATGCTTACATTAAGGAACAAGGAAGATCTAAAATAGACAACCAACCTGTACACCTCAAGGAACTAGGAAAAGAATAACAAAGTCCAGAGTTAGCAAAAGGAAGGAACTAACAAAGATCAGAGCAGAAATAGATGAAACAGAGATCAGAAAAAATAGGAAGATAGAAAAGATCAAAGAAACTAAGAGAGAGTTTTTTGAAAAGATAATCAAAATAGACAGATCTTCAGCTAGACTCACCAAGAAAGAAAAAAGAGGACTCAAATAAACAAAATTATAAATGCAAGGGGAGACATTATAACTGATACCACACAAATGCAAAGGATCATAAAAGACTATTATGAACAATTATACACCAAAAAATTGGACAACATAGAAGAAATGGACAAATTCCTAGAACTATACAACCTACCAAGACTGAATGATGAAGAAATAGAAAATCTAACCAGACCAATAATGAGTAGGAGATGGAATCAGTAATCAAAAACCACCCAACAAAGATCCTGGTACCAGATGGCTTCACTGATGAATTCTACCAAATATTTAAAGAAGAACCAATGCCAGTTCTTCTCAAACTCTTCCAGAAATTAGGAGCACTCACAAACTCATTTTATAAGCCAGCATTAACCTGATACCAAAGCCAGATAAAGACACAAGAAAAGAAAATTATAGGCCAATATGCCTGATGAAAATAGATGCAAAATTTCTCAACAAAATATTAGTAAGTTGAATTCAATCATACACTAAAAAGATCATACATCATGAACAAGTGGGATTTATTTTGGGACTGCATGGATGGTTCAGTATCTGCAAATCAATCAATATGTTATACTACATTGACAAAATGAAGGCTTACAGTCATATGATGATCTCAGTAGATGCAGAAAAAGCATTTGACAAAATTCAACATCGTTTCATGATAAAAACTCTCAACAAACTGAGTGTGGAGGGACTGTACCAAAACATAATAAAGTCCATATGTGACAAGCCCACAATGGGCAAATACTGAAAGCTTCTTTTCCAAGATCAGGAACAAGATAAACATGCCCATACTCACCACTTTTATTCAACATAGTGCTGGAAGTCCTATCCAGAAGAATCAGGCAATAAAGAGAAAGAAAAGGCATCAGAATTGGAAAGAAAGAAGTAAAATTGTCTGTATTTGTAGATGACATAATTTTATGTATAGATAATCCTAAAGACTCAACCAAAAAACTCTTAGAACTAATCAATGAATTCAGTAAAGTTTCAGGATACAAAATTAACAGACAAAAAGCAGTAGCATTTCTATACACTAACAATAAATTTTCTAAAAAAGACATAAATGATCTCACTCACAGTAGCATCAAAAACAATAAAATACTCAGTAATAAATTTAACCAAGGAGGCGAGAGATTTCTACTCTGAAAACTACAAGACATCGATGAATTGCAGAAGACACAAATAAATGGAAAGTTATCCCATATTCATTGACTGGAAAAATTAATATTGTTAAAATGTCAATACTTCCGAAAGCCATTTATAGATTCAGTGCAATCCCTATCAAGATTCCAATGGCATTTTTTACAGAAATAGAACAAACATAAAAAATTTATATGGAACTCAAAAGACCTTGAATAGCCAAAGAAATCCTGAGAAAGAACAAAGCAAGACATCACACTTCCTGATTTCAAGCTACACTATAAAGCTATAGTTATAAAAACAGTATTGTACTGGCATAAAAACAGACAAATAGACCAATGGAACACAATTGAGAGCCCAGAAATAAACTCAAGCATATACGGTGAATGAATATTTGTCAAGAGAGCCAAGAATACTCAATGGAGAAAAAACAGTCTCTTCAATAAATGGTGCTGGGAAAACTGGATATTCACATGTAAAAGAGTGAAATGACTCCTATCTTACACAAATCACAAAAATTAGCTCAAAATGGATTATAGACTTAAATGTAATTCCCCAAACCATGAAACTCTTAGAAGAAAACAGGAAAAAAACCTCCTTGACATGGCTCTTGATAATGAATCTTTTGAAATCACACCGAAAGCATGAACAACAAAATAAAAAATAAACAAATGGACTGCATCAAACTAAAAAACCCAAAGAACAAAGGAAACCATTAACAAAATGAAAAGACAACCTATGGAATGGAAAAAATTATTTGCAAACCATATATCTGATAAAAGGTTAATATACAAAACATGTCAAGAGCTTATACAACTCAATAGCAAAAAAGAAAAAAGAAATCTATTTAAAAAATGGGCAAAGGACCTGAATGGATATTTTTCCAAAGAAGATATATGAATGGTCAACAGGTACATGAAAGATGTTCAACGCCACTATTAGGGAAATGCAAATTAAAACATCAATGAGAAATCACCTCATCCTTGTTAGAATGGCCATCATCAAAAAGACAAGAGATAACAAGTGCTGACATGGATGTGCTCTGTTGGTAAGATTGTAAATTGGTATGGCCACAATAGAAAACAGTGTGGAGGGTCTACAAAAATTTAAAAATTAAAAATAGAACTACTGGAAATTCTACTTCTGGGAATATGTCCAAAGAAAACAAAAACCCTAATTCAAAAAGATAGCTGCACTCCTGTGTTCATTGTGGCATTATTTATAGTAGCCAAGACGAGGACACAACCTGTCTCCATCTATGGATTAATAGATAAGAAGTTGTGATGTGTCTATAAATATATATATATATATACACACACACACATACATATAATATGGTATTTTATATATATATATGGTATAATATATATACATAATGTGGTATATATTTTATATATATGTAGTATATATAAATGGAATATTGGAATATTATTCAGCCATAAAAAATAAGGAAATGCTACCATTTGTGACAACAAGGATGGACCCTAAAGGCATTATGCTAAATGAAATAAGTCAGACATAGAACAACAAATACTATATGACCTCATTTATATGTGTAACCTAAGAAAGCAACAACAACAAAAGAAACATCAAGCTCATAGAAAAAGAGGTCAGATATGTGGTTACCAGAGATGGTGGGAACAACAGCAACCACAACAAAAACATCAAACTCATAGAAAAAGAGGTCAGATTTGTGATTACCAGAGATGAGGAGTAGGGGGCAGGGGAGGGGGGCATTGGTGGAAGATGGTCAAGAGGTACAAACCTCCAGTTATGAGGTAAATAAGTACTAGGGATATAATGTACAACATGATAACTACAGCTAACACTGCTGTATGATATATAGGAAAGTTCTTAAGAGAGTAGATCCTAAGAGTTCTCATCACGAGGAGAAATGTTTTCTTTTCTTTTTGTTGTCTATATGAGATAATGAATGTTAATTAAACCTACTGTGGTAGTCGTTTCACAATATACGTAAATCAAACCATCACAATGTACACCTTAAACTTATACAGTGATGTATGCCAATTATATCTCAATAAAACTGAGGGAAAAAGGCATACAAACTGGAAAGGAAGAAGTAAAATTGTCTATATTTACAGATGATGTGATATTATATGTGGAAAACCCTACAAATGCCACCAAAAACTGTTAAATTCAGTACAGTTACAGGATAAACAGTTGCATTTCTATACAGCAATGAATTATCATAAAGGGAAATTAAGAAAAAAATCTCATTTACAATAGCATCAAAGAGAATAAAATACTTTGGAATAACTTTAACCAAAGAGGTGAAAAATCTGTACACTGAAAACTATAAGACATTAATGAAACAATGGAAAAAGAAACAAGTAAATGGAAAGATATTTCATGATTATGGATTAGAATAATTAATATTGTTAAAATGTCCTCACTACCCAAAGCAATCTATAGATTCAATGTAATTTTTATCAAAATTGCAATGATATTTTTCACAGAAATAGTCAAGACAATCCTAAAATTTGTGTGGAACTACAAAAGATCCCAAATAGCCAAAGCAATCTTGATGAAGAATAGAGCTGGAGGCCTCACACTTCCTGATTTCAAACTACACTACAAAGCTATAGCAATCAAAACCATATGGTATTCACATAAAAACAGACACATAGATCAACGGAACAGAATAGAGAGTCTAGAAATAAACCAATGCATGTATGGTCCATTAATTCACAAGAAAGAAGCCAAGAATATACAATGGGGAAAGGACAGTCTCTTCAATAAATAGTGTTGGGAAAACTGGACAGCCACTTGCAAAAGAATGAAACTGGACCACTATCTTGTATCATAAACAAAAATTAACTCAAAATGGATTGAAAACTTAAATGTAAGACCCGAAACCATAAAACTCCTATTTTTCCACAAATGGTTTTGGAACGACTGGACATGCACATGGAAAAAATGAATCTAGACACAGCCCTTATACCTTACACAAAAATCATCTCAAATGGATCATAGACCTAAAGGTAAAATTCAAAACTAGAAAACTCCTAGGGGATAACATAAAAGAAAGCCTAAATGATCTTAGGTACGATGACTTTTTAGATAAAATGCTAAAGGCATTTACATGAATGAAGCAATTGATAAGCTGGACTTCACTATAATTGAAAACTTCTGCTCTGAAGAAGGCAATGTTGGGGTCGGCCCGGTGGTGTAGTGGTTAAGTTTGCACTCTGTTTCGGCAGCTGAGGGTTCACAGGTTGGGATCCCAGGAGCAGACCTAGCACTGCTCATCGGGCCATGCTGTGGTGGTACCCCACATAAAATGGAGGAAGATTGGAATAGATATTAGCTCAGTGACAATCTTCCTCAAACAAAAAGAGGAAGATTGGCAACAGATGTTGGCTCAGGGCCAATTTTCCTCCTTCCCCCCTCCCCCCGAAAAAGGTGATGTTGACAATAAGAAGACAAGGTACAGACTGGGAGAAAATGTTTTCAAGAGACATATTTGACAAAGGACCATGTCCAAAATATACAAAGAACTCTTAAAACTCAGCAATAAGAAAACAAACAACGCAACTAAAAAACGGGCAAAAGGCCAGAGACCTGAACACACACCTAACCAAAGAAGATATAGAGATGGTAAGTGAGCATAAGAAAAGGTGTTCAATGTCATACGTCATTAGGAAATTGCAAATTAAAACAACAGTGAGGTATTACTATACATCCGTTAGAATGGCCAATATCCAAAACTTAACACCACCAAATATTGGCAAGGATGTGGAGCAACAGGAACTCTCATATACTGCTGGTGGGAATGCAAATTGTACCGCCACTTTGGAAGACAGTTTGACAGTTTCTTATAAAATTAAACATACTCTTAGCATATGATTCAGCAATTGCATTCCGTGATATTTACCCAAAGGAGCTGACAACTTTGTCCACACAAAAACCTGCACATTGATTTTCCAGCCTCTTTATTCACAATTGCCAAAACTTGCAAGCAGCCAAGATGCCCTGCAGTAGGTGAATGGGTAAATTGACTGTGATACATCTAGAAAATGGAATATTTTTCAGTGCTAGAAAGAAATGAGCTACCAAGCCATGAAAAGACATGGAGGAATCTTAAATGCATATTACTGAGTGACAGAAGCCAATCTGAAAAGGCTACATACTGTATGATTCCAACTATATGACATTCTGGAAAAGGCAAAACTATGGAGACAATAAAAAGATTAGTGGTTTTGGAGGCGGGGGTGGAGGGAGGTAAACAGGCAGAGCAAAGAGGAATTTTGGGGCAATGAAAATATCCTGTATGATATTATAATGATGGATGTATGTCATTATACATTTGTCCAAACCCATAAAATGTAAAACACTAAGAGTGAGCCATAAGGTAAACTGTAGTTTACATTATGATATCTATGATATGATGTGTCAGTGTAGGTTCATCGATTGTAACAAATGTACCACTCTGGGGGTGGATGTTGTTAGTAGGAAAGGCTATGCATGTGTAGGAGTTAGGGATAAGTGGGAAATCTCTGTACTTTCCACTCAATTTTTCTGTGAACCTAAAACTGCTCTAAAAAAATAAACTTAATTAATTATTTTATTAATTTAAGAAGTCCCAGGTAAAAATGAAAATCTAGTGATATGAAAAAGAAATTCCAAGATGTGTCATTCTTAAATGTCTTGTATTAGTGAACATCATTTATCTCTGATCAATAGTTGATCAATATTATTTCACTGTCTTTGTCTAAATGCTATAGCCAGAATCTCTAGCATATTAATTAGATAGGAGCTGTAGTGTATCTGTCAACTAGCAGCACTTCAGATATAAGATACACCTAGAAAAACAGCCAGCAGGGGACATTTACACTCAAATTGGCAGTTTTATTTGATTTAAAAAATTCAATGATTTTTAGCAAAATTGGCAAGGACCAAAGGAGAAACATTAAAGTAGTAGTATTTTTTTTAAAAGATATTCTTGAAGACAATGAAAATGGCTATGAAATTGCTTTATAAGCTTGGAGACGCACAAATGGATCTGGCATTCTCGCTGTGAGAACTTTGAAGGCTTTTAATCTCCAGAATGCATACATTTTATGTTACCATAATTTCCAATTTCCAAATCTCGCTTAGGTTTGGCATGGGGTGGTGCTAATATCTTTGATGCCAGAGATGAATCGATGAGGTCTGTGGCAAGAACTAACAGCAGGAAGCACCGTCAGCAGCTTTCTTTAAGAAATGGACTGTCGCCATCAATTCTTCTGTTTAGACGTCTGGACTGTTGTCAGTATAAGCATCCCATTTGACCTATGAGTTCATGCCAGTGGGAAAAAAATCCTCTCGTTGTGTACCTGATTTTATTATTTTTATGGTTGATATAAACCTTTTTTAAAAAGCAAGAGGAAGATAAATGAGGAAAAGCATAGGGATCACCCAAGATCCATCTATTTCTATGCCTGTTTCTAGGATACCTTCCTCCCTGAGAATTGTAACTGAACGACCCACACGAGAGTAGTTATTCATCACAGGGGCAGGAGTCTGCTTTTTTGGGAGTCCTGTTTTCTAAATCTTCCAGCATATGAAAACCACATTTCCATGACAAACCGGCATGCCACTTCTGAAAGTTGTGGTCCGCTTCAGACAATTCTGCAGGGAGTTAACAAAGATTAGACCCGAGTTGTGACTGGCAGATAGCCTAAGTGATGGTGTGTAGATCAGCTTTCCACAATTCAATTTGTGTTCAGAAGACTCATAGCTATAAAACTACTTGCTGAATTAAAAAAGGATTGTAGTGCTGTGGTGAGAGTGTGACCTGCAGGCAGTTTTATATGAGCTAAATAGAGAGGTCTCCAGGCTTCGATGGTGTGATCATTACATAAATGTGGATCTAGCAACTTCTTGTTCACAAATGTGGCCACGATTAACCATTTAATTTTGAAGAATTTCCAGCTCATTTACCATTTTTGAAGATCGCCCCTGAGCTAATATCTGTTGCCAATCTTCCTCTTTTTGCTTCAGGAAGATTGTCCCTGAGCTATCATCTGTGCTAGTCTTCTTCTATGTTGTATGTGGGATGCTGCCACAGCATGGCTTGACAAGTGGTGTGTAGGTCCACGCCTGGGAACCAAACGCACCAACCACATGCCGCCAAAGCAGAGTGCGTGAACTTAACCACTACGCCATGGGGCCGGCCCCACGATTTTTTTTCTTTTTACCTTGTTGACGTACTGAATACTTTCTTTCTCCAAATTATGGACCACATAGGAGAAAATAAAAACGTTAAAGCTCAAGACAATAAACACTTCTTTATCTTGTAAGCAACATTCAAGTGATATAAAATAAAAATATTTTATTAAGATTCTATTCCTAGCTCTTCCACTGGACTATGGGTATTATGCTTTTGGGTAAGTAACAGTCCACTAGCATTTTATTTCTGTTGTGCCTTCTATCTCCATCATCCTAATGAAAAGAATATTTTGTTCTCTTGAATAGTTCTTTGAGATTATTGATCAAAATGCAATTAATAACCCCTTCTACCAATCACAGCTCCATGATACTGTCTTTCTGGCACATACCTGCGCATGCACACACGCACCACAATGCATCCACTTTCAGCAGCATGTAAGAGGAAAGTATTTAAAGTTGTGGGAACAAACCCCAGTAGGGATGAAAATAGTTCTGCAAATATGTGATACTCATGGAGAGTCAAGGGAACTCACTTTAGACTCTCTCTGCATCTGTTTTTGTGGAGAGACGTAGAAGTGATTCCCTAGTACGCCCTACGGCAGTGACCAAGCTGATTGGTGATTCAGTTTCCTCAGATGCAGAATGGGAATAATGCTGCCTTACAGAGTACTGTGAAGATAAAATTCTATGGTTCACGTGCAAGGGCTTAGAGAAGGAAAAAGAATACGATGCAGATAGTACTTACAGTAATAGCTATCCTGTGTAAGTGCCTTTGTGTGCTAGACAATGTTGCATACATTATTTCATTTAGATATTATTTGCTTCATTTTATAGAAATGAAGGTTAAGAATGGCAAATCAGCTTGCCAGCGTCACACAGAAGATGGCAGAGCTGGAATATGTGCACAGGTCTGAATGGATTCAAAGCTCATCCCCTTTTTCTTCTGTTATACCTTTTATAAAATATCCTTCTTTGTCTTGGCAAATGATTTTGGCTTTGAAATCTATTTTTTAATATTACCTAGTAATATGTGTTAGCATTTACACAAATGACAAAATCAACTTTATTACCACTGATTGGATAGGGGACAGCCAAATAAAAATGCCTAAGAGAACTGCTAGTCTGCATTCTTTATTTCAAAAATAAAAAATTAAGGAACACGCCTAAGGCGTACAGTGCAGTGGTACAAGGGTGATTACCAGAGCCCCCTATTGTAAATGCCATTAATATGACTCATAATCTCCTGTCTTATCATGGAGTAATGTTATGTACCTTTTCTCTCTAGCTAAGTCATCAGCACCTAGAATTCTGGTTTTATGCATTGCCAGATCTTCCATTTACAGTGCATTTGGTAGCCATTCTATAATTATTAATTGAATGAAAGAATAATGTGAATACATATGGGGTACATCGTTTAGAATCAGGCCCAGCTTTTAAAGGATGGTGCACAGATAATCTAGTCCTTTAGCTATTCTGTGCCTCTTGACAATTTGTTTCTAAGTGGTAGAGTTAATGCCAGCAGACGAACTCGTTCTCTGGTGTAGTTTTTACCGAGTTTACTGGTTGGCCTTGAGCAATTGCAGAATAACCAAATACAAGGTAAATATGGACTTTTTACATTGTTTTAAAATCTTAGGAATCTGCGTTGATATTTCTGCAGATGCCAAACTCGAAAAGGCACCGAACTTGAGGATAACAAATAGCATGATGCACACTAAGAGGAGCCATAGACCTTGTTGTGACTGATAACTAGGTACATGGAGATGACAACATTGTGAATGAGAGTGGTGAAGTGCTGAGGGCAGAGCTGACCGTGAACAGGTGACTGAGTTTATGCCAATCCATAAAAAATAACAAAGCCAGTGTCTTAAATTGTGACTCTAGGCTTTTAAAGAGCTTCCGTGTTAGTGTGGTTAAAAGAATTTAGCACTAGAATGAAGTAAGATATTTCAGAGGTCATTAAACCATCACTTGGGGGTGATGACTTCTGAAATACTTTATTGCAATTCATTTCCCAATGTAAAGAAACCTTTAGAACTCCTAAAGACATATTGATTACACCTCAGACTCAAGAATAAACTCAAATGAACAGTTTCATTTATTGAAACACAAAAGAGTCTTAATTACACTGATTATTTTTTCTCTGTATCATTTGCTAAGCATTTTATTTGGGGATCATATATTAGCTAATATATACCTATTATTATAGGTATATATTATAAGGTAGGATCACTTTATGAAACAGTATTTGAGATTTTAAACTACCTAACTAGCCAATTATATAATAACATAAAGCCAAATTTTTAAAATATAAATGCAAATCAAACAACTTTTCTCTCACCTCTGAGTAGCCAGTGACCATCAGATGATATGTAGAAAGAGGCAATATGGAACAGTAGAGAGCAGCACTGAGGCACAAGACAAATGTTCTGCCCTCTTCAGCTCTCTCACTAAGCAGTTGAGTGAGTTTAACAGTGTTAACCATTCCATTAGATAAAGATGTGGCAATAGGTGATCTATAAGTTGCTTCTAGCACTAAAATTCTATCAGTTCTATGATCCAAAAAAGAATGTCATATGCAAATGACATGATTCTATGTCCTCATAATAAATGACTTCTTAATTATTCAAATGAATGGTATTTTTGTCCAATTCAAAGAAATGGAAATCTACATTAAGAAGAGAGAAATAAACAAACTTCTCAAAACAAATTTACCTAATCAGTCCTTGGTGTGTCCAGATTATCTATAAAAATCTAATAAGTGATCCAAAGCTTTCTTTGCCGGTGTGGAATCAGTTGCTTTTAGAATCAGAGGATGATTTTGCTCCATGAGAGCAGTCACTTTTCTACAGACTGCAGCCCTCCCACCCACAATTTACTCTCTGCCCCGCCCTCCTCCCGCTTTTCCTCCTGTGTCTTCTCCTCCTCTCTAGAGCTCTCATTGTCACTCTGAATGCATTCTTCCTATACAATTTTCTCTTTCATCAATAACTAGAAGCACCTCACACCAGGCACTGTACAATCCAATTGAGCGTATGATAGTTTTCCTTACAGCAGAAATGTAAAAGTCACGTCATTTTGAGAATACTTTCTAGTGTCTCTCCAAAATGGCTTTAGAGTATCTCTCTCAGGTAAACCACGGGATGTCTCATTTTTTCAGGAAGTATTTACAAAATCTCTTAATGGTGGTTGACTTACATGTAAGCAAACTTTTATGTACAGGTAAAAAGTCATACCCTGATGACTTTATTAGTTTTCTTCGTAGAGGTCTACCCCCTTTAGAGGTCTTTTTCCCTAGTGCTAGGGGTCTACCCTCTCTAGATATTAGCAATTGCTCTGTATTTAAACAGATCCAATGATGCCTGTTGACATTTTAGCCTCTAAAGCAATCTGATGACCTAGGCTTATCCCTGTAAAGAACATGTATCTTATTTAACCAACATCACCAGCCAGTGGGAAGGTGTTGTGGCTCAGTCAATCTTTTTCATGCTGTTTTGACCACACCATATAGGCAAATGCAACCGTGGCCTGTGTGTTGGACCATCCTGGGTCTTATGTCCCTTAGCTTAATTTTATACCTCTTCATTTCATATCAATGAAAATTAATTGTTTTGGTCTTTCATGTTGCTATTTTAAATTCATGAATGAATGGTAAAAAACTAGGGGAAGAGGAAATGATGTAAAATACAAGCCTGTCAATTAAGCAGTATAATAAAGCAGGAAAGAATAATATATTAAAATTTTTCAGTATCTAGAGATATTAACTCATGAGCAGGTGAAAAGGACAAACAAAAAGAAATTGGGATCAGTAGAAGAGGACTCCTTTGTCTGGCTAATTAGATATCTTCTGTATGTGGAAGGGAATCTTAGTAGCAAACACTTATCCAACATGTTGTGGAAGAGGAACTCATGCCTTGTGTAATGAGTTGTAGTAGATTATGCTGAAGGCCTTTTTCAGCTCTAAAAATCTAACTTTATGTATTCCCAGTCTTCAGTTTACATGACCATTCTAAGTGGGAATTACCCTTCTCAATAACCAGCACTATATAAGCTACTCGACAAGGCCTCCCCTCACTCTTTCTGATATCGGACTTTTTTTTCACGAAGTACTTTGATAATGTCTTTAGACTGTGTATTTTGACTTACCTTCCCTCTCCACAATCACAGATTTGTGTTTCCCTGTCCTTGGAACTTTGCCTATGCAGTTCTGTCCCTTCTACATAACTATTCCCCATCAGGGCCTGTGAAAGCCCTCCTTACTTCCCGGTTGAAGTGCCAGAAATCTTCCCTTATCTACATCAGAAGGCATTACTTCCACTTCCTAAATATGCTAAGACAACCTTTTAAAATTTTTCAATCATAATTTACCTTGTACTACGGCAGTCGTCTCCAAATTTTAATGTGCAGAAGAATCACCTGGAGGGTTTTTAAAAATAGTTTCCTTGGAGGACTTGTTTAAACAAAGCTTCTGGTTCACAAGGGTCCATGACCGACATTTCTAACAAGCCCACAGATGATGCTTATGATGCTCACAGACCACACTTGGAGAACAACAGTATGATCTAAAGAGAATAGTTTTGCTTCTCAAAGTTCAGGGCAAGCTTGTTTTTCATCTCTCTATTTCCCCAAATTCCTTGTTCTGGGAAATGTTCTATGAATAAAGGACCAAACAAGGTCAAGTAGAATTTAATCAGGCTTATTTTCCAGCTTGTGAAATCCCCATAGCGGTAATTTTGTAAAGATACAAAAAGAGAGAGACAATTCAATTGCAAAAGGAGTTTCTGTTTGTGTTCATGAGAACAACACATCTGACAAAGAAATGTCCTTTTCACGCAGAGGAAAGCAAACTATAGAAGGCAAAAGAGAAATGAACAGAGTACATTTTTATTCCATTTAAAGGGAACTACCATGTCCTGGAAAACCCAAATTTGGTAATTCTTAAGAGAATTGGGAAAAAATGAATAACTCAATGTATAAAAGAAAAATAATTTGACAAATTGAATATTACAGTGTAATCACATAAAGGCAATCTGGAACTTTCTGTTTTTGGAATTGAAACATAGAATCTTCCAAACCTAGGGACCATATACCCCTGAGCCTCACAGATGCTGTGTCAGTGTGCCATCTCTGTGTCTGTTAGGTTTTGCATTGTCACTCAGAAAATATTCTCACAACAGCCTAAAGTCTAATTTCTTTAGTTTATTAAAGTTCATGGTGCTCTTCTTATTGATTGAGTAAAGTCTCACCATGCCTGGCTGCTCTTAGAGAAATAGAACTTTCAAGACATGGTAAGACTGAAACAGTAACACCATTTTCGTTTTAATAAAGTGCCTAGTTTTTTTTGCAATAACCCAAAACAACAAATAGAAATAGAAGCACAATGTCCCACAATTCTGCTCTCAAGACATGAATTCTCAAAGGATCAGAGTCTGGCCAGCCAGGAACAAGCAGCCCTTTCTGCCCAATTCGCATGTCATCTTGGGCATGCTTGTTGTAGTCTCAGAAAGGCTTTGTGCTCCATGTTTCAATATAGCCAGAAATTAGAATTCTTCCTTTAACGCTTTTCTCATACATATATATTTTTTTTCCTGGGCTTAATTATATCTTCATATTTGCTGATGCAAAGTTGGAAAAATATTTTCAATCTCTGATTGGCTACTCCCTTGGGAGAATTGTTCTAAACTAGTGATTCTCAAGCATGGTCCTCAGAGCAGTGGCATCAGCATCACCTGGCTTATTAGAAAAGCAAATCGTCAGGCTCTACTCCAGTCCTATTAAATCAGATGCTCTCCGAGTATGACAGGAATCTTTTAAAAATGTTTTACAGGCCCTCCAGGTGGCTCTGATTCACACTAAAGTCTGAGAACCGCTGCTCTAAATGTGGTAGCAATGGGATGGATGGAGAAGTGGTTAAGTGATTAGTGGAAAACTGATTAGACATCTGAAGCTGTATGGTCCAGTAGGAAGCAGCTAGGAGATGTCTTCCACCCATCCTACTCTGGATCCTTTGTTCAGAGGCTTATAATCATGTACACATCCAGAGAATCTGGTCACTCAGGTCTAAGGGTGACTAAGATGACTGAAATAGTTTCCTATTCTCCTCCACATCCCCCAACCACAAGCAATAGTTCTCCTCTGTATCCATTCTGGTGACTGCAACTTCTGGATACAACGCAATCAGAGATGAAGTGGATTGGGACTTACGTTTAAGTCTTTAATCCATTTTGAGTTGATTTTTGTGTATAGTGTAAGGTAGAGTCCAAGTTCATTCTTTGGCGTGTGGATATTCAGTTTTCCCAACACCGTTCATTGAAGAGATTATCCTTTCTCCACTGTGTGTTCTTGGTGTCCTTGTCAAATATTAGTTGACTGTATATGCTTGGGTTTATTTCTGGGCTCTCTGTTCTATACCATCAGACCATATGTCTGCTTTTATGCCAGTACCATACCATTTTGATCACAATAGCTTTGAAATATAATTTGAAATCAGGAAGTATAATGCCTCTAACTCTATTCTTCTTCGTCAGGATTGCTTTGGCTATTCAGGGTCTTTTGTGGTTCCTTATGAATTTTAGAATTGCTTTGTCTATTTCTGTGGAAAATGCCCTTAGAATTTTGATAGGGATTATGTTAAATCTATAAATCACTTTTGGTAGTATGGACAATTTAACAATATTAATTGTTTCAATCCATGAACACAGAATATCTTTTCACTCATTTGTGTCTTCTTCGATTTCTTTCATCAATGTTTTACAGTTTTCAGTGTACAGATCTTTCATCTCCTTGGTTAAATTTATAGCTAAGTCTTTTTTTTATAGTATCCTAAATGGGATTGTTTTCTCGATTTCTTTTTCAGATAGATCATTGTTGGTATAAAGAAACACAACTGATTTTGGTGTGTTGATTTTATAGCCTGCAACTTTACTGAATTCACTTATTCTAACAGTTTTTTGTGGAATCTTTTAAGATTTTTTACATACAGGATCATGTCGTCTTTAAGCAGAGATAATTTTACTTTTTCCTTTCTGATTTGAATTCCTTTTTTTCTCTTTCTTCCTAACTTTCTCTTCTTTCTTTTTTTTTTTTTTTTTGTCTGATCACTCTTGCTAGTACTTCCAGTACCATGTTGAATAGAAGTGGCCAGAGTGGACATTCTTGCCTGGTACTGGATCTTTGAAGAAAAGTTTTCAGTTTTCCCCATGATTATGATGTTAGCTGTAAGCTTTTCATAAATGGCCTTTATTATACTGAAGAAATTTTCTTTTATACCTAAGATTTGGTAAGTTGTGTTTTCATTTGTGTTTGTCTTGAGATATTTTAAATATAAAATTCTGTTTTTATTTCCTCTTGATACATTTAAAATTCTCTTTTCATTTCCTCTTGATTCAGTGGTTGTTCAAGAATGTGTTACTTAGTTTCCACTTATTTGTGAATTTTCTCACTTTTTTTCCTATTATTGATTTCTAGTTTATTCCATTGTGATATTTGGTATGATTTCAAACTTCTTAAATTTATTAAGACTTGTTTTGTGACCTAACATGATCTATCCTGGAGAATGTTCCATGTATTCTTGAGAAGAATGTGTATTCCTCTGCTGTTGGGTGAAAAGTTCTGTATGTGTCTATCAGGTCTTAAAACTGTGAAAATCCTAGAAGAAAACATAGGGGAAAGGCTCCTTGACATTGGTTTTGGCAATGATGTTTTGAATATGATACCAAAAGGTCAGGCAGCAAAAGCAAAAAATAAAAAATTGTGACAACATCAAACTGAAAATCTTCTGCACAGAAAAGGAAATAATCAAAAAAATGAAAAGGTAACCTAGGGATTGGGAGAAAATATTTGCGAACCAATGGGAGCTAAAATCCAAAATACATGAGGAACTTACAAAACTCAATAGCCAAAAACAGACAACCTGATTAAAAAATGAGCAAAGGACCTGAATATATATTTTTTCCAAAGAAGGCATACAAATGGCCAAAAGATATATGAAAAAATATTCAACATCACTAATCATCAGGTAAATGCAAATCAAACTACAATGAGATATTACCTCACATCTCTTAGGATGGCTATTATCAAAAAGATAAAAGACAACAAGTGTTGGTGAGGATGTGGAGAAAAAGCAGCCATTGTGCCCTGTTGGTGGGAATGTCAACTGGCATAGCCATTATGGAAAACAGTTGAAGGTTCCTCAAAAAACTAAGATAGAACTACATATGATCCAGCAACCCCACTTCTGAGTATATACCCAAATGAAATTAAGTCAGTACCTCAAAGAGATATCTGTGCTCCCATATTCGTTTCAGCATTATTTACAATAGTCAAGATATGGAAACAACCTAAGTATCTATTGATGGATGAATGGATAAAGAAATTGTGGTATATGTATAATGGAATATTACTCAACCTTAAAAAAGGAGATCCTGCTATTTGCAACAACAAGGATGAACTTGGAGGATACCATGCCAAGTGAAATAAACCAGCCACATAAGAAAAATAACTTGCATGATCTCACTTATATGTGGAATCTAAAAAAGTCAAATCTGTAGAACCAGAGAATAGAAAGGTGGTTATAAGAGCAGCTGGGGAGGTGGGAGAAATTGGGATATGTTGGTGAAAGGGAACAAAGTTGGAGTTATGTAGGATGACTGTCTAGCAGTATAAGGTACTGCATGAAGACTATAATTAATAATACTGTATTGAATACTGAAAATGTGCTGAGATGAATTTCATGTACTCTCACTTATACACACACACAAATGTAACTATATGAAGGGATAGATGTGTTAATTAGCTTGATATAGTAATCATTTCACTATGTATAGGTATATAAAATCATCATATTGTACTCCTTAAAAATACACAATTTTTATTAAAAAATAAAATAGTTTTAAAAAGAGAAGGATTTGGGAAAACACATTAAATGAAGTAAATTGTAAGTAGAACAGTATGATACCGCACCTATTGGAAGAAAAACAATGGGCTGCTTAAAATTATCCAGAAATAAATTCACCTATTTTACTTGAAAAATTAGGGAAGCAGGAGAAGATACACCCTCGGTTAAACTGGGTTTCATTGACAAGAACAGAAAGAGAACATCTGGCTGCACACAGGTAAATAGTGATGGAAATCAAAGGGAGTGTGTACATCTATTTGTATGAAACATGTTGGACACGGGTAGAGATCCCCTCATACAAGTCAATGAAAGCCAAATTCGGGTCTATGGAAAGACTTAATAACATAAGAAGGATTTAGTGTCTTAAGATTGCAAAGATAAGTCATTATTTTAAGAACAAATTTTTCTAGAATGCGTATTCTTTAGTTTCTCAGTAAAGGACTAGGAAACATAAAATATCTGAAGAAGTGGTGAAAGATGATATAAAATGATCATTTGCAGAAATACAGTTTGTAGGCATAAGAAATCTGGGATAAGAGGGAAAATTAGAAAAATACAAATTTATGAAATGATAAAAGTATTTATGGGAGATGGTAAAAACAGACTCTGCAAAACATGAAATCCAATCAGTGATTTAGAGAACAACTTAGAAAAACATACTAAGAATGTGAATTAATCAAAGATACAATAGATATGCAGGAGAGAAAACAAAGATGCAATTTATAGATAGCTGACAATCCTTGGAAATAAAACCAAACAAATGGACCAAAAATAATAACAAAGTCATAATGAACTATTTTCTGAACTAGTAAATTTTGAGTTTGTAAGTTTAAAGAGATCCCTGTGTTTCATGGAAAGTTAATGAAAAAAAGAAACCCATGTCTAGAAATACACTGCCAGATTTTAAAATTCCAATAATCAAGACATAGCCTTCAATATGGAGGAGTGAGAAATGTTACTTAAAAGACACAAGCATTAAATTAACATCAGATTTTGTTTGCACTATAATAAATGCCAGAAGAAAATGGAAGCACTTATATGGGGTCTTACACGAAACAAAAAATTGCGTTTCAATAGTTATACGTGTAGCCATGCTGTCATTTGTATGTTGTCAGTCTTTAAAATGCAAGTATTCAAAAATATGTCACTGATGAATCATTTTTGAATAATACTGCTTGAATTATTTTCCAACCAAATGAAAAATGAAGAGCATTTGATAGCTAAAAAATGGAGAATTCATGATTCCAGTTCACCATAAAGAACTAATTCACAAGAATTCTTTGCAAAGCTAGTCACTGAATGTATTGCAAATGTTAAAAAAAAAAAAATCCAAGAGAGTAATTGTATGATTGTTTTAGGCATAAAATAATCATAGTCAGCTTCTACAACCCCAAAATATATTGTTGAATATTGATAATTAAGCCTATCTAGAAATGAAAAATCATTCCATGTTTTTCATTTTACACTGAGTTGGGGCAGGGGATGTGTTGGTGGGCCAATATTTTTGTATTTTTCTTCAATTTGCTCATCATTAAAAAAATGTGAAAACTTAGGAGGATATAAAAGTTTTTTTTTTAAAGATTTTATTATTTTCCTTTTTCTCCCCAAAGCCCCCCGGTACATAGTTGTATATTCTTCGTTGTGGGTTCTTCTAGTTGTGGCATGTGGGACACTGCCTCAGCGTGGTCTGATGAGCAGTGCCATGTCCGCGCCCAGGATTCGAACCAACGAAACACTTGGCCGCCTGCAGCGGAGCGCGCGAACTTAACCACTCGGCCACGGGGCCAGCCCCGATATAAAAGTTTTATTTTTGCATCACTAAAGGAAATGAAGCAAAGAATGCAGAGATATGTCCAAACTTGTCAGTCATAGTAATAAAGGCAACTGATTTGTCTCCCCAATTACATCCTAATTTTCAGATTAAGTTAAAAAGTATCTAAATATAAAGTGTCACTAGAGGTCAAATAAATATTATTTTCAACTGTTTACCAAAACAGTTTTAAAATAGATTGTAGGCCATAAAGACAACCTAAATTTATTCAAAAAGACAATATTCATAAGGTCACATCTCTCTAAAAATACTACATGATGCTGTAAATAAATACATTAAAAAACTGAAAACACGTAGAAATTTTTAAAATTTTTAAAAGTACATATTTTAAATGTCTGTTAGGTCAAATAGAGTATAATAACTGTAATTTCATACTATTTAGAAAGTTTTAAAAATGAGAATATAAAATTTCTGACATATTATCAAAGTTATACTCAGTGACAGAATTCTGGCTTTTTTTTTCACTAAAACAGAAAAATGGAACATAAATGAAGTAAGAGGTCAACATATTGTGATAGAAAGGTTAATATAAAATTGTATATGTCACTTTTCACTTGTCACTCTGCATGGCAACCTGCAATCTCAATGACTACGGTAAATGTCTATTTCCCAGTAAGCTGAATGAGAGAGTCTGGATGGTCCTCAGGAGCAGCAGCTCCACTGCTGTCTGCAGGTTGAGTTCACGTCTGCTCCATGTGTCTTTTATTTCTGTGATGCT
The DNA here is from genome assembly GCF_021613505.1 of Equus quagga. Classification (NCBI taxonomy): domain Eukaryota; kingdom Metazoa; phylum Chordata; class Mammalia; order Perissodactyla; family Equidae; genus Equus; species Equus quagga. The sequence continues at coordinate 129,814,157 of NC_060268.1, forward strand.
GACGGAAGGATCACCCCTTATGTAGGATATATGTTCCCAAGGCAAAAGGCAGAACACAAGACACATGAAGAGAAACCTATGGAATGTTTCTTAAAACCCCTGCTTGGAGATAGCGTACTTTCTCTTTTACCCACATCCTACTGCTAAAAACAAGTGTCATGGCCAAACCCAGGTCAATGGAGCAGGGAGTTTACTCTGCCACAGTGAACCATGGCAAGAACAGGAGCAGAGGGAAAATTCTGAAGAAATAATTTCTCCTTTAATCTCCTCGCAAATTAACAAAAAAATGAGAAAAGAAAATGATAGAGATAAAAGCAAGAATTTACTTAGAAACAATATCAGAAGAATTGATACACACATTAACTCTGGTTATTTAAAACAAAACAGAGATCAACCCACAGCAAATCAGATAATAAGAGCTAAACATATAAATTATAAATGTTATAAATTAAAATGGGAATATATTCACAAAGTAATAAATTTTTTAAGGAAATACTATGTACAACTAAATCTTAGTACATTTGAAGGTCTCAGACACAATTTTCTGAGAAATACACGTTGGCAAAATTGAACCAAGAAGTATGAACATTCTAAATGTTTCACTAGTCATGAATAATATTAAAATGTTATCAAATAATTACTTTCAAATAAGACGTTGGCCTCAAATTTTTAGAACTTTAATATAACTGATTATTCCCATGCTATAGAATTTGTCACAGAAAATGCAAAAAGATATAAAACTACCAATTCAAGTATCCAGACATAATTCTGATAGCAAAGCATGACAAAGATAAGACGAAGTGATAACTATAGAAGATATTTCTTGTGATTATGGATGTCAAAATCCAATATAAAATATTAGAAAAACAAATTAAAAAAAAACATTCAGGAAACTTCTACCATTTCCTAGTCAGTCAGGCAGAAGAATAGCTTGGTTAAATATTATGTAATCAAGAGAATATTAATGTGTATTATATCAAAAAGAGATAAAAATAAAAAACATTCTGATATTTATGATAGATATCAAAAAATGTTGATAAAGTGGGGTTGGCCTTGTGGCGCAGTGGTTAAGTTCACTTGTTTCGCTTCAGCAGCCCGGGGTTCATAGGTTTGGATCCCGGGTGCAGACATGGCACCACTTGGCAAGCCATGCTGTGGCAGGCATCCCACATATAAAGTAGAGGAAGATGGGCACGGATGTTAGCTCAGGGCCAGTCTTCCTCAGCAAAAAGAGGATGATTGGCAGCAGATGTTAGCTCAGGGCTAATCTTCCTCAAGAAAAAGAAAATTGTTGATAAAATGGAACATATATTTCTAGCTTTAACTGTAAAAAATTTCTTCACCAGCACCACCAACAAAATACTTTTCAGAAATATCGAAGTAAAAGGATATTTCCTTAACATGCTAAAAAATACCAGTCTTACATTAACAACTAACAGTAAAGATTCTTTTCCTTTTTTCCTCCTCGTCTCCTACCACCTCTCCTCCCCTCTCTTTCTCCTCCCCTCTCTCCCTCCTCCTCCTCCTTCCTCTCTTCCTTTTTCTTCTTCTTCTTTTTATTTTGTATAGTAATGGAAGTTTGGGCTTCTGTGAGAATAATAAAAATAAGGAAGATAATTACTGGAGAAAGAAAACAAATTACAGTGTAGTTTGCAGATGATAGATACAAAGATGTATATATGACAATTAGCCAGAATTTCTTTGAATTAGTAATAAAATTCAATAACGTGAAAAGATTTTTAAAATATCAATGGTTTTCTTAGGAATGACAAAAAAATACTTGGGACTTTGCCGAGTACTATAGAAATTTATCAGAATTGGAAAAAAATGGGAAGAAAACATCTTGATATAGGAAATACATCTCAATTAGCTATGAAAATTGTATTATTCCTGAACATCAAAGTCAGAAATAAAATTAAAATCCAATCATATCTGAAAAATATTTGAATAAATATGACAAAATATGAGTTCATACTTTTGATATGTACAGCATTCTCAAAAATTAATTTAAAAAGTAACATGATTGTTTTATCATAGTTTATGGCATACATAATAAGCCATTGAAAAGAAGGAAAAATAGACAAAAGATCAGTAACAACATAACAGAAAATGGATATGAAGAGGCTTTTCACAAAGCACTATACTTTAATTAACAAATATAGGGAAATTTTAAAATAACTATGGCATGCAATCATTTTCCTATCTCATTGGAAAATTATACATACACCTGATAAACTACTTACTATGTACATACCTGAGTAAAATTAAGTCGGCATTCTCCTGTCTTGTTAGATGGAGTGCAATTTGTTTCAACCTTGGGGAATACACTTTCACAGTATGAATGAAGCAAATTAAACAATATTCTTATTTTTTGATAATACTTCTACTCCTAGGAAAATGTTATTTACAAAGATGATTATCTCAATTATAACCCCAAGGAGGAAAACAATGAGAAAAATGGATGGTATATTATGAAATATGCTGCCATTTAATTTTTTATGAAAAGTTTGTGATAACACTGAGAACAAATGAACAAACAATATAATTGCAACTTTTTTTTCTAAACTACAAACAAGAGAGAAAGAAAAAAGATAAAATCTGAAAGGAAATAAAGAAAAATGTTAACATTATTTGCTTCAGGCAATAGGATAATAGTTTTCCTTTTTTTATTTCCAAATTTTCTTTAAAGGACATATCTTAGTTGAATATAATAAGCAAGAATATTTTTAAAAGATAAGGTTTTGCTCAGGATACAAAGCTAAATAGATGCCTTGTCAGAGGAGGATGTTCTGAACACACGTCTCCGAGTGCAGTGGTCAATTAGAGGGAAATTGCTGCTTCTTTGCTGAGAGAAGGTCTTAATGACAATTTACAAAAAGAGCAGGCTCTAGCTTTTCCTCTGCGTAGCTGGCTAGCTTCAAGCTCACAGCGGGCTGCTCTCTGCTTTTGTTGAATGAATGAGTAAAACCCTGAGTCTAGCAGACTAGAATCTGTGGCACGTTTTGCATGGTTTTGCATGGACAACTTCTCTAAGCCCCCTACTGGCATAGTAGCGAAGGAAGACAATAACCTAGGCAAATTAGAATCAACTATCTTCCCCTGAAGTTAAAATCCAGATGCTACAAGCAACTGTTATGAACTTTATTTAAATTTAATCTGGTAGCAGAGTTTCTGTTATTATTAGCTTGAGCATAAGAGTTAATTTTCTGAGCTTTACAAGTCGCTTTGAGGAGAAGACTGTCTCTCATTTACGTGAAAACTTACACTTAAACTCATCTGAATCCTAGCCAATAGGGAAGCTCCGAGCTCTCTACAGGAACATATTCTGTAGTACTCTTTAGTTTGGAATGTCATCATGCAATGCCTCTTTCTTAATAAAAATTAACCCTGGTAAACAACTGTTGGAAGTCAAGTACCAAATATGTCCACTTTTTTTTCCATTTCCATAGCAGTGTGTGCAACGTACCGTGATAAAGCAATTGGACAATTATTGTTTTTAGCTAAGGAAAACGTAGCTTATGTTTCACTCTACTTCAGTAAGCTAAGTTAAAAATTTCTTAAACTATTTTGTCAATATTCATGTAAATTCAAAGAGTTTTATAAAACAAAATGTTATAGGCACTTAGCTATTAACAGCTTTAGCAGCAATTTACAGATAAAATGGAGATTGGAGACATGTCAGAATTATATTCAAATTTCCCCATTTAAAAAAAGGAAGGAAGGGAAAGAGATGAAAAGAGGAAGAAAAAGAAAAAGAAAATAATCCTTTGGGAAAGTCACCCAAATTCACAGGAGCTTGCTTTGACTTAAATGTGCTAATTGAACTAAGCCAAACTGTCTTCTCTCTCAATTCATTAGCAATATTGTAATTAAAAGAGCACCTTCAGTTGCAGAGGGTAATGACCTTTTTAATTGAACTTAGGGATTCAGATTGCTGCTGAATTTAAATGCTGAATTCAAACGCCAAATTTTCTTCTGGTAAATGTGCAATTAAGAATCAAATGTGAATTGCCATAGAAATGTGCTTCTGTTTTTAATCTATGGCCTTTCTTGGATTTCAGAGGAAGACAGAATCGATTGAAATATCTTTGTGTTTCATTGACACTTGACTGATCCATAATAGTTGATTGTCCAAGAGAAATCTTGTTAAGTCTTTTGAAAATATTTAAACAACTGTAAAACAATCACTGTTTATACTTCCCTAGGATCTCTTGTCATTGTTTTGTTATAAAAACATACATTTGATAGTTTTAATCAGAGTATTTGTTAGGGTTAAGTGCTAAGCTACTACAACCGAAAAATGTCCCAAAATTCAGTGACTCAAACAAGAGAGAGAGAAATTTATTTTTCTCATGTAATAGTCACAAATGAGTATTCCAGGTTAGTGGTGCCTCTGCTCCATACGGTCAGTCAGGCACTCAGGCTGATGGCAGCTTTGCCTTCTTCACCACGTGGTATCTAAGGTCAGTCTGGTTCTCATCATTCCGGCCTATAAGAAGGGGTGCAGAAGAATGTGGAGAAGACAGGGCTAGTCTGTCCATCTGTGACACACATCTGCTTACCTTCTGTTGAATTAGTCACATGACCTTTTCTAACAATAAGGGAGATTGGCAAATGTGATGCTGGCAGCCATGTGCCAAGCTACAAATCTATTACTAATGGAGGTGGAAAGGCTGGATTTTATGGACAGTTAAAGGCTCTGTCACAATGTATAAGCAATATTGTCTTTTACTCTCTCATGTAGCACTATTTCATAAACAACAGACCCTTCACTTAGTGCAGGATGTGAGGAAGGGCCCTACTACTCTCCAAGATCCAAATTTCTTTACATAAATACACTAAAGTTTTAACTAAAAAAAGTAAATGGCTTTTTCATAGCCTGAATGAGCCTGTAGCATATCCTGCATCACATTTGAAATAACAGTTTTACCTTTCTTTTATAAACCTAACACCATAATTTACCTTTTACATTTTATTAAAGTAATATTACCTATCATTTGATGTACATATGTTCCTAGCAGTCTGGGCTGCTGATGTAACAAATCATTTTATCTTTTTTCAGCAAAGAATACGGTGGATGAGTTCATGGCATTAGTCAAAACTACTGCTAAATTCAACATTCTACCCATTCATTTACTAAAATTCCTTTCTGTTTTTTGCTATATACCATCCCTTTCTTGGATTTAGTCTACCAGTTGACTTTTTAAAAGAATCATTTCTTGAAAAGAAATATTTCCTTAATGTAAATATCAAGGAATAGGACAAGTAGGTTATTATATTTGATTACTGTCAGAGTGTCCTCTGAAAATGTTGAACTGGTGTATACATCAAGCAAGGAAAGACATGCTTGTTTAATGAGGCACGGCCTGTGCTGAGATTTACCAATTTCAGTTTTTTTCCCCCTTCACCAGTATAAAATGGACCACTATATACCTTGAGTTAACAGAGAGATAAAGTAATTTTCCAAATATTAGTCAATTTGTCCTTACTCTTGCAAATATATGTTTCTATTTATTGATCTTTTCTCCAAGATTGTGTGTGTGTTTAAAATCACAAGATCTTAAAATTTAGAGTTGAAAGAAATCCTGAAAGTCAGCTAATACCAGTTCTGAAGCTTGACTCTCCTCTCTTATATTCTTCTAAGGGTTATTTAGCCTTTGTTTAAGCAATTTCTAGGATGAGACAATCACTGTCTCCCATAACACTCAATTCCGTCTGTGAACATCTTTGACATAAACTGATAGAAACAGGAAGAGATTTTTGTTGAGCACGTATTAGGTTCAGGGCACTGTGCTGGTGCTTTTATACGTCTCTTCATTTAATCCTATACCTACCTTGTTGTTAACATGATTTAGAGTTTAGAAAAATAAACTCAAAGAGGTTTAATATCCAGTGTCACATTGCTGCTTAATGGGAGATGAAACTTTCTACTGGATTTGTTGGGTCCTATGTCCATGCTTTTTTCAAAAAGATGAAAATTGTACACTTATATAAAGTAAAACAAAGAAATATGTTTACCCTGTAGGCATTACTCTAGTGTTTAGGGTTCTCTCCCATGACACCCCTTGAGATATTTGAAGTCAGCTCTCATGTACACCATACGCTCCCTCTTCTCCAAGGTAAATTTTTAGCCCCTTCAGTGGTTCCTTTTAGCTCTTTCATTATCAGAACCGCTCTTCTCTGAAGACTTTCCAGTTTATTTTTTGGTAATACCCCTCCGTGTGATGCTCAGAATGGATTATAATATTCCTAGATTGGCCCAAGGAGCATAATACAATACGAGAATATCATCTCACTCACATGGGCACTTTATTAATTTAGCCCTACTGAATTCATTTTTCAAAGCCATGTCAGTGTTCATTTTTATTAACCTTTGATATTGCCATAGACTTTTTATGTATTAATAAGCTGTTGAATTACAGGTTTTAGATATTTAGTTGCATCATATTTATTTTTTTCCAATTTCCTATTTTACCCTGTGAAAGAGACTGTGAGATCCTTTGACTATTCTCTGATTTTTCTTTTCTCTTTGAGGAAGATTAGCTCTGAGCTAACGTCTGCCACCAATCCTCCTCTTTTTTTCTGAGGAAGACTGGCCCTGACCTAACATCCATGCTCATCTTCCTCTACTCTATATGTGGGATGCCGCCTCAGCATGGGCTTGACGAGCGGCGCACAGGTCCACACCTGGAATCCGAACCAGCGAAACTGCATCGCCGAAGTGGAAGGTGCGAACTTAACTGTTGTGCCACTGGGCTGGCCCCAACCATTCTCTGATTTTTGTGTCCCAAAATTTCTATCATTACAATCTCACTATTTTGTGACATAGATGAGTTGGTTTAAAAAGAATCAGAGTAGTACTCCACTCAAAAAAAGGAAGTATTTCTAAAATAACAAAGCACTTTGCTAAAGCATTTAACAGATATTATTTCTAGTTCTTATAATTATACCATAATGTGAGTGTCAGTATACGTATTTTACACATAGAAATTGAGTAATTTGTCCTAGTCTATAAAGAAAGAAGTTTAGAAGAGACTTACATCCAGTATTTTTTTTTTCTGCAATGTTATAATGATATCAATGGATGAATATTGGCCCAAAGGACTAACTAACCAGACTTAAATAATAGAAGGGACTCAGTGGTAGTTTGTAGCTGAACTTGCAAGGGTCTTTTGCAATGCTTGTACTAAAAGTGAGAGAGGCAAAAATCAGTATATTACGATCTCTGAAATAAATATGTCTATGAATTGTGAAACAAGTGAGGTTTGCTTTCCACATGTAATTTTGAATGATTGATTGCAAAAGCAGGTGGATCAACATTACATTATCAAACACTTTATTCAGTGCAGGGTATTAGAATCTTCATATCAGCCATGGTGACCAACTGTCTGGGTTTGTCTGGGAAGGTATCGCCAATGCAGTAAGTAAGCAATGTGATTATGCCAGTGTAGAATTGCTAGAGGATATTACTTACTCTTGATTGTAAATTGGGGAAGGAGAGTTAAAGCTCCACCTCACAGAGCTTCGGCAAAGATACATGTGCCTATTTTGCTCATGGACTTCATATACCGGGAAATCACCCCAACTTCCCTGACTCTGTTCAAAGGGAAATCCATAATTACTACCGTCTCCCTCACATCAACAACCATGCTCTCTGTAAGAGATGGTTTATAAGAGTGTGTCTGTCTGTAGAAACAAGGCAGTTATCAACCAGTGCATATCAGGAATGGGTCTCTTCATATTTTTAGATCTTAAAGCCAAAAATAGACTATATTTCATCAAAACCTTTTACAATACCAAGCACAGTGCTCAGCATATAATTGATGTCCTACACACATATTTGTTAATTGAAAATTTAACTTCCTAATTTATTAGTCTCAGAAGGAGTCGGTTTCTCTTTTTGTCCTCCTCATTGTTCTCCACAGAGAAACAATGATGACGTGAATTAGCCAATAGGCGACAGGAATTTTCAGACATGATTTCAACTCTTATTTCTTCATATGTTGAGGATTTTTATCCTAAATATATGTACAATGTCAACACACATATACACACAAAATATTCAGAGAAGCTTTTAAATTCCAGGATGATTTTCCCTGATCACTTAGCATATTTCTTCTCACTATCAACTAGTGTGTGCTAAGGGAATGCAAATTAACTGTATTATTAATTTAAGTAAGACATAATTAGTAAGGTAAATCTTCTGCCAAAAAACATATAACACATTCCAAAGCCAAATATAAATGAGCTATGATTAGCCTGCTGTTCCCTTTATTAGTGCAGATTAATGGCATATTCTCTGTGGGCATAGAGATGCACATCCATGTGCATGTTTTCTAGGAATCTTACGACCATTTGTGAATTGCAAAGGCAACTTAACATCTCACTATCTTGTGACAACATCTCAGTATTTAATTCGTGTGAGAAATTAGGTTTGATTGGACAAATGTCAATTGGTTAAAAAGCATGAGTATTTGTAGGCAGCACATTTAATGAGCTAAGTAACTAAATTTCTCTATCAGTCAACAGCAAACATGTGTTCTCCTCATGCACGTATTTCGGTGTTTCTTCTCCAGCCATGGACCGTTATCCAGATTGTGTGGAGCCTTGTTGCCAAGCAGCACTTTTAGAAACATCCTTGACCCGAGGAAACACAGGGAGTAGTAATCTATTAATGAAGCAGATTCCCATCGTTTAATTACATTCCACTTCCTTTGTTCAAGCCTGTAGCACAACTCCAGGAGGGAAAAATTATGATGCAAGAAGGAGAAAAGCCCTCAAATTAAATTTTCAAGTCTGATTCATGAGACTGCTCCCACCTCTGAAAATCTAGTTTTTTCGAATTTCAATTATTTGTTCCTCTGCTTCCCTGACCAGGCTGTTCTAACACAACTCGGCTTTTGGCTTGTTGCCTGCACCATTCCCTTCTCGGCTTGTTCTCATTACAGCACTTCTGCCTGATAGGAGTGAAGACCCTTGAAACTGGGAATCTAGACTATATAGAGCAAAACCTATTGCTGGCAATGGGCAGTTAAGAGACAACACAGGCTATTAACTTACACTCTTGTTTTCTGGTAGCCATTGCAGGGCACTGCATGCATGCCGTTATTCACAATCAGGGTCACCATTCTAGTCCCTGCTGGGATTTATTTTTATCAAGAATAAGTAAGTAAGATGGCTGTAGAATGTTCTGTGCAGTGAACTGGCATTTAGCACGCTTTTGATGACCTTAACTGTTGCTAACTGCGTCCTATAACTATAAGGCAAAGTGCTCTAGGCTTGTATATGTTCACAAGGGTATAATTTGAGGTATTAGCTATAATACTATGGCTTCCATTTGTAGAGGATTGTAGGATTTAGAAAGATGAGGCATTGGGTAAGGTGGTGAGAAGGAATGCTAACTGTACAAAAAAAGAAAGAGAAAAAACTCCAAGAGTAGCAGTAAAAAGAGAGAAAATTTATGAGCCTAAACCGGGAATAGTAGGGAGTTCATTTTAACTGAAAAATAAAGTAAATATTAAAAAAATGAATTTGAAATAATTTGCGAAAAATATGTTGTGAATAAATCTTCTAGTCCATTTCTAAAGAGTTTGGAATGCATTTTATATGTATTGGGCCATTATGAAGGTCTTCAAGGAAGAGAAGTGACAAAATCAAAGATGTGCTCCAGGAAAACCAATTTCTTTCAAGAAGAAGGATGGAGTTTTAGGGTTGTCTATTCAAGAGATAAAGAATGTCCCAGTTAAAAGTGATTGCAGAGTGGACAGAAAAAGTTAATGTCAGAGACATGGGTAGTAGTGACAAGATTATACAACCAATTGGTTATGGGGGAAAGGAAGAGGAAGGAATTCAAGATAACTATGGAATTTCAAATATGGGTGACTAGGAGTATCATGACTTCATTATCAAGTATAGAAAAACAGGAGAAGGAACAGGTTAGGAAGGAAGGTGGTAAGTTTGATTTAAACATGTTCAATCTGAAATATTAGTGGGATACATGTATAGATGTCTCCCAAGGAGTTAAACATGAAAGATTGGAACATAAAATAAAGGTGAAGCTAAAAACACAGATTTTATGTTTCCTTCATAGAAGTAAATGCTGCCATGAAAGGAGAGAAAGAAAAGATAGAAAAAAGAAACATCTGAGGACCAAACACTGAGAACATTTAGCTGGAGGTAAAGGAACCAAAACAGGGATGAAAAGAGATAGAGATGGAAGAACCAGGGACTCCGACACTGAAGGAGCTAGTTTCAAGATAAGAGGTGGCCAGTATAACAAATGCGTGGCTGTGAGGTCAAGGAATGGCATGCTTCCGGGCAGCTGTTTGAGGATTCTGAACTCAAGGAAGTAAAGTCATTAGCTTTGGTGATGAGAGTAATGGCTTTGACACAAGAGGGTATTGACTTAGGAAATCAAAGTAAGGAAGGAAGGTACATTGGATGGATTTTATTCATTTACTCATTCAAGAAATATTTACTGATTGTCTGTTCTGTGTTAGGCACTGATCTAAGGCCTGCAAAATCATCAGCAAGCAAATCAGATCCAGTCCCTTCTTTCATAGAGATCACTGCCTAGAGGGAGAAGAAAGACAGTAAATGACTGTGAGAGGTAGAAGCAATTGCAATAAAGTCTGATAGCTCAGGATTCAAAGGAGCTTTGGGGGTTTGGGGAAGAGAGAAAAAAAAATTGGGGGAGTGACAAGAAGACGACATAACCCACTCATTTACAGGTCAATAACTGAGAGGTTTAGAAGAGAAAATAGCCACTCTTTGAAAAGTTTGTGGGAGATTCCTTTAAGGAGAAATCAGATATCATTTAAAGCAAGATATTGAAGGGGATGTTCAGAAGATTTTGTTAATGCTTTTCTGGAGGATGTGGCGGAATGCTTGTGAGTGGTTAAGGAGGGGTTTGGAATTGGATCAGACTAGAAGATCTGCATAGCCTGATGAGTTCTGGGCTTCTCACACAGTGGCTAAAGGAAACAGGGTCAAAGGGCTTTATGGGGTTAATCCTGGTGCTTCCTCAGGCAGTTTGTGTGATGAGAGTTTAGACCATGGGGAGGAGAGTGAGGAGGACTGACTGTGAGCAAGTACAATTCGGTGGCTCTCCTCTTCTGCTGTAGCTCTAGCGATGTACAGATGGGCAGTGTGGGTGCCCTCACCAACTCCGCTGAGGGTGACGTAGAGCCTGGTGAAAATTCACTCAGCTACACTGGAACATGAAGACAGAAGTGAAAGAAAAAAGTGAAAGTGATGAGGTGGGCGAGGAGAAGCTCTTAGAACACCTACGAAAAATGTTTAAAAATTCAAATGCCTTTAGAGGCTAAGCTCTTAAGAAAACCCCTCCATGAAAAAGCGAGGTGTCCAGTGACAGAGAATGGGGAAGCCTGTGGCTCTTCAGATATATAAAGAGTACAAATTCAGTTCCTAAAGAAATATTTTGGTAGACTAGATCAGGCTTCCAATATGCCACTCCTGGCCTAGAAGACCAATACTATTATATTTAGTACAAAAGGTAAGTAAGAGTTGAACAGGGAATTTATTACTGACTCAAATATACACAGAACACTCTTGTCAGCAGAATGGAGGGAATAATATATTTTCTCAAAGAGAATGGACTCAGCTCAAAGCGTGTTGTAAACAGGTTGTTGCCCCAGGAAAAGGGAACCTAATGGAGCTGCAGAGTCTGGCTGTGACAAGAAGTTGAGACATAATGTTCAAAGGGAAAACCAGTCATTCTCCTAGGTGGTACAATGTGGTGAGTAAAGCAACACATGGAAAGATTCCAGACTGTAAATGAGGGAGCGATGAAAGAGTTTTATGAGACCTATTATTACCAGGACCTCCAGACAATGACCTAGAATATGGGGAACAGATTCCCATACTCCATTCCTGGAATCTGAAAGCAGGCAAGCACTGGACAAAATGTAAGAAGCAAGACAGAGGGTCTGGGTGAAATGCATGTCCCAATTCTGGAAAGAAACTGGGCTAGAGGGAGTGTCACTAGGGAGGTTAAGGAGCAGGGATCAAGGCAGATACTGTGGCTTGAAACCTGGACCAACATATGGCAGAGTTCCAGCATAGAGCATCTCAAGGGCTCCAGGGAAACTCAAGGCTCGTTGCTGACACTAAATCCCAGCTTTAGTTGAAACACAACTTCATTCCAAGTCCTGCTGATCCTTTAGTCAAACCTGCCATGCTGCTTGATGAACCAGTGAAGATTAGCTGGGAGCCTGAGATGGTCCTGTGCATGCAGGTGCGGCTCACCAGTAAAGCCACTTTAGTGGAACTGGGGAAGAAAGGCCAGGATGCAAGAGTTGAGATGGGAGCTGAAAAGGGGAATGAAGGCGAGGAGGCTCTCATAAGCCCAAGCAAAAGTTTTGTTGGTTTAAAAAACAATCTGTTCACAAAGCATTTTTATTTTTATTTTTGTTTTTTTAACTGAGAGAGGAAAAACATCAGATGTTCACTGTGTGTTAACTTGACAAACCAACTAGCCCACATGAAGTCTGCTTCTTATCTAATTTCTTTTTATGTCGTGGGACTACTGATATTGCAAAGATAAATTGAAATGTTCTCATGGGGCTCAGCGATTTGTAGTTCTGAAGAGACATACACAAATATTCTATTTGATAGTAGAAAGAGCTGCTAAGTCTTTTCCCTGCAGGTTTGAGCAAAGGAGCTAAGCCAAGAGCTCTCAAGCTAGAGAACATCTTCAGAAAGGAGACTTTGTTTGACAGACTCTGCTTCTTTCTTCAAGAATCACTTTTGGTTATTCCTAGAACAAGATCTCAGCGTGTCTTGGCTGTGTGATACATGGAATTTAAGCAACAACAGAAAGTAAAAATGACAACATCAGCCTCTTCCTAATGGTCTAAAAGTACGGAATACTTCAAAAAATTTCAAAAGATCAAATGAGAAAATGTATGTCTCTAAAAACAAGTGTCACGTATCTTACACCCTGCATAAAGAAAGAAATAGCTGGTTTTAAATCCAAATAGTTATAATGTAATGGTCTGTGTGGTCGGCTCCTTTCTGTGCCCTGGTGCAGGCCACCTGATGGCACAGTTTTACCCCCGGGGGCCAAGGCTAGTCTGCACAGCGGCACTGTTTATGTCATGGGACTACGTGGGTCATCTTGCCACAGGTGAAAGGGTGGCATATCCTTGCTCTTCCAAAGCTGAAGTTTTGCTTTTCTCTCCAACTGTTTATAAAACACGCTATGGGAGCCAACAGATATGGTAGAGACTGGCAGGAGGGAAGGAGGGAGGGGTCATAAGACACAACTATTTCTGCCTCTCCTTTTCTGAATAGCCCCTCAACTTACGTCTATTTCCAAGAAATTCTAATAGCGAGGAGCTCATTTCTCCTCTTTCTCTCTCTTTTTTTAATTGAGGGTAGCATGAGGAGCGAGGTCTTTTCAATATTTTTGTTAGTGTGATGACATCTAAATCAGAGCAAACATTTAATTAATGCTAGAGAAGGGGTGTTCCTCACTGAGCTTTTATTTTTATTTATATATGTGCATGTATGTATTTATGTCAGCAACTACTTAACCTCTGGGAAACTTCATTCCTTTCCCCTCCATCCTCTTGCTTCCACCTTTTCTTTGGCCCTCATTATGAAAAAGCTTTCTAAATGCCTGAGTGCACATTCCTACCTGGGATGCCAGTTGAAATGCAGGCATCTAAAAAGTAGTATCAGGTTACACTAGTACTCAGCTGCTGCCATCGAGGCCAAAGAACATGTCTCTCCTTTCCCATAGCCAAGCCCCCCGACCCCATCTCAAGGAGCCCCCTGGAAGGTACACATTTGCACCAGAATAAGTCTCGAAATATGTCCCTCTGACTTCTTCACAACAGTCTCTTGCCCATAAACCACCTGAGAGGATGCTACTCTTAAAGATCATCCAGCTGCTGGGTCCCCTGGTCTCTTGGCAGTATTTCTGGGCATACAAGGTTTCCTCAAGTGGTGCCCTGTATGTATGTCCCATGTGCTGAAGCTGCTATACAGTGGCCTAAATACTGGACCAAAGAGTGCTTACTGTAGTCTAACTTTGATACTATAAGTATTTTTTCTTTTGAAGATTGGCACCTGAGCTAACAACTGTTGCGAATCCTTTTTTTTCTTTCTGCTTTTTTCCCCCCAAATCTCCCTAGTACATAGTTGCATATCTTTTAGCTGTGAGTCCCTCTGGTTGTACTATGTGGGATCCCCCCTCAGCATGGCCTGATGAACAGTGCCATGTCCGTGCCCAGGATCTGAACCAGTGAAACCCTAGGCCGCTGAAGCGGAGCATGCGAACTCAATCCCTCGGCCATGGGGCCTGCCCCTGATACTACAAGTATTTGATCATTAATTTCTTCAAATAATTTGAGCGTATCTTTTTCTCTTAAAGAAGAGAACAGGCATTATCAGATGATAAGTTAGGGTCAGAAAGTTTATGTGACTTGTCTAAGGTAACATACCTGGCCATAATGGAACTAGTAGGAGCACCCAGCATTAGTAAGGGATCATGCAAAGCACAACAGATATAGAGATCAATAGACAGGTATACACAATACAAGTCAGATGGTCCATATATGTCTATCAATATTCCAGGCACTATGCCATGGAAACAACAATTAAAGAGACAGATTTTATACTCAAGCATCTTAAAATCTGATCAAGAAGGCACATCTACAAGAAAACAATGGAAATGCGATTCATTTTAAATATTTAATACATATTTAAATAATTTAAATAATAAATATTTAAAGTGGAGGAAAGCAACGTTCTTTGAGAGCACAGGACTCCTAAATTGGCTTGAGGGATCAAAGCCCAAAGATATAGATGTAGGTGAGAGCACAGCATATATAGAGCATGCTGAGTGATTTGGCCCACTAAAGCATTAGGTGCAAGAGCAGGACTGACGGCACAGATCATGAAACGCTGCATGTAGTGTAGAGAAAGGAATGTAAATTTAGTGATGTAGCGCCACACAGAGACTTACTTTACACTGCTTCAGTAGTACACGTGTTACAAAAAGAGAGAGAGAGAGAAAATAATTTAAATAGTATTATTTAAAATGATTTTCCCTGTTCATTTAACAAATATTTATTGATCAGCTGCTATATGATGACAAGCACTATTTTAGGTTCTTGAGGTTCATCAGTGAAGAAAACAAATGAAAATCTCTGCCCTCATGAAGTTTACATTCTCTTTATTACAGATTTTAAATTACTGTACATACAAACCCATGTATTACTCTACAGGGTGTCATATATAATGGGGAATATACTGTGTTGGGCAATTAATGCGTATTCGATGTTAATTTTGAGTAAAATGTGATTTTTGCCTTTTTTCCTTAAAACTTAACTAAGATTTCACTCCACTATGTTCAATCAGCAATGGGAGACTACAGAAAATTTTGAATGTGAAAATGAAATAATATTTGCATTTTGGAAAGAAGACTCAAGCAGTGATGTTGTAGGGTGGGTGATGCCTGAGACCAACAGCAGAAGAACATATTAAGGCTGCCAGAGGACCCCTAGGACAAGAAGGCAATTGAAACATTTAGGAATTATGGATATGGGGGGAAGAAGAGTTTCAAATCATTGCTAGCATTCTGTCTTAGGTGATGGGATGGTAAGTACAGAGAACAAAACAAGGCAAGGCTAATAGAGGTGAGAGCACTTTCCTATCCCTTCCTTTAACAGACATTTATGGCAATGATAAAGTGCCGTGCCAATGTGAGCTGTTACCACATGTTGGCTTTTGCCTTTGTACATAACTTGAAAAGACTCTTTGGTACCATTTGAAATATACGATCATGCCATAAAGCTGATTCCAAGTTTCACTGTTAAAAGGATCACACTCTGGCTACCTCTTCATTCATTACTCACAACCACAGACTGGGTTCACAAGGGCAGAGGTAGCAGCCATGGCTGAGTAACCAGAAAATCTAGAGCTGCTGTCAGCAAATCGACTCGTCAGCATTCTTTTAAGGAAATCACCTGCTGGCTTATTAAAGTTAATTGCTTGCAGGTACCAAGCTCCCGAGCCTATTAATGTCGCTATCAAAGTCGCTGGGAGAGAGGTGATTAAGACTGTGCTGGGAGCTGGGAAGGCTGGCTGAGTACCGTCTCATGCGGCGGCTTAGCTTCAAGGAGACTGCTGCTTTTCTCCCCATTCTGTCTTTCATTCTTTCTCCTTGCTCTTCTACCATCCCTTACTCCTGTCCTCTACCGCATGCCAGCTGATCTAGGTAACACGTTAATGTTGCTCATCTGATATTTCACAGACATTTATTGAGCATTTATTAAGTGACTAGCAATCTTTAGCCTGGGGAAATACAATAATGAGTAACATAGGCTCTGCACATAAGGAACTCACAGTATAGAATAGAAGATAGACTTCCAAATCTATTTTTACAATATTGTACCATAAATTCCAAAGACAGTGTTTGTACAATATACTATGAGAAGGTAAGAGAGAAGGTATATAGTACATATATATATATTCACATTGTCTTGGTGAATATCTAACTTTGGGGATTGCCATAAAAGAAAATGATGGACATATCTGCTTGTATCAGTCAGGGTTCTCAAGAAGGAATCTGCTTATGTGATTTTGGAGGTTGGAAAGTCTAAAATCTGTAGGGCAGACTAGTTAGAAACTCAGGCAAGTGTTGATGTTGCATTTTTAAGTCTGAAATTTGTAGGGCAGGCTGGCAGGCTGCAAACTGAGGCAGGATTCCTATGTTACAGTCTTGAGGCAGAATTCCTTCTTCTCCAGGAAAGCTGATTTTTGCTCATAAGGCCTCCCACTGATGGGATGAGGCCCACCCACATTATCGAGGGCACTCTCCTTCACTGCAAGTCAATTGATTGGAAATGTTAATCATATCTACAAAAAAACACCTTCACAGCAACGTCTAGACAATTGTTTGACCAAACAACTGGGCACCATAGCCTAGCCAAGTTGATATATGAAATTGACCATCACACTGTCTACATGTGGAAACATTCGCCTACAAATTTCTGTTTTCTTTTTCACATTCCATTCACATCTATGGCCACAGAAATACCAAAGCCATATAATGAATATGTTTTGGCTCAAACATAATGAATCAAATGATAACCGTACCAAGGAACTCAATCATAAAAGTATAATTTGATTAATCATGAACATATTTTCTTAAACATGTTAAACATAAACATTAAATATAAATCTCTTGAAATGTAACTAGGTCTTTCTTCTCTACCTCCATGTAGAAGACAGCTAAGCCAAAAATGATATTCTCTTTTGATGTAACAAGCTTTTAGGATGGAGGTTAAGAGAGAGGATGATGAGTAGAAGATAAAAGCTATTCTTGTTCTGAATGACCTAAGTTGGGAGAGGCACTGCAAATATATAAAAGTTCTATCTCCTGGATATATTGAGATTATTTCCTTAGATAGCACCTTAAAACCAAACTCCACTCCTCTGGTTTTGGCTAGGATGAGGACAACAAATACCAATGCAGTACTGTGCTCAGACCCAAGGTAAAGGGGTCTCTGTCCTGGGCCCCACGTTAGAAGACCCTACATATCACAAACACCCAAACATAAACCCTCTCTCACTTAGTATCTGGACTTCACAACTAACTCAGTGCAACCTGTAACATCCACTCTCATGATTAACGTGATTCAGGCTCCAGGAAAATGTTCTCCACATCACTTCCTACATCACAAAGGCAAAAGACAACAGAGCTCAGATGCCAGGAAAGTGCTCAGGTTGAGATGCTGTGGACATCAATGGAGATGAACATTTTGCTTTGGAGAATGGGAGCAGGGGGAGGGAGATTTGAGCTGTGTAACAGAAATGATAAATAAATTCGCTTGTCAGATTGTTCCTTTTGCGATAAATGCACTAAATTCTTGGATAACCAAGAATCATTTTCCTAGTAGACCTGAGCATTAATTTTCTTGCTTCTGTTCATGTTTCATTGGTGAATTTGAAAATACACACAAATTATCATAGTATTTTCACATGGTGATGGAGGTATATATTGCTTTACTAAACAATGCATAGTAGTCTTAAATTTCTATATATGTAGGACTAGAGAAAAGATGCATGGAGCGTGCTATCAATTCTTTATATTGGCAAGCAGTTGACAAGCAATGTTAAATGAGATGTAAAATGAGAACATAACTTCAATAAAATATTGCAAAATTAAAATTTGATATTTATTATATATATGTTACTTTTTAACTTTAATAGATAGTTTTGAATATTTAAGAAGAAAGAATTTTGAAACAAATAAAAACAATTTTGTTTTTATATTAATTTTTTACTTCGTTTTTGTGGCCTTTAGCTAACATCTGTTGCCAATCTTCCTCTTTTTTGGCTTCAGGAAGATTGCCACTGAGCTAAGATCTGTGCCAATCTTCCTCTATTTTATGTGGCATGCCACCACAGAGTGGCTTGACAAGTGGTGCTAGGTCCAGGATCCGAACCTGTGACCCCAGGGCTGCCAAAGCGGAGTACGCAAACTTAACCACTACGCCACCAGCATGGCCCTTATATTAATTTAATTTTGATAAAATATATTTGCATTTTCTGCCATTTAAATGAAATTCATTTTATTTTAAATCTTTTGGATCATCATCAACAGTACAAAAATTAACTGAAAATCTTGATTATAACAACATAATAATTTGATAAAATAAAGGCAAAACATATGAATTTATGGAATATATATGAGTTTATGAATTGTATCTATTTTATTACTTATATAATCATTGCCAGGTCATCAACAGACACCCAGATATGCACACTGAGTATTACATTTAATGTCTGATATTTTGCCAGCTTTCAGTCATCAAAAAATCATTGCTTTACATATACTGTTGATTTATCATTAAGAAATTATATTTTTTAAGGTAGCACTGTGATAGAACATATTTTATTGATGTTTCTTAGTTTTATTTATAACTTTTAAACAGTTAGACATGTGGTATGTGGGCCTCCATTTGTACTCTTGCCTCGGGTCGTGCAAATGTAGGAGTGCGCTCACCACTAAACAGTTGAGCCAGCGTGTGGAAGAAGCCGTCAAAATCCTCAAGGAGACACAACTATTCCAAGAGATGAATGGCGATCTTTCACCCTTGAGCAAGGAGTGGGAGCACGGGAGGTGGAATAAGCAGGGCCGTTTCTATCTCTACCTTTACCTCCTTGCACCCTGTAAACAGATTTTATTTCTTTCTTAAGAGCTGGATGTCTACAGAATGTTAATTCGGGAAAATTGTGTAGGTGGGCCTGGAAGAATTGGAATAGGCTGTAAGTAAATTATTGAAATTAGGCCTCAGAAATCATTCTACAAAAGGGGATGTTTGAGCTGGATCTGGAAAGATGAATAGAACTCCTCCAGGTGGATAAATTGTGTGTGGGAAGAGGTGCACTAGGAAAAGGCATATAAAGCAGGGTGCATTTAGAATATTTCAAAATGTTCATATGACTAAAACTCTTGGTGGGAGGGAGGAAATGGAAAGAGAAGGGCTGAAAAACTAGAACAGAAAGGACATTATACATCTTCCTAAGAGCTTGGACTTTCTCATTTATATAAATCGTTAAAGGAGTTTCAAGCAGGCAAGTGACATGATTGGTTTTGCCTTTTAAAAATATCACTTCAGAACCTTGGTTTTCAAATTTTAGCATGCATGATAATCACTTGGAAGGTCTTGGTGGAACACAGATGGCTGGGCCCCACCCCCACAGTTTCTGACTCAGTAGGACTGGGGTGGAGCCCAAGGATTTGCATTTCCAACAAATTCCTGAGTGATGCCATGCTGCTGATATGGGAACCCTACTCTAAGAAACACTGCTCAACAAAAGGAGGATGGGTGGTGAATAGTTCAGGGAGATGAAACCACAGAGAGTAGACAAGATAGAGGATTATTACAATAGATAAGGCAACAATAATGAGAACTTTATTACCGAAGCAGTGATGAAGGATCTAAATAGAAAAGTTTTAGGAAATAGTAACTTGACTTGGTGACTAACTGAATTTGGAGGGTGAAGGTAAGGAAGACACAGGTGTTAAGGATGACTGTATATCAGGCTTTTTGGTCTTTGGATGTATGAAGAGGCCCAGGTTTGTAATCTAAAGAGGGAAAAAGAAAGAGAGAGAATGGATTTTCATTTTAATTCCAGGTCGTTGGTATAAAGGTGCAATTTAATTGAAGATCATATAACAACTCTGGGTCACCAACTTGGGGTATGCTAAACCAAAGGAGAGGGAAGGATCATTTGTCTACAGAATACGCTAGCTCCTTTAGCAAAGGTTTGGGGCAAATATTGTTAATGCCTTAGCATTTTATTGATCTATTATGGTCAACATACCTTCACCATTATATCATTTCAAGTGTAGCTAAGGATTGATCTCCTTTTTGGAGACTGCCTTAAGCCTAAGACTTAATTTTTCTCTTATGACATAAAACTGTCAAAATGGCATTTTTGCTTTACAATGCTGCTATTACGTGATTTTTCTTTTTAAATAGTGTGTCTTTATACTTTTAAATATTATTTTAGGTTTAGTCAAATTTAATGTTACTTTTTCACAAAGAGAAGGAGACAGGCTCACTTTTTAATATTCGAATGGACCAGGGCAAAAGTATAAACGGAGGCTGCCCCTTCCATTTGTCTAAATGCGTAAATGTTATAAACCAGGCTAAAAATCTCTTAAGTAAAATGTGTTCTATTCCTTTACCTTCACACACACACACACACACACACACACACACACACGCACACATGTACACATACAGATCCATATAACAACAAATTTTTAAAACATGTGTAAGGCTACACCTTCTATTATTTAAACTTGGCAATACATCAAGATGACTAAATTTGCTTATCATTGTTCATCTCTCTGAGATTGTGATTGATGGGCCTGTGGTGATTGGGTGAGTCATAAATGTAGACAGACATAATTCATACATGTTATACATTAATTTCATAACACTTTTATGTCATTTCAGTACAATTACTAATTACAATAATTTTTTACATAATTTATGTTCTATGGCAGTAATGATTTAAAAGATTGAAATATAAAATATAATTGTACTCAAAGGTGCAAAATTCAAACTTTATATCAATAAGGTATACTCAAAAAAATGTAAAATTAAAAAAAGTTACTTTTAGTTTTCTAAAGTTTTTTCTTCCAACATAACTTAAAAAAGAAGAAATTGTAATTAATGCATATTGACACTCAAAATCAAAATTACTTAAATAAAACTGAAATATTGAAAGTTTATCTAAATCACTAAATATTTTTATATTTTATATTGTTTAATAGCCATTGAATTGCTAATGTAAAGATTTGCTCTCACAGTTCATGAATGATATGGCTAGATCTGCATATGTATATGTAGTAATCTGAATTAATATTGTAAAATATTGCTCAGTCATCACATGGAACTTTTGTCACTACTGTAAGGACCTCTGAAACAAAGAGCGAGAAAAGAAGAGAGAAAAGGAAATGGATACTCTGTACACCTGGGAAACAATACCAAATGCAAGAAAATATCGCATTTCTCTGAAAGGGTAATTTGACAAGATCATTCATCTATCTTTTTCTTCCCTAAGCACTTCTATTGTTCTTATTCTCTCCACACTAGGACACAGTGGGTTCAACTCAGACAGAAGCAAAACACACTTCATGTCATTTAGGAACACTCTCCGACACCGACCCCCTCCACCCCTGGCCCCGGCCCCATCACTTTTTTTTAAGACATTAAGGAGGTAGGCAACACATATTTGGAAACTTTGTGGCCTCAATGTTTTTACTTAGGGACGTTTAAGCACACAGAAGGGCTGTTCCATAGAGCAGGGGTTGAAGGGCAGAGCGTACTGGAAGAGCTTTAAAGGTCAAGTAGTAATACTGGTACTTTAAAAGAGAAAAATACTAAATTATAGCTTTCTTTTTCTCAGCACCCTGCATTTGACTCTCTTCCTCTCCACAAAGTTTGATGTCTTAGAAATAGCTGTTGTTTGGTGGAACAGGTGTTCTCAGTAGGCATTCAAATTAGAGAAATCAAATAAAGGATAAATTCCTTACATAATCAAATTGTGTGTAAAGTATACAATTAAAGAAAGGCCCCAAGGAGGCTGGAGCTGAGAGTAGGGGAGGGAGTTACAGATGTTGGCCTGGAAGGGGAGAGAGTAGGAACGAGGAGACCCTAACTGGGTATCTAGAAGGGCCTGTGAGAAGGGAAAGGAGAGAAAGGGAAAGGACTATGGGAGGTAGATGGAGATGGGGAAGGAAGGAGGAGGAAGCTAATAGGAGAAAGGTAAATGGAGAGGGGTGTGGGAGAAAAGGCAATTAGGAATTTATGATGTATGTTTCCGAAATAGCAAGGGATTCAATATCACAGAAAGGAATGAGTGAAGGAGAGAGTAGTAGTAGTTAAGAACAGAGAGCTATCAGAGGACCAGAGGGAAGAGGTCCTTCTAAGTGTGGTGAGTACCCTGAATGATATGGGATGCCGCTGGAAAGTTTTGTTGAGATGAGTGACTTGCATGTTAAATGATGATTCAGGCACTGTTTGGAGGATATATAGGTCGACAGGGATGGAATCAGGAAGACTCTGGATTGCCATAAGTCTGGAGTCCAAACATAAGAGTGAGGGTGAGATTCTGTGGTGGACCTGGAAGATTCCAGCACAGTCTTTTGGTGGTGTACAATAACAATGTTGCCAGGATATAATCTATCAGTTGAGGACTGATGACCCATTGCTGTAAATTGAGCCTCCAGCTCAGGGTGATATTTTCATTAATTTCTTTAATTAAGATCTTTGTTACTCACAATGAGGACAAAAACCAAACAACAAAAAGTCCTTCCAGGGGCCACCCTTGAAAACCCTTAAAGTACCAATCTGCTTAACATTGTCAAATGAGAGATTCTCTGGTTTGAGTTACTTTTGGAACAAAAACCCAAAAGGAGACAAGCTACTGGTGATTAAGAATAAAGATGGGAGGTGAGGCAGTTGCAAGAACCAAGGTGAAGGTTGTGCTGGTTATATTGATAGAGAGTGAGCTAATGTAAAAAGGCAATGGAACTTATTTCTGTCTTACAAGGAGAGAAGATAAGATGTGGAGAGCCAAGGTGGAGCAGAGGCTCCCAGATCATAACACCCTGCTTGCTTTGTGGTTCTCAGGCCTACTGTGTAGAGCTAAAGCTCTGTGATCTTGAGGGTTTTGGAAGGAGGTTGGAGAAGTCCCTCGGGAATATGGAGGTCTCCTTAGTAAAGGTATTAACATACTCATAAAAGTTTACCCAGAGTTTCCTATCTGAGCACCCAACTTTTCCCAGTGCCCCCCAGGAGACTACCTGGAGAGTGGTTCCTGGATGTTAAAAGAAAATGAAGCAACAGGAAACAAGTCTATGGATAGTTTTGTGCTCTCCACAGTTGTTATTATCATATAAACACATTCTAAAGGTATGTGCTCATCTGTGGTGCAGTCTAGCATAGGAAGCTAAATGTGAGATGCTTTTCTACTCGTATCAGAGGAAATGTAAAATAAAGTCATTCAGCATGAAAATGAGAAAATGTGCTGCTCAATTTTAAGCAAGGTTTTCATTATGTTCCTAGGGAGCTCCAAAGGAAAGAGACACGCAGTGGTATGTCATAACACTGTAGGCCAAGGAGAGTTGACATAGTATTCAAATGTCTTTTGCCATGGTGTGTTGGATGTGTGTGTGTGTGTGTGTGTGTGTGTGTGTGTGTGTGTGTGTGTGAAAAAGAGAGAGAGAGAGAGAGATTCATTTTGATTGTCTGATTTGACATATACTAACTTCTCCACATTTTGATATCTGGAAAAAAATTGTGGGTAACTTTCATATAAAGTTAGACATTTCTTAAATCTCTGTTTTCTATTTGTATCAGAGGAAATGTAAACTAAAGTCAATGAGCATGAAAATGTGCTACTTTCTTGAACGATATTGAAATATTAGAGCCAAGGGCAGCTCTTTGGGACAATAAATTCTTATTCAATATTCAGGTCAGATGTTTACCTCTCATTTAATTCCTTCCTCTTTTCTCATTAGGAATTAGAAAATTCTGTGCTCTAAACCTCCTAGGGGGCATCACTGACATAATTTTAAAGTTGACATGTTTTTGGACATTCCCTTCATTCATTGTGAATCTCAGTTTGTATGTATCACATCTTTGCTATTTAGCATTTGAGCATCTTCAGAGAACTCCTCACGATCCTTCCCTTTCTAATATTTGTGGCTAATTCATATTAAGTTAGAGAATATAAACAACTACATTGACTTTATTTGAGCTCTACCAGTGTTGGACCCCAACAAGAGGGCATTAAGGAAACTTATTTGTGGTGTGAGTGAGGTTCTGGCCTAGTGAACATGGCTAAGGCCAGAAAAGATAATTGGGTTTGGAGTTGGGGGAGAGGCAGTTGGGAAGACTAGAAACCATCAGCCAAATATTCTCCTAAAGAGTGAAAACATGAGAAAAAGTTAAGAACTATAGAAAGTAGGGTAGACTGAATAATCCTACATTATGTTGAACAGGGAAAGTAACATAAAGAAACAGAAGGAAGATGAAAGAGTATTGAGTAACAAAAGATGTGAATGAGGGACACTTAGGAAGATACATTATTAAAAGGGTCAAGGGCTTAAAACTATACATTTGTTTTTTTGTTGTTGAGGAAGATTCACTCTGAGCTAATATTCATGCCAGTCGTCCTCGATTTTGTAAGTGGGTCACCTCCACAGCATGACTGATGAGTGGTGTAGGTCCATGCCTGGGACCAAGGAAGCTGGGCTGCCAAAGTGGAGCATGCCAAACGTAACCACTAGGCCATGGGGCTGGCCCCAACATTTCTTGAATTTCATGGCATATAGCTGGTTTATTTATATTGTTTCAAACCTTTTTGAGGTTTCTGAAGATAAAGGTTAGGGTGTGCTTGTGATCTTTATCTTGCTAAAATTTCCTGAAGAGACTAATTGTGTATTCCAAGTCCCATATTACTTGATTGTACAGAGAATGTATAGTTCTAACAAATACATCACTTTGAAGTTTGTGTCAGTTGATAGAAAAGATTCTATTTTCATCTATTACAATGTCTTTGACAGTGGGTTTAAATATTACCTACTTCAGGTGACTCACTCTGAATCTAAAAGAAAAAATGCATTACAATATGAACTGCTAGTACTTTTCCTTAAAGGTTCTATGACAAAGTGCAATAAGATTAATAGTATATTTAGAAGATATTCTATAGGAAATGGTAAATGTATAAAGAAATGGTACTACTTGCAACATACCTGATGCAAAGAGAATTCCCAAACTATAATCAGTGCAATAAATTCATAACAAAGTTTTAAGATTTTTTGGGGCCGGCCCGGTGGCACAGCGGTTAAGTTCGCACATTCCGGGTCTCGGCGGCCTGGGGTTCGCCGGTTAAAATCCCGGGTGTGGATATGGCACTGCTTGGCACACCATGCTGTGGTAGGCGTCCCACATATAAAGTAGAGGAAGATGGGCACAGATGTTAGCTCAGGGCCAGTCTTCCTTAGCAAAAAAGAGGAGGACTGGCAGTAGTTAGCTCAGGGCTAATCTTCCTCAAAAAAAAAAAAAGTTTTAAAATTTGTTTCAACCTTGAATTACAAATAACTCAAAAAGTTATTTAGTTCTTACCTCAAATTGCATTTGATTATATTTTGAAATATATTTCAAATGTGTATTTTGAGTTGTATATTCAAAACACGTATTTTGAATATGTTAAAATATATATTGAATTATCACAGAGATAATTTCAGAAAAAAGTTATTAAAGAATTTGACATTTCATTATGAATGCTTTAGGAACTACATGTAAGTGTTTCTTAAAAACTCAGTTTATATTATTGTTGAAGATTTCTTTACGCAGAATTTATTATATTCTAAACAGTCGAGGCCATTCCATTGTTCTGACAGGAGGGCAGGCTATTAGTGATGGGTAAAAGTTGAGAAACCAAACCTTTTATCAGTTAGAAAAATACTTTCTCAAAAAAAATGAAGCCAAACTTTTGGGGTAAACCAGTCTCTTGACTCTTTGTTTTCTCATTCACAATTGTAAATAGTTTAAATCAGTACAACCAGGTAATTGCCCTTCTAGAAGAGTAACAAAACCTTGAAGAAGTGATTCTGTGCTGCCCTTGAGAAGGTGTGCAGAGAAAGAAGGGGAATGCGGAGACACCGTCTTCCAGATTGGGTCTGCCGGTGACTGCTATTGACCTAAACAAATCTTTTAATGTTTCTGGATCTCAAGTCTCCCATCTCTTCATGAGAGTATTTAATCAGATGGTTTCTAAGAAACTTTCTAATTCCAAGATCCTATGTTGCTATGATTGACCTCAATCTCAGAGGATGGACATATGGACTTTATTTTTATAACTGCTCTATTGCGGGAGAGAGCAGCATATTGTGTTATTGGCTTCCTTCTTAACTTCTAATATTTGGCATTTCAGACGTCCTCATTGTATTTTTCTCATTAGAATGGTGAAATTTTACATGTCAGGGTTCTGATTGTCTTATTAAAGAAAACTTTGGTAACGTGCCTAATGAGCCATGGTTGTTGATACATTTTCTAACTTCTTAATACATAGTGAATAAGGAAGCCATATTCTACCAGCCCAGGAAGCCTTAAAGAGTAGGCATTGAGATGACTATATATTACCCATATATAAGAACATATATACTAATTGATCTAATTTCACTTCTTGTTTGTAATAACCAACAATTTTGGTATAAGTCATACTTTTGTAGGCAATATAAATGAGCAGAGAAGTAGTGAGGAGAAAGCAAATATTTGTTTATTCAAAAATTAATTTTTTCTCTCTAAATTTTGATTTTGAACCTGAATGGAAAAAATTAAACCTTCGCCACTTGGGGATTCTTGCAACTTTTCCCCAGAGTTCCAACTAATTTCTGGGAGTTTCCATAGTGCCAAGGGGTGAGAACCTCTGATCTCCCATTTTGTCTGTTGTTTGCTGAGACTCATTATCTTGTGTAGTTCTTAGCCCATGCAAGGTACTACTGAATCAACGCTTGTTCCTGTCCTCAGCCTCAGAGATCTATATCAGTTATGTCAAGACCCCTTTTGGCAGATAGAATCATGTTCCTGTGCCATATTGAGGCACAGGAAATTCTGTGGATTGTTGTAAGTCCATCTGAGGAGGCACAGAGCCCAGGCGTGCTACCCCAAGATCTTGTCATTCCCCTGCATTCTTCTCAAATCTGTATAAGGTCTCTGCAACTGTTGTCTATCCATTTGGGTTTGACCTGGAGGAAATGGGGCCTGGGAGAGTACATATTCCAGATCCGGCTTGATCTCCATGGGTCTAGACTTTTTGACACAAAAGCCACTACTTTCTACTGTATATCACTGCCCTAAGGTGATAAGTATGAAATCAAAGCTAACTGGAGTTGGGGAAGAAAGAAAATATCAGAGGTGGAAAAGGGAAAAGAGAAAACAAAACACATTGATTCATATTTCCAAAGTATTATCCCACCAAACAGTGAGAAGCTGTCTATATGAATGGAATTCCTTTTCATGGGAGGGGTAAATGCCCCGATTAGGTAAGAAGAGGCTGGCACTAGTTAGGGGAGCTCTAAGAGACATTTCTTCATTGCTTGGGTGGTTAGACACAAGAAACTTGTAGATGCTTCTGGTTGGCAATTCAGTGCTAGTCAGTAAAAATATTATCAAAGAGCTTTATCTTTCCTGGAATTTCCTGACAACTCTCTGGCCTCTTGTTATGAGCTGAACTGTGTGCCCTCCCAAATTTGTATGCTGAAGCTCCAATCCCCAGTACCTCAGAATGTGACTATGTGTGGATATAAGACCTGTCAAAAGGTGATCACGTTAAAATGAGGCTGAGTGTGCTCAAATCCGATGACTGGATGTGCCTTTATAAGAAGAGGAAATTTGCACACACAGGGACACCAAGAATGTGCACCCCCAGAGAACGGGTCATATGAGGACAGAGAAAGAAGGCAGCCACCTGCAAGCCAAGGAGAGAGGCCTCAGAGGAAACCAAACTTGCTGACACCTTGATCTTGAAGTTTTAGCTCCCAGAACTGAGAAAGTAAATTTCTGTGGTTTAAGACACTCAGTCTGTAATATTTTGTTATGCAGCCCTAGCAACCTAAGACACCTCTGTACGATGGTCACATCAGTATATTGTTTTGGTTTTAGGCCTTGCACTGCATGGCCCCCAGAACAAGGTCTTGCCAGAGTTAATGTTCAATACTACTGTTGAGTATGTTTTCCAGTTAGAGGCAATATCATTTCCAATATACACTTGGGACTTATTGTTTCTGTAAAACTTATTTCTACCTTTTATAGTTCTTCAGGAAACAGAATTCTCCCAAGACCCTAGGTTGTGTGATTTGACATTATAACAAATTGAAAATTAATTGAAATCCCTTACCAGTTAACACTGAATAAACGGAACATCTTGCCCTAAGTAAATCTAAAATGATAATATTTTGAGAAGGTTTAACTGCATTTCAGTACTGCTTGCTATAGATTTTTTCTAAGGAGGCACAATTTGAAGACTTGGAAAGTGTTGTCTGTTGTGATCGTCTACATCCACGGTAGTTTCCTAGTTAGTTAACACTAACAGACGCATGGAAATATTTTTGAACTAGGTAGCTCACTCTTATGACTTCTTTATCATCCATGTACTTTCCCTCCAAATGATTGCTACTTGGAGTTAGTTTCTGTCCTATTAAAGGAAATGTTTCTATTATAGTCTCTAATCCAAGGGTATAATCTTAAGGATACTTGGCATTCTCCATGGGTTGGTATCAATAGAGAAGAAATTGATGAATTCCTACAACTAAGATTAACAACCACAGAATAAGTCAGCAAAGCTTTATTTAATATCTACCCTGCTAGATACCACATGTGATATACAGAATGAAAGAGAGAGCCCTGGCCTCACCGAGTTTAGGATCTAGTTGGGAAGAGAAGATATAAAACATTAAAATGTGATTATTTTATAAAACTATAAAAATGGTCATACTCAAAACGCTTTGTGCCCATCCTTGTTTAAGCATTCATTTTGTATGTAAAGTAGATAAAGACTTTCTATACTTTGTATATACTTTGTATATGAGATCGATATAGACTTAATAAATGTGAATCCAGCCTTATTAAACATTAGTAATATGAGTAAATAGTGAGTTGGTCTAACAGAAGTTTGTTTAATTGATGTGAACAATACTTCCATAATGTTCTTATCTTGGGACTTTAAAATGAAGAAGAGATTTTTAAAGAATAGCTTGTTCTTTATGAGATGAACATCATTAAATGCTTAAATTGGACACTCTAATTATTTATTCTCATTTATTTTAAACATTCTCTTCTCTATTTTTAGAATTAATATCTTCTTTTATCATCTTCCTACGTGTCTTTTGTTTTCTCTACTAATTCTGTCAACTGTATACTTTCTAGTTTTTTGCAATCTCTCTTTCCTTTTAGTGTTTTTATTTCTCAAGCCTTGGTTCTCCCTGCTGCAAATTTTACACTCACTTCTTCTGAACCCGTCTCTCTACTGTGGCTTCAAATGTTTTCTTTTTGTATGAACATATACGGGCAAGCAGAACTTTTTCTTCTATTTAGTGAGCTTTGGTGAGCTCTCACTTTTCATATGAACTCTGCATGATGGGAAGGACTATTTATTTACATACTACTCATAATTCTTTATTGTTTTTTAGGAAAAGGCTTTATCTTTCCACCAGTGCTATCAGGAAAACAATTCTCCTAAGAGGCAGGCTGATTTTTCCCTTCCCATTTTCATTAAAAGTCAGATTCTTGACCATTCACACATAACTAATAAAGGCAGCAGTGTTTTCCTTTTGTAATCCACTGCTTCTCAGTGTGTTTATGTACACAGACAGCAATGTGCCCAGAAAGGAAAGAAATCTCTGTCTTTGGAGACAGAAAATCTTCATTCAGAAGCCAGGCCAAACATGTCTCTTATGGGACTTGCGTAGGGAAAGAAGTGGGATCACACAGTCAAAGAAGAAAACGTAAGCTATCTTCTGAGGACAGTGAATTGCGTGAAAGCAGGGAGTTTTAGAGACAGTTTCAGTATTTGTTGAAGGGAGAAAAAGAAGAGGTGATGGAAGAAGGCTGGAGGGGGAGAGAGAGTAAAAGAGAGAAAGCAAGAAAGGACAACCAGTTTAGAACCTGAATAAAGATTGAACCTGAATAGTCTCTCCTTTGTAGAAAATGCGGAGCCTGGAAATGTTCTTGTTTTTATTGCACACTGATGATATGCAGAATATAATTTTAGCACTGAAGAGGTTTACCACAATAATTTAAGATGTCACAACATGAACTGGGATCATGCACTGACAACATAATAGAGGGAGCACAATACACCAATCAAATAAAGATTAAACTGAGAAGGTGTATTTTGTATAAAAGGAAGTCAAAGACAATCCTGTGGCTTGAAACCATTTGTGTTCAGGAGGATTGTACTGCTTATGGTTTGAAGGGATGCCCATTTAACAGAGAGGAATGAGAGTTTTGTTTCAAACAGGTGGTGGAAAGACCTAGTTGGTCTAAAAATGAAGAGATGAAGGTTAGGACAAAAATCAATGTAGCCGTGGATACTATTTAGTACTACCAATATCCTTGAAAAGAGCAAACAACATGATGAAAAATAAAAATACAAATAGAGCAAGAGAAGATAAAATAATGTTTTAAAGGAAGGGGAATTCTTCCAAATAAGATGAAGTAAAAATGAATCTACAATTATATTTGGAGATTTAAACACTTCACTCTCAATAGTTGATAGAACATGTACACCAAAGATCAGCAAGGATATAAATGACCTGATTGACACTATTATCCAACTTACTCCAACTAACTTTTATAGAATGGTCCATTCCAAATCTGTAGAATACAAATTATTTTCAAGTGCACACTGACTATCTACTGAGATACGTTATATTTGAGGCCATAAAACAAGTCTCAATAAATCTAAAAGCATTTGTGTCATATAGAATATATTTTCTGAACAGAATGGAATTAGACTATAAATCAATAACAGAAAATTCTTTAGAAAGTCTCTAAATATTTGGGAACTAAACAGCACACTTTTAAACAACTTATGAGTCAAAGAATAAATATGAGTGTACAAATCTATGAAATAGAAAACAGAAAAACAATAGAGAAAATCAACAAAATCAGGAGCTGATTCTTTGAGAAATAAATAAGATTGATAAACTTTTAGGCAGACATCAGGAGAGAGAGATAAAAAGAGAGAGAGAGAGAGAAAGAGAGAGAGAGAGATGACAGACTTATCAGAACAGAGAGAGGGAATGGGAGAGGAAGAAAGAGAATTCAAATTACCAGTATCAGAAGTGAGGGACAGTACTACAGATTCTAAAGATAAGAAGAGGATAATAAGGTAATATTATAGGGAGCACTTTGTCAATGAATTTGACAATGGAGAATAAATGGATAAATTCCTTGAAAGACACAAACTATTAAAGCTCATTCAAGAAGAAATAGATAACTGAATAGTCATATCTATTAAAGAAATTGAATTTGTAGTTAAAAACCTTCCCACAAAGAAAACACCAGGCCCTGATGGTTTTACTGGAGAATTCTACCAAACATATAAGAAAGAAATGCTACCAATACTATACAAAATCTTCCAGAAAGTTGAAGCAGAGGAAATACTTTCCAACTCATTGGCTAAGGCCAGTATTATCCTTATACTAAAACCAAAGACATTAAAAAAGGAAATATATGGACTGATATCTCTTATGAACATAAATGTGAACATTCTTTTTTAAAACTATAGGCAAATCTAATCCAATAATGTCTAAGAAGGCTAATACATCATAAAAAAATGGAATTTATTCCAAGAATACAAGTTTGGTCAACATAAAAATATCCAATGTATGTGCATCATATTAGCAAACTAAAAAAGGAAAAACCATATGATCATGCCAATAGGTAAAAATATGACCAAATTCAATATCCATCCTTGATAAAGACCATCAGAAAACTAGGAATAGAAGGAAATTTCTTCAACTTGATAAGAAGTATCTATGAAAAACCTACAGCACATCTCTTTAATGCTGAAAGACTGGATGTTTTCCCTTTAAGATCAAAAACAAGGCAAGGATGTCTACTCTTATCACTTCTGTTCAACATTATAGCAGAGGTTCTAGCCAGTGCAATAAGGCAAGAAAAAGAAGTACAAGACACTGAAATTGGAAAGAAAGAAGTAAAACTTTTTAGGTGACATAATTATATATGTAGAAAATATGATGGACTCTATTAGTACTGTACACTACAACTAAAGACTGAGTTTTGCAAGGTTTCTGGATACAAGATCAATATGCAAAAGTTGATTGTTTTTATCTATGCTATCAAGGGAAATTAGAACAGAATTAAAACAATAAACCATTCACAATAATATTATAAATATGAAATATAATATTCAATTGTTTTTTTAATAAATAAAAAATTAGCAAGGCCTGTACACAGAAAACTATATAACATTGCCAAGAGAAATTGAAGAAGATATAAACAAATGGAGATATTCATTGGTTAGAAGACTTAATAGGGTTAAAATCTTTGTTCTCCCAAGACCAACCTATAGATTTAATGCAATTCCAACCAAAATCCCAGCAGGCATTTTTGTAGAAATTGAAAAACTCTTTCTAAAATCGTATGGAAATGTAAAAGACCTGTAATAGTCAAAACAACTTTGAAAAGGAAGAACAAAATTGGAGGATTAACATTACCTGATTTCAAGATTGATTATAAAACTGCAGTAATTAAGACAGTGTAGTATTAAAGAAAAGTTAGAAAAAATGGATTAACAGAAGAGAATAGAGTACAGAAATGGATCTACATGCATGTGGACGACTGATTTCAACAAAATTACAAAGGCAATTCAGTGGAAAAAGGGTAAACATTTCAAAAAATGGTGCTGGAACAGTTGGTTATCTATATATAAAAAAATAAACTTCGTGTAGCAAATTGTACACTTCAAATATGGGCAGTTTATTCTATGCCAATTATACCTCAATAAAACTGTTAAGAAATAAGAGGAAGGTATGAGAAAGAAAGGAAAAGAAAAGTAACTAAATGAAGAATGCCATTAATTAACTACGTCATGTGCTATGTAAGAATATTGTATTACTTTCCCTAAACCTGAGGTATACATGGCTTCTGCTCTAGAACGAAATGATGTACTCCAGATTACAGGTACAGAATTAGGTAAATAATGTTCCTAAATTCTAATGTTCATTTTTCAAGATGCAAAAGCACAAGGTGTATTTTGCAAATAAACAACTTACACTAAGGCATATCTTTTCACTCTTAAAATCAATTTAGAATCACACATTTAAAATAAAACAAAGCTACACCTCTCCCCCTGCAACACAAATATTAACAACTAAACTATGTGAATTCATACTCCCGTCTTTACCATTTGAACATTCAATCTGAGGTAGAATTTTCATCTTGAAAGTAAAGTAATGTATTCTAGGATTTTTCACTTGTAGTGTTTTTTTTTTAATCGTAACTCTTCAATTTGGCTTTGCAGGTCATTTCATAGAATGTTTAGCTCAAAATTGCCAGCCTTCTGAAAGTTATCTAAGACACATTGCTCATCGTTTCCAAGCCTGAAGTTGCCCAGTCTCATGCTTGTTATTCTTGAATGTTTTCCGCCTTGCTTCCGACATGATTACCTTCAGGCCAATGTGATAACCTAGCTGACGGGATCTTCGCTCACGGCTGTTTCTCTAGCACTGCTGCAGGAAATAGTTTCTATGGTAGACCACTAAGATACGGGTCTTAGTTTAACAAGGATTTGGAATAGAAGTATCCTGGAATATTCTTCCATGCTGACACCAAATTTAAGCCTATAATCTTGATTTGATTCCCACTGTCTTGTTCAAAGTGGTTTGGAAGAGTGGCTGGTGTTTTCAAATGAATTTTGGAATGTGTTTTTGGGGTTTTTTTTTGTGAGGAGTATTAGCCCTGAGCTAACATCTGTTGCCAATCCTCCTCTTTTGCTTGAGGAAGATTGTTGCTGAGCTAATATGTTTGCCAACCATCATCTATTTTATTGGGATGCTGCCACAGCCTGGCTTGACCAGCAGCGCTATGTGGGCCCCTGGGATCTGAGCCTGTGAACCCTGGGCTGCCAAAGTGGAGCGTGCAAACTTAACCACTACTCCACCTGGCCGGCCCCTGGATTGTGTCTTTATCATGACCCTGTTAGATTTCCCTTTAGGCCACAGCAGAGGAACATCTATTTGATTACAACCTGAGATTCTTATTTATTGAGTAAAGAGCCATCTACCAAAGGTTTAACCCCTCTGGTATCATCTGTATATATTTTTGCATCACAGTATACTCTCCAGTAGTATTTTTTGTTCTTTCTTTGATTTTTGAAGCTTGAGAGGAATATTTTGAATCAGTCCAATTTTCTCTGGCTTTAAATCCTTTCTGATACACTTTTCTTTCTGGCTTGATTAATTCCTACTCTTTTTTACATCTCCCACTTCTATGGAGAGGCCCTGTGGTACGGTGTTAAGGACAGAGTCTCTGGAGTCGGACTGCTAGAGCTCAAATCATTGCTCTGCCAGCTACGAACTGTGTAATTCTCAGCAAGTTATCCAACCTCTTTTTGCCTCAGTTCTTTTACCTGCAAAATGGGGATAATAAAAGTACCTACCTCAAAGGTTGTTGGAGGAAGAACTAAGTGAGTATGTGAAGCCCTTTTACCGGGGTCTGGTTCATAGCAAGCAAGAATAAATGTTGGGGAAGAATGAATCTGTTTTATTTATGGAAAAACAATCTCGGAACTACCCACGTGAGGTATAGATGGGCCAGAATATATTGTGTATGTGATCGTATGTGTGTGTATATATACACATGTGTGGATATATATGTGTACATATATGTGCAGTCATGCATCACTTAATGATGGGGATGCATTATGAGAAATGTGTCATTAGGTGATTTCATCATTGTTCAAACATTATAGAGTGTACTCACACAAACCTAGATGGTATAGTCTACCGCAGACCCAGGCTACATAGTAATAATCTTATGGGACCACTGTTGTTTGGTCTGTCATTGACTGAAATGTCATTATGCAACACGTGACTGTAGATAGAGATAGAGATAGAGATATAGACATAGAGAGAGGGGCGTGTGTAGACAAACACATAAGTGAAGTATTCTTCTTCTACTCCAACCTGTCCAGGTAATTTTTATTTGATTTCAAAACAAGTGGAATTCTTAAAATGATCCAACAGAATAATAATACTTTTATTAGTTTCCTCATATCTTGATATTCTGGGATATTAGTACATTGCTTGAAGAATAAATTTTGATAAGTTTCTTCGATGTTTTTCTTTATCTCTTGTGCCTTTTCTTTTTAGCTAATGAAATCATGAATTTAATGCGAGGCCCTATCTCTAAGTTTCTGTCGCTGAGGTTTTATCTCTCAGTAATATAAGCTTTAGGGCCTGATATCAGTAGACATCTGTTTGTTAGCTCAGGGTTTCATTTTGTCATAAGATTTTGCGTCTTAGGTGAACTGTTTTTTGCTGTTTCTGAACAATTTATTCTATTACTTCAGTACAATTTTATCTTCTGAGTGTGATACACTTATGATACTGGTGAGAATTATGAATCTTAAGCAAGAATGTGTCCACTCCACCACCATATGAAACAATACTTAACGTCTTTTGTAATAGTGCCATGGGCATCTCAAATCTCACTTCTGATGCCACCTGAAGGTATTTCAGGTAGGTGATAGATTGAAACGATAAGAGTACAGATACATTATAAGACTGAATTAAGTTCTTGGCTAAATTTGCCAAGATTTCAAAGCCTCATCAGAAGGGAATGGCCATGTGAACTGAAGCAGATGCGTCATTTCTCAGCAAATCTCCACCCAGGAGAAAAATACTTCATCAGATCTGGAAAGCTCAATTCTAGCTAGTCCGCTTCTCTCTTTTGCATGGGACTTAAATCTGGAAGATTTTACATTGCAAACATATAGCATCTGTTTAAGGGAATGTTTATAAATACTGAGTTCTTGTTATTAAAAATAACCATTAGGACATGAGTAAAAGCAGAGCTGGTTTCCATATATCTCTGAAAAAAATTTCTGTTTGCAGTTTTTCAAAATCAGAAGGCCCATTTTTCTGGAATGGCAGTCAAAATAGTTACCTCCACAATGTGTTAACTCCACAATGTGTTATGTTCTAAAAGAATAACTGGTTTACAGAGATGAAAACATCCTTTCAAATGAACCATTGGTCGGAGGCAGTCTCGCAATGCTTAGGATGTGATTAGAACCAAAGATTCATGATGCGTCCGCAGAATTTATACACACAGTTCTCCGAACAGTTTTAATTTATGGTTCACAGTATTCCTTCCCAAATCCTTGAAAGGATTTCAAAGAGGTGGTCTCAGGACAATGCATTTTCGTGTCCTGGGAATGCAACTTTTTTAAAAAGGTCAATATGTTTCAGTTTATACCTATATTAAAATTTACAGAGAAGCTCATTGGACATTTTTAAAGCTTATGATCATCAAAAGTGTTGCAATTCTAAGCAGCTGTGTAAAATTCTGCTTCCTCCCATTTTTCCTGAAACTACTCCTTTGAAGTAGTTTTCCAGGGTTTGATAAACAAACCTATAATCACTATATAAGTATGTAGAGAATATAGTCATCGTATTCTGTGTATGGATGTTTGTGTATATTTTTTTCTCAGGATTAATTTATTTGGGGGTGCGTGTGTGTAAATATATATATTATATTAAATTGTTTTTCCTAGCATTCATTTTTCCACGCCCCAATACAATTTCTCCAAATTTCCATTTGACTAAAGATAAGTTTTGCTTTCTAATGCCAAAATTTTCTGTATACGTACATATAAATTTCTAATCTAAAGGTTAGATTTCTTCTGAGAGGCAGATTTTTTTGGTTCCTTTCTTAAATGTAGTGAGTGAAATCTCATGTTCTCCAGGCCTACGTGGTTGATGGGCATTTTTTTCTAACAATTCTACCTAGGTGTCTTGGGAGCTTGAACATTAACAGATCACTGAGGATTTTGTATGGAATCGACCTAAGCAGAGAGAAATCTGACCCACGAAGAACACTCGCGATGATTAAGAGACTGTGTTCTCATTCCAATAAGAATTAGTAATATTTTTTCCCTGTCACTATTTCTTTTGCCCAAAGGAATGTGCCTAAAATTTCATTTGGTGACGGGATCACAGCAGGGAGTAACCTAACAACTGGGAAAAGAAGTTAGTTAGCCTTAGAGGCGTTCTCATATTTATTACATTATTATGTACCAAGAGGTTTTTATGACATATTATTTAAATACATATTGCCAGCCTGGAGCTTTAAACAGTGGATAGTCTATAACGAGATATTTTCAGCTTTTCTGTCTCCTTCTGACATGAGTATATGCCTATGAGAAAGGCTGGAAAGTGTTGTAGTGGATAACATTTCTTTATTATAAAATGAAAGAAATTAGTTCTTGAAATACTGATGACGTCTAAAAAAGGTTAGAAAACTCACCAAATATTGCTATTTGCACTTAAAAGTTGAAGTGAAATTCATATAACTATTGTTTTTTTCTGCTAAAAGAGTGATTTCCATTTTGATAAAGTTGTTTGCCTTGTACCTGACATTTCAAAAATGTTACATACCTGTTAACTATCGTTAGGACATAGTTCAGAAGTGGCCATATTTTATGTAAGTGGCAGTGCCATTCCAACTTCTTAATGAGCTGGAGTCCTGGCAAGGATACTGCTCTATTTTGGAATAAGAATGCTTGAAAACTAGTTAGAAAAACATGTTTTTATCGTCCTCCCCCCGACTTCTTTCATAAGAGGGGACAAATTTTCTCCATTAGTTTTGGACTACACAAAAAGACCCCAGGATTTGCATTACCTCGGTTCTCTTGAGAATTGGAAACTTTTGTTTCACACTATGAATTAGTCATGAGTATTTAAAAAAGAATCTAGTTTTTAAGATCAGATCGACCAATAATAATATTGAAGAAAAAATTGCATTTTTGCCTTCATATGTCTTTGTATCTCAACATACTCATGACAGCGTCTCTTCTTTCCTTACAACAAATTCTGGGAATGACTTTCATTATAGATACAGAGTCATTCTCAACCGACTTCTAGGCCACTGGGTGAAGCTGTGCCTATTCCTACTTGTATCACAGAGGCTGTTTGAGGAATAATGATAGATTCTGCACATTGTGCTAGCGATGTGAACATTACCTATCCTTTCTCATTCCATTTAACTTTATTTAAACCTTTCATTTCCCCTGGGAAGTAGGAATTTCTGTTTCCATTTTAGAGGTGAGGGAGCCAGGGTCCAATTTTCAGTATAGAGGAAACTAAGACTCAGTTTTGCCCAGGAAGACACATACCTCTAGGGTGCAGAAACAAGATTTGCCAACACAAAGCATCCCAGCCTTGCTTGTATAATTCCTCAGCCACAATGCCCGGGAAGCAGGAGTCAAACGTGCACATACCTGCATTTCTCCTTTGAGGAAGCAGATGATGTGTCCAGCTTTACATAGCAAGCTATTTAATGGGCTTCTTTGGAAAGGAAAAGAAATCCCTTGAAATATCTCTGGCGTCTTTTCAACAACATTGAGGTATCAGAGCATTTGGGGATAACGAAGTAGTCAATTCCTGTAGGTGCCATACACCTTTCAGTGGTTGTATATTTTGTAGTTAGTAAATAGCCAAATGTATTTCTTTGCCTCAGTTCAAAGTAAAATCACTTCAGTGAAGAAATTTCATACTGAAACAATCTGTGTACATTAGTAATAAATGAATTCTGAAAGGAATTTAAAATAATTTCTGAGGAGGCACAGAAGGAAATACTAAATTTAAAGGTAACATTTCCTATTTATTGACAACAGTAACAAGAACTTATTCTTTCCGTATTGCTCTCAACTCCCATTGTGCTTTGTCTCTTTGTGATCCCTTGAAGTTCACAGACTTCACTATGGAATGCTGCTGTTTTATAGCAGAAGCAAAGTATGCCATGCAGGGCCCAATCCATCTGTTTTTGTATGTCTTGCATCCTAAGAATAGTTTTGTATATATTTTTAAATGGTTGAAAAAAATCTAAAAATGAATACTATTTTGTAACACATGAAAATTATATGCAATTCAAAATTCGGTACCCATAAATAAAGTTTTATTAGAATGCAGCCTGCACCCGAGTCCCTCCTACAGCCTGTTTCTAGAGCCACCACTGATGAGCCCTCACAGTCACCTTCAACACGTGACTATGCACATGTACCCACATACGCAAATGCACATGTGTGCACGCACACTCTCATGCACGCCTCATAGTCCTTATTTTGAAAGGATGGTCTGAAAAGCTTCTTTTGTCTAATTTCCCTTTTACAAATTTCCCTGAGCCTAATACTCATCAACCTTGTCGCTTCATCCTCTCCAGCTTCATTGCTATCCTCTTTCTCCTGTTTTTTAGCTTTAATTTCCCAAAGTTTTAAAACAATGGTAAAAAAAAGAAATGGAGATCTGTCGGATTTTGCCTTCTCTGTGTACTTTCTATTGTGTCGGTGAGACTAGGTCACAAGTATTGGCAATCTTATGAAACCCCAGCTGCATCAAGGTACTTTTCAATTTTTTCCCTCTCTTCTCTATAGTCTTGCTACATTCTCCTTTATTGGTATTCTGATTACCTTTTGATAACAGCAGTTACTGTCTTATTATCTCCTTGACTCCACTTGTTATTTATGATTTAGAAAATCATGGACTCCTCATTAAGAATCAGGGTGGCATTCAATATCATTAATATGTCAAAGAGCTCCAAGATGTGTAAATAGTCAACTTCTTTAAACTGCTCCCAGGACACTTGGGCCACTGGAAAACTGACCACGATATTTTAATATGATCTAATTCATATATCTTTAAATTTTCTTTTGCTTATGTTAATATTAATAGCAAGTAACACTAATAAATAATTGGGATCATTATTGCAAAAGTCCATTTAAAGACGATTCAGATAAAAGTAATTATGAAATGGTAAAAATACTTGAAATTGAACCAACACAAGACAATTTCTCGTGGATTAAACCTTTCCTTTGAGTCTCCAATTTTGGAGAGAGCTTTATGTGACGGTTGTATAAGCCAAAAAACCGTTTAAAAAGATACGTTTTTTCCAATAATAATTGATTTATTGCTATGTTCCAGGAACTTTTCTAGATATTGGGAAATGTCACACAAAATAGGCATTTAGCCCTTGCTCTTGTTGGGCTTTCATTTTAGAAAATGGGATAGACAGTAAAGTACAAAGATAAATGAGCAAGCGAGCTCCTGGTGGGATGAGGGGAAAAAGCAGGCTAGGTGAGAGAAAATAACTGGTGAATCGGCTACTGTAGATGATGTCGGAGAAGCCCTCTCTGAGGAGGTAACGTCTGCTCTGAGAGCTGACTGACAAGAAGAAACAAGTCACAGGAATATTGGGGGAGGAGCAGGGCAGAGTGTTCCAGGGAGAGGGGACAGCCTATGCAGAATTCGTATAGGACAACATTAGCATGGCTAGTTTGACGTAAGAAAGGAGGCCAGTGTGACTGTAGTCTAATGAGAACAATGGCTGCTGATGATGAAGGAAGTAGGTAGGAGAAACATCGAGTTTTATTCTAAACCATCTGGGAAGATCTTGGTTGTTTTTCATCAGAAGGGCGACACGATTTAATGATACCCATGGACACGCTCTGTTTTTTCTTGATGCAACTATCTAAGAGACATCCCTTGTGCTCTCCTGCCATGTAAGCCCTGTTCCCTTCTGGGCTTTTCCATCAGGGAGGGGGGCAAAAAGCAGTTGTAGGAATTTCTTTTAGATCCCATATTTCCTTGCTGTCATTCTACCTCTTTTCTTTTCCTTTCTAACATCTTTTTCCCCCAGAACAGCTTCTCATATCATGTTTGACAAAAATCTCTCTTTCTTCCTTCTTGCAAGCTCAACAAATCTAAAAACTTTAACACATTTAGGAAAGTTATCCTAAAAATCCTATAGCATAATTGGCCTCAATTACATTTTTTCCAACTTCCACTAATTATGAAAAGTGTAAAATCTCCAAAAAATAAAATACAGACTATCCTCTTTCATTAGAATATACGTTTCTAGAAGATCATCACTTTCTTCCATATGTTCTGAATTTTGGAATCTCACTTATAAAATGTTATGTGTGTGTCTGAAAAGGACAGGCTATAAGGATGAGAGTTTTTAGGGTGAGAAAGCAGGCAAAACAAAGAGTTTAGAATAGGTCATGTTCTCCTTGGTCCCCTCCTCTTACTTCTTCATTTTATCACCTGTTTGTAATTCATTTGATGACTTTTACTATGTTCTTATTTATTCTGGGGACTTATTTAGTAATATGGGATATACATTAGGAAACAATACAAGGATCTATGAAATCATGGAGCTTACATTCTCAGAATGGGGGAAAAGAGGATTTAAAGGTATTTTTCAAAATGCTATTATATGAGGGAGCTGGCCCTGTGAAGTACTGGTTAAGTTCAATGTGTTCTGCTTTGACACCCTGGGTTCATGGGTTTGGATCCTGGGCCCAGACCTACACTGCTTGTCAGCCATGCTATGGTAGTGACCCACATAGAAAATAGGGGAAGATTGGAACAGATGTTATCTCAGGGC
Organism: Equus quagga; assembly: GCF_021613505.1. Lineage (NCBI taxonomy): Eukaryota > Metazoa > Chordata > Mammalia > Perissodactyla > Equidae > Equus > Equus quagga. The sequence goes on from NC_060268.1 coordinate 129,855,913, forward strand.
TAATCTTCCTCAGGAAGGAAAAAAAGAGCTACTATATGAGGATGGTTATGCACCCACTGAAACTCACTGGGAAGAAGCAGAGAGAGTCAAGAAGACAAGATCAGGAACAACATAGATGTCTTGAGTGTTTCCACCTTGAAATACATAATTTTTGCCTCTTTATTTTTTATGAGTTTGCTGACATGTTTTTTTCCTTGCTTTTTTCCCCACGTTATTTTATAAGTAGGAAAATACCCCTTTTTTATTACTTAGTACATACTCTCAGCACATACAAACTTCTTTTAATTCTCTTTGTTATGTTGTATCAAATAATACATATTTAATAAGTGCTTATTAAATACAAGGTATGTCATGAATATTGAAGATATCATTGAATTTTTTGAGCTTAAAAATCATTCACTGATATGAATATAAGATATAATACTCTATAGTTTAAAAAATATTTTTATAGCTTTAATTCAGTTAGTACTAATTATGGTATGACAGAAAAGCCAACTTAAATCAGCTTAAGCAAATAAGGGAGATTTGTTGGTTTTTTCCTCCATGCAAGGATTCTTCTGGGGACTCAAACAGCATCCTCATTATTTGGTTTATTTCCATCTCTCAGCTCTGCTTTATGCTGTCTTAGTCTCATCCTCAAAATATACATTATGGTTTCCTGCTGCTCCAAGAACCCCTTCCCAGTTACTTCGTCTTTGGTTCCAGGAGAAGGCGTGTCATTCACCCCACTTAAATTTGTGTAGCACATTTCCCTGACTTCAGTCATTGGCTCAGAGAGGGGCCTGTTATCTGATCAGAGCAGAATAGAAGAAGCCGACTCTTGCTAGGACAGTAGACTGAGAAGGAAACAGGCTCATCTTTTTTTGGTGGAATTTGAAATTGAGAATTGTTCTTGGAGCAAGAGCAAATCACGCTGTATATTTTGAGTATTAAACCAACATGGCATAAAACGAGTTGAGAGATAAAGAGAAACTAAATGCTGAGGATGCCACTTGAGCTCCTGGGGCAAGATCTAAATGGTGACCGAGACCTTATGGAAGACTGACCAATAAATCCCCTCGTGGAGTCAGCTAGTTTCAGTGAGTTCCTCTGTCATAACATAAATTGTCCTTACTGAAATAGAGATAGGAAAATTATATACATCCTATGTGCACATCAAAAAGTTTTGAGCTCAAAGTTCGATAAAAACCATAAAAGTTTAGAGCTGGGAAGGATTTTGTGCATCTCTCCATTCAATCCTCGTTATTTAGAGTTAAGTGGCTGAGGAATCAGTGAGGCTGAATAACCCACTCAACGTCTCAGAAATTTCCAAGGTGAGCAGAAGAATCCAAGTGTTACGGCTTCTAGTTCTGTGCTGCTTCGGGTCTTCCACACTTCAATTTTGGTAAAAAGAGAAACCTGTGGATATAGAAAAATTGTTGTTGGTCAGGTGTTTTTTTGGTCTTGTTTACTGTAGCAAAATTCAAAAACCATAATTTTTGTAAGAATGCCTTGCTGTTGTTCTCCCTGCTTTACATCTAAATATTTTATTTTATTCATTTTATTTCACAAACTTCTGATTTTTATATGTAGCAAATGCAATCATTCAAACTACCAGTTTGCTATACATGAACTATTAGCCATGGTAGAAAACTTATGAAGTACATCTAGGTTATTGCTTTTTCTCACTGATGTTTTGTAAATGCCAACAAAGATTATGAAACAAACTTTTTAGAATTGTCACAACATGTTACTCCTAAATAATTACTCACAAACGACAGTTAAGTATTTTTAATTCCATGCGGCAAATCAAATAAACTTTAGTTATAAGAATCAAGGAAATGCTTTGTAATAAGGAGCCCTGATTCTAATATTGTTAATATAATGTCATTCTAAGGTTTAGAGAATAAGAATTCAGTTCTTGTTTTAGAATGATTTATTAGATGTATAGGCTGTTCTATGTTTATGATGATCGGGAATCAATTTAGAAGCTGGGCATCAGGAGAGCGGGGGTTCAGATCTGCTTCATTCTATGGCCTCGGCTCTTTGCTACCTCATCTCCATCGGCACATTCAGGAAGAAATCTCCACCGTCCAAGAGTAACATTCTATTTTCAGCGTGAATAGCATAACTAGCCTCCAGAATTCCTCATATGTATTTTTCATTTTACTTCAGACTTCCAAGAAATGTTTATGAATAACATCCCTGAGGGAGAAAAACCTTCCTAATTTATATCCTACAGATTCTTTATCAGAAAAATTTAATAATTTCATTGAGCTTTGTAACTTCTCCTGAAAAGTTCGGGGAGATAGTTCATTTTTTAGCATTCATTATAAGAGAGCAGCTAAATGTTAATTAATTAAAAAAAAAAGACGGCCAAAAAAGAAAGCACTAAGCCTATTATAGAAATGAATCTTATTTTTCTGCCAAGTGCTTTATAATTAAAAACAAACTCAGATGGAAAAGAAGCTTAAGCAGTAACAATAATATTAATAAAATATTGACTTTTTTTACATTGCTTTCATGCTGAGAATGGTGAGGTCCTTGTTTGCCCTATAATGTACATTTTGGATAGTTTCAGTTTCTCCATCTCGATATTATTGACTTTTGGGCCATGTAAGTGTTTGTTGTGAGGAAACGTCCTGTGCATTGTAGGATATTTAGCAGCATCCTTGGCCTCCACCCCCAGACGCCGGTAGCACCACCCTCCCCATATTGTGACAAGCCAAATATCACTGGTAAAATTGCTCCTTCCCCCCGCCCATTGAGAACCACTGGTCTAGAAGAATGCAATTTGGGACAAAATTCTAGAGAAGTTAACTTCTTTTATTGCAAGTCAGATGACTAGTCATTAACACAACTGTTTTTAGGAGCCACGTGTCATACCTCCAGTCCTCCAGATTAACTTTACTATTGACCAAAGTTCCATCTTCTTTCTTGTATATATCAGGTCACTGTGTATATTTTAGTTATTGTGTTCCTCTATCTTAAAGCACTGATGCCATCTGCCCGCCCTACCTTTGTGATGTGGCAAAGAGTTTCGTCTAACGTTCATTGCTTTCGGGGTATCCTAAATCCTTACGCCTACCTCACGTTCCCTATCTTCCTTCAAACTAGCCCAAAATATAAAATGATTGCTTTGTTTAGATCGGGCTGTCATTCAAAGTTTTGCCAAGTGTGACAATTTAGCAGTTCCCTCAAACTTAAATGAGTTGCACTTGAAAGGGAAAATATGCTCTCATAGCGCGATGCTTATTGAATAGTATTAAAACTCTGATTTAGCATTCCCATGGCGATGACTTCCATAGCACATTACTACATTAATGCAAGTATTTTTGCTTGTCAAACTTTAAATATGGAAAAGATCTGTAGTGTCATTTGGTTCACTTGGCTACCACTGAAGCATTGCTTCTCTGTAATGCCTTCTGGCCTACCGTTCCCAGTTCAATTTAAACTCTAAGTAATGACTGTGTATTTCCACTTCCTTTGGGAAAGCATTACAAAGTTTAATTTACTGTTTCCTAACCACTTGTAATAGTATTGGTAGTTAATGTTCTAGAATTTTGACAGGAACTTTCTGCTAACCTACTTTTCTCTCTTAGAGGTGAAAACTTTAATATCATCAGGAGGTTTTTCGTACATACCAGCTTTATATCCTAAGATTGTAGAATGGGTCTAGGGTTTTGCCATTTCTAGTCAACCATAATCTTTTCCTCCACCTGGTGGTTTCAATAGGTTTGAAAGCCTTATTCTTGATAGCACCTTAAACTTCAGACAGCATGCTGACACCCCTTTGCCTGATTTTTACACCATCACTTTGGAAGTAGGCAGGCCAGTGTCCAAGCTCTATTTGACGGATGGGTTTATAGAGGCTCATAGGAGTTACATAACTTCCCTAAATCACTAAAATTTATACAGCCCTTTAAGAATTGGATGTGATTGATCGATATTCATTACCTCATTTGCTCCACAACCTTGTGAAGCAAGCAGGACAGGTATTACTATGACTTCCACTTTTTAGAAGCAAAAACTGAGGCACAGAAAAGTGAAGTGATAGAACAAATGAGTATTGGTCCTTGATTTGGGTCTTTTGCCTCACATTTCAATATATTCTTTATGTAGTGTGAGGAAGATTGGACCTGTGCTAACATCTGTTGCCAATCTTCCTCTTTTTACTTAAAGAAGATTGCTGCCTAACTAACACTTATGCCAGTCTTCCTCTATTTTATGTGGGCTGCTGCCACAGCATGGCTTTTCAAGCAGTGTTAGGTCCACGCCCAGGATCCAAACCTGCGAACCCCGGGCGGCTGAAGTGGAGCATGAGAACTTAACCACTACCCTTATGGGCCAGCCCTTAATGTGTTCTTTTAATTTGCATTTTCCTGTCTTGCTTGCATAATTATTTACTTCTTTCTTTTGTTATTGAAGAGGCTTCACCGTGCAGATGCTGGAGAATGAGGGATTCATAGATAGTAAAATTCAATGATTTAGTGACAGAATCTCCTGAGAAAATAATTTATTCAGCTTGATTTGTTGTTTGCATACCAAGTAAGTAGTATTAGATTAATTCTACCGCTCTCCTCCTACCCCCCACTCTCCCTTCCGTTCGTATTTTACCCTGTGTCTGTCCAGAGGCTCACTTTTGAGGAGAGAGCCTCTATCTTTGTTGTTCATTAGTTCTTACACAATAACATGTATTCATTTTCTTTTCGTTCTTACATTTAATTCTTATGCGTGTGCCTTGTATAACCCCATATGAAAAGACCAATTGGTTTGGGAAATCCTGGTCTCAACAGAGCTGGGGTCACTACAAAGCTATCCATACACAGGAAGCGCAACAGTGCCTCTTGGATTCCACAGGTTGCACGAAGTCTCTTACCACGAATGGATAAATGGGTAATTCTGAGCGAGTTTGTATCAAAGCTGAAGAGCTGCCATACTGTTTGAAACTTAGTAGGATCAAGCCTCCTCTCAGGCCACTCAGAAACTGGGTTCCTGCAAGTGGTACTGACACTCAGTACCCAGCGCTCCTACCGGTTGCTAGCTGCAGTGGCCTTGCGCTAGTCTGCTGCTATGCTACCGTGGAGAAAATTGCTGTTTGCCTGTGATTGAACCACACTCCTTTTGGCTATCAAACACCCAACAATAAGCTTCCATTAACATTCAAGGGCTCTGAAAAGCCTTCTTAATGGGAAATAAAACCAAACCCAAAGAAAAGATACCTTGTACACACGAAAAGAACAAATCAGTCTTAGGTTAAAATCAGCCTTGAGGAGTAGGAAAGAGGAAATCTTTCAAGAAACCCTGAGGTTCCTCTTCCAACTATTGGCCAACATTCAGTCTTATGTGGAACATTGGGTTGCCCAGCTAAATGATGGGGACAGTACATCCTGTCTTTACTGAATCTTTTAGCAGCTGATGGTGGTAAAGCCCTCATACTACGAGGGCCTGAGGAGAGTGAGGAGGGATGTAGTAACAAGCACGTTGTGTAGGCCAGGGCACCAGGATTGCTTTGTTTTGTTCTTTTCTTTCGAATATGGTTTGCTGGATATATTCATTTTTGAGACCGCCTATTTCAATCTGATTCTGTTAAGGCTCAGGAAGAGTATGATAGATTTCATTTTCTAGACTATATACTCCTATTTGGAATATAAAGATCAGTTTCCAGTGTGGATTTTCAGGCACATTCTATGAGGTTGTTGGAATTTAAAGCTGCCACAATCATGTCCGAGTTGAAGCAGAGCAGTTTTCTAATGGCGACTTCAGCATGTTGATGGTGAAACGAGTCAGGCTAACAGCCTGTTGCTCCCCAATGCCTCATTTAGGGGGCACAGACACAATTTTTCTCCTATATAATAGACAAATGGGTAATTTCTTTTAAAAAGCACTCTGATGACATGTTTCAAACATAACTTCTGGCACATCAATCAATAAATAAGTATCCAAATGCTTTTCCCCAGCCACGGTGCAAACCATTTCCTCAATATGGCTGCAAAAGTTTAAATAGACACGGAAGATTACCTCTGTGTCATAGACACAGTTTATGTTACATATGATCCCTGTCCCCAGGAATATTAAGTCTATTTGCAAAGATTAGGGATAGGAATAAAAATCCTTCATGCTCTCCTTCTCATCTCTTTAACCTCTTCTCTCGCCATTCCCTCTGCCTTATCATTTGCTTTGTAGCCATGCTAAATTGCTTGTATTTCCTTGCACACAACCCTTTTCTGACCTTAGTACCTTTGTTCAGGCCACGTGTCCATCTGTCTGGAAGTGTTCCTATTTACGTCCTATCTCCTACCTTGTCTGTGTAATTCCTAAGCATCCTTTATGACTCAGTCTTTCATGACTCCTCCTTTCTGTTCATATAATATATTGGATATATATATCACAATCGCTGCACTTACCACTAGGAGAAATTGTGTTACTTGTTATCTCAAAACCTTTCAATGTTTCCCCATGTCACTCAAAAGAAAAGCCAAAATCCTTAGAACGGCCTGTAAGATTCTGACATTCACCAACCCCCAACCCTCAACAACCATCTCTGACCTTGTCTCTTACAACTTGCCACTAGAATCAGTTGATTTTTGCTGCACTGCCCCAGGACTTTTGCACCTGCTATTCCTTTTGTCTGAAGCAGTCTTGTCCCAAATATCTATTTGGCTTGCCCCTGAACTTCCTTCAAGTTATATATACAGATGGTCCTCAACTTACCATGGTTCGACTTTCAATTTTTCAACCTTACAATGGTCCAAAAGTGATGTGTATTTTGACCTTTTCCCAGGCTAGCACTATATAATACAATGCTCTCTCATGATGCTGGGCAGCAGCAGCAAGCCACGGTTCCTAGTTGGCCACATGATCGTGAGGGTAAACAGCCAATACTCTTATACCCATTCTGTACCCATACGACCATTCTATTCTTCACTTTCAGTACAGTAGTCAATAAATTGCATGAGATACACAACACTTTATTATAAAATAGGCTTTGTGTTAGATGATTTTGTCCAACTATAGGCTATCGTTAAGTGTTCTGAGCACATTTAAGGTAGACTGGGCTAAACTATGATGTTTGGTAGGTTGGATGCATTAAATGCATTGTCTTTTTGTTTTCAGTGAGGAAGATTGTCCCTGAGCTAACATCTGTACCAATCTTTCTCTATTTTGTATGTGGGATGCTGTGACATCATGGCTTGATGAACGATGTATAGCTCTGCACCCATGATCCAAACCCACGAACCCCTGAACAAGCAGAGAGTGTGAACTTAACAACTGAACAAGCAGAGAGTGTGAACAAGCAGAGAGAGCTGCTGAACAAGCAGAGAGTGTGAACTTAGCTACTACACCATCAGGCTGGCCCCTAAATAAGTTTGTTTTTTTTGTTTGAGGGAGATTAGCCCTGAGCTCACATCTGCTGCCAATCCTCCTCTTTTTGCTGAGGAAGACCGGCCCTGAGCTAACATCCGTGCCCATCTTCCTCTGTTTTATGTGGGATGCCTGCCACAGCATGGCTTGCCAAGCAGTGTGGAGGTCCACAAACCGGGATCCAAACCAGCAAACCCTGGGCCACTGAAGCAGAACATGTGAATTTACCCACTGTGGCACCTGGCCTAAATGCATTTTTGACTTATGATATTTTCAACTTCTGATGGGTTTATCAGGATGCTGCCCACTGTAAGTTGAGGAAGATCTGTGTGCATATATATATAATTTTTTAATCTCCCACTGTGAAACATAGGCTCCATGAATGCATTTTATCTATTTTGTTCCTTTCGGTATCACCAATGCCTGGAAGAGTGCCTGTCCCGGAGTAGGCACTCATTTCAGATTTATTGAAAGAATTATCAACTCTACTGTCTCATGTTTAGATGGTTAGCTCTTGGAGGGCAGAAACAATACTTCATTAATTTTTACATCACTAGCCTCTATCATATCTTCTGGGTTATTTATTCAATAAATTGTTAATTTATTCAAAATATTTATTAAACAATTACTATTTTCCAGATATCATTCAAGCCACTGGATTTAGGGGAGTTATCAAAATAGTGTCACTTCTCTCATAGATTTTAATTTTAGTTCAGAAGTTCATTGAATATTGAAGGGAGAAATGAACGTATCTTGAAGCAGGTTGTGGACCTTAAATAATGAGACGGCGGATGAGGACCTACCAGTCTATCTTGGGAGATAAAATATATTCAGCGACGTTATAAATGAATACTTGAAGGAAACGTAGCTGTCCATTCATACATACCAATCCACCTGGGCTCCACAGCTGAGTTACACCATTTGCCTGCCTTCCTCCTCTGAATTGCCTTTACCCTTTTCCTCTTTGTTATTATATCACCACCCTACATTGATGAATACAGTAATAGTTGTAGGTCTCATTTTTTATTTACTTCAGGGATATTATTAAGAACACTGCTCACTATATTACAATGTTTTTCTTATGAGGACCCTCAGGAGAAATTTTTTTCGGCTCCCAGTATCATAAATAATCATGCTTTTGAGAAGTTGGTTTATTTTTGTTTTATGGGTAATAAATATATAACTTGTAATTTCCTCCTTTGCATTACTGCTTGAAAATCCTGAGCCAAAAGTGTGCCCCATCCCTAGGCAGCAGAGTATTGAGTGGCTTGCACAGTGTGTGTGGATCCCAATCCAGCTTTAACTTTGTTGTTCTACCTCCTTTACCCGTTAGCTTATTGTCCCACTTAATTGTAAGTGAAAAAGTATTTTCATGTAACTCTTTAATACTTCGGGGGGAAATAAAGGCGATAAAAATATAAATATTTATTGAATAAAATCAATTCTATTGGAGTGTAATAAAGTTCCTCAGGCATGGCGTGTTGAAATGATCACACCCATTTCATGCCTACAATTACTGCTGACCAAATTTTCTCTTTCCAGCCCAGACCCATCTCCAAACTATGGACTCCTATTTCCAACTCCCTACAGACACCTCCATTTAAACTTTCTGCAGACACCTTGAATTGTTGAAGATATTCAAACCTGAACTCTTTCTTTCCATTCTCATCTTGCACTTGCATCAGCATTTTCTCTTTCAGATAATGAAATTACCAACCTCCTGATTGCCTAAGCCAGTATCCTGAAAATCATTCATGATTCCTTCCACTCGTTCATCCCCCCGTAGCCAGTAATTCTGCCTTCTTGGTGTCTTTCAAATATGACCCATTCTTTGCATTCTTAACTGCTACTGACTTAGTCTAGGACCTCATAATTTCTCATTGCTGAATTATTTGATGAATTTCTTGGCACTCCTATCTCCATCCTGCTCATGTCCTAGATATCCTTCACAAAGATACCAGAGTGATCTTTTTAAAACAAAATATTGATCTTTTCACTTCCTTACTTAAAATCTTTCAAAGGGTCAAAAATGACCTGCAGATGAATCCAGAATCTTTAGGAAGCTATCCAAGAAGCTTCATGACCTGGGCCTTATTTACTTTCTCCAGCCTCATCTCTCACCACGTACCTCACCCTCCCTACCACATTCTTTGATAGAGTCATATTTTTATAATACTTTTTGCTATTCACTTTACATGCACTGCTCTTCCTGATCCTTGCTTATCTCCCACCAAACATGCAAAATTAGCACCTACACATACACAAACTTTTTTCTTGATCAATTAGAATACCCTTAATCAAAGCAGGGTCTACTGTCTGGGAACAACATCCTTTTTAACCAAGCATGTAGCAGTAAGGGAAGTATCGGACCGCAAACAATAGTCCAACGAGATGACTAAACTTCTTTAATATTACAGGCAGATTACCAGGTAGTCATGACTCAAGACACAGCACCAAAAAACTTATTCTGAGAAGCCTTGTGTGACCCTTTCGTCTAACTTTGATATCTCTTTCTCATTGCCCTCTCTGCATAGCCCAGTTGTGATTCTTAACACAACACAGTTATAAGAACCAATATGCTCTAAACAACTTGAGAACGGGGGACCATATTTTTTTTCCTTTTCTCCCCTTCCTAGAGATGGTAAGTACTCAGTAGATATGGTTTGAGTGCCTTATAAATGCAGTGAGGCATCTTTAATGAAGCTGTAAATATGAAATAGTGGAAAGGTTGGTAAAGACATTCCAAGTCTGGATAATCATGTGAACAGAGAAGCATAGATGAGGGAACTAGTAGGTCAGGTCACAGATGGTTGGGCTCTGTGGGAATTAGTTCTGCAGGCTTTCCCTCCTCTTTACCCTTATCGTTCAGGGAACAAGTCATCACAAGTGGCTGGGGGAAAGATATTTTGTTATTGTTGTCATTACTATTTACAATCTTACATTGTTTTCTAAGGAAGACAGAGCCTTATCTTATGCTGAATGTGATGACAGGTTGGATTGTATGATTCGAGTAGGAGTTGAGGCAGAATGTATGTAAGGATATTAAGATCTGATATAGAAACTTTCAAGATTAGGGCTGGAAGAAACCTTAGCACAGTTGCTACCTAAAGAAAGTGTGGTTTATAGACTGGTCCTGGTCAATCCATAACAATAACCCCAGTTGATAGGATGCATTTAGAAATTTTTATAGCAAGTTGACAGAGCAATCTTATACCTGTAAAATCTAGTAGAAAAATTTGAGATTTTATTTGTATATGTTCTTTTTTATTTCATTTAATAATTCATACTTTGTGTATATTTTTTAAAAGTGTTGGTTCATAACAGATTGAAAATCAAACGGAATTAGTTCTTCAGTACACATAGAGAAGTATTCCTTTGGTGCATGTCTTTTCAGTAACTCTTAAAGATTCTTGTGAACACAGTTTCCCGTGTAATTTGAGTGTCTTTGCAGATCCTCGTGAAGTTCATATGTGGACCCAAGGTTGAGGACTCTTGATATGGCTAAAACTAGTCATTTGTAGACAAGAGCACTGAACACTAGAGACGCAAAATAATCTATCCAAGATCCCACAGCAAAGTGAAATCTAACGGTTTCCTTCCACTCCAGCAAAATAGTGTCTTGTTCTTCCTGCTTCTAAATGCCCCCTTTGTACCACTTGCTGTCACCAGAATGGGGACTGTGTTTCTGTGTCTCAAGCTTGTGATACACTATACCTTCTCATGGGACTTTGGAGAGATTCACCTGCTCTGCCCACTTTCTTAAGATGATGCATACAGTATACTTATTATGACATTGTAGCAAAATGAAAGAGTGCGGGCTAAGCTGTGCTGCCAACATGACTCTTAACTGTTGACTCCAAAATCCATTCTTGCTGTAACTTACTTTATCTTTTATTGAAAGAATCATAACTCTTGACTGACAATTTCCTTTGTGGAAATTGCCTTTAATTTCATCTAGAGCCTGGTGGTACTACCTGGCAATATGGGCAGGGTTACCAAATGAATTTTATTTTGTTTTCATCCATCTGAGTCCCTTGACCATAGCTGGTTGTGACCAAAAAGAAAAAAAACACTATGAGAACTAGTGTCTCTGAAGTTTGGAGTCTGATGGGAAGGAAACTCTGCAGAGTCACAAATGAAAGCATCCCAGGCTGAAAGGGTATCTTTGGCTCTCTTGTCATGCATGATTGATGCTTTCCCTTTATCACTACAGCTCATGTGTCCCAGTATTTTTTTTCTCTCCTGCTGCCACAGTCATAATTAATGATTAAGGTACAAAACTAGCATAATACCTGGTTATTAATTTTAGGAAGTAGATTGGGGTACACAGCATTTGACCTCACAGACGCTAAGGGGGAGCCTGTAGAACTTCTTCATTGCATAAAGCTGCAATTTTGACAACCTGCCCACATCTGAACAAGTCAGTCTAATCTCCGTCTCTGTCACTGTTTCTCTCTAATCCATTTCACAAGCTGGAAGGAATAAGATAAATTAAACTGCAACTATGTGTGTATGTGTTTTAAAGGTGCTAAATCCAACTTGTATAAATTGCCATTACTTATGTTAACAGTAAATAAATCTTTCCATTGTACCAAATACTTTCTACCAGTGATATAGACATGACTGGTTTTCGCTGAACAATAACTCTGAAGTCTTACAGCCGTCTTTGGTTCCTTTGGTTTTATATACAGTCAGTTTGTGACCTCTGTGCTTCTAGAGTCGCATACCTGGCTGGCTTGGCTTTTCCTTTCTCTAGATAGTCTCTCCCGGATATTCTGGGTCATAGGCACAGGGATTTAAAAGTTATTTTCACGTTAGCCTAAAGATAATGGAATTAGGAAGGCAAACTGTAACCCAAACAGTCACATAATGGGCATATATGCCAACAAAAATCATTCAAGCTGGTTTTCTCTTTTGAGTTATCCGCATCACTACTCTCGACCGTGAGCATAGAAATTTTAGAGATGAACTAAAAGTAAATCTTTCTAATTAAGTGGTCAAGAGGCTGGAGGAAGTAAGAAAATAACACAGCTCTCAAATTAATTAAATCCAGATTGCCAATAATTTTAATCATGTTGACAGCTATTTGCTTTGCATCATTTTAGCTAAATAAGCAACTTAACATGACATTACCCTGTAGATTCTGTTCTTCAGCTAACTCAACCGCCACAGAAAAAATGAACATCTCAGTTACTTTCAAGACCTAAAATAGAATTTCCTGCTTCAGGGTGGAAATTAAACCATCCTGTATTCCTTTCTTTTCCTTCATACTCTAATCCCATGGAACTGACTAACAAAACACCAAATGAGCAAAAGAAAATCTGTAACAATGTTGGAAAACAGGAAAGAGTAACATCAATAAAGCAGACACTTTCAGGAATTTTTAAAAAATGAAGCAAATGTATTGGGTTTACTGAGGAGCCGACAAGACCTTTTTTAAGAGCCTAATATAAGCAAAGGAGAGAAACTCTGAGAGAAAAGTAGGCAAGTTTCTCCAACAGAAAACTGATGGAACCCCAGCCTTGGGAAATTATAGCATTATTTAACCCACATTTGGAAGAGTGGGAGTGTCAATGAGAGCCACACAATAAGACTTCTAGAATGTATCAGAACTCTGCAGAAAGACATTGACAAACTTTGTTCTGATGCGTCCTCCATTTGGCGTCATCAGCATCCTACATGCAGTTGGAGCTTTCCTTACCTGCTTCACTCTTGCTTTTTCTCTCTGGAACAAATGTATCAGGTTCACTCCCAGTATACATACCTGTAAGGAAATTAGCTCTGCTGCTTCTCTCTGTTCCCTGCATGCTGTAATTTCATGACATCAAGCATTGGTGAAGCGTAGGGAGCCCATGACAGCCACCAGCATGGGCCATCTAAACCTGCACACATAAATACGAAAAGACAATGAAGCATCATCAGTCACTGGGGAGAAAAAGTGGAAAGCTGGGAATCAGAGCAAATGTTCCCAATGAAACAAATGAAACTAAATACTGCAGGTAACCAGAAGAGAACTATTTACAATTCTAATTGGTGTCCTCATTGATATTTGGAAAGTTGCCTTTTTCTTCTTCTTTTCACTCTGTAAAATAGCACACTGCTATGTAAAGGAAGAATAGGGTCGTTTTGCTGAAAGATTGCTGCACACCATGCACTGTTCTCTGATCTTTAGGTGCATTAACTTGTTCAATCCTCACAACAACCCTATGAAGGATGAGTAATTCTGATTTCTGTGGGGGGAGGAAACTGAGGCATAATTAACATTCCTTGCCCAAGTTTAAATAGGTATTAAGTCGCTAAGCCAAGACTCAAAATGACCTAAGTCCAAAACCCATGCCCTTAATTATTATAGTCTGGAGGGTAGCTATTGCTTTAAAGGAAAAATGAAACAATGAAACAAACAAAAAAACCTTAATAAGAAAAGTAAAAAGCGGAACAGCTGCAAACAAAAAGCAGAAGCAAACTCGAGGAATTATCCCATTCCTTAGACTCAAGAACAAGGAGCTGGAAAATCTTAGTAAATTTTAGAAACATGAAATTTAGACACAACGATCCAATACATAAAATCTTATAAAAATAAAATGACTTGATTGAGGAGAAACAATCATCACAGGAAAAAATATTCCCCTGAGCTAAAGGCTTGAGGCTTTAGACTAAAACCTAACCAAGAGCCGAGTGAGTAATAACGAAACAAGACTCATACCTAGACATTATTGTGAGATTTTTGAATTTCAAAAGTAGAGAGAAAACTCTATAAACTTCCTGATAGAATGCAAAAATATTTACAAAGGCAAGAATCAAATTGACATTGAACTTCTAATGTGACACTGTAAGCCAGGAAATGTACTTCGAAAGTGCTTGAAATAAGCAGGAAAATGCCCCTGTTTATTTTATTCAGATGTCTTTTGATGTTTACTTTGAAATGATGAATATAATAAGGTCTATATGTAGCCTGCACTGCCTTCGAGATTCTGTAGTATAGCCTTTGATGATGTAGCTGCATTGCTGTATCCAGTTGTAGGAATTGAATTATTGAGAAATTGGAAGCTTACATCTATCATTTTCCATCAATGAAGAGATTCTCAATAAAGTGTCTAGAAGTTTTGCATCCCAAATTAAAAGAAAAATTTCAAATCCAGTCAAGCCTGGGTTATTAAGGTATTGTCATTTTATTTTGTGATCTTTTACAATGTTGTAATGTGATTGCGTTTTTGTTTTGGGGGGAGCGTAACATGGACCGGCATGATTTAGCAACACTCAATGAATCTTTTATTCTTTTTCCAATGATTTGTAACTATATTAACCCCCAAAGTCAAGATTATAGTTTCATTAATGCATGTAATTTGTCTATATGATGATTCAATGAGCAAAAGTCTTTAACAGAGATAAACATGAGGAAATATATAAACAAAGGTGGTACAAAATCTGATTAGAGTGATGGCAAATGATGACAAATTCAGTTTTCAAATATTTTGCATGCTATTTGTTATCAGCTGGGGACATTTAATGCCTCATTAGCCACAAATTAAATCCCAAGTTTAGAATCTATCCTCAGCGATAGTAAATGCCCATTACATCCAATTAGCATACAAGCTGATGTGGAAAGAAGTTGAAATAGGAATGGGATTTAGGTTCCAGTTCTGGCTTTGCAACTAACCATCTTAGAAAAGTTATTCAAATATCCGGTAAAAGAAAATAATTGTATTAGATACTAAATTTCCTCTCAAGCCTAAAATTCTGAGATCTTCAGAATGTAGGCTATGGGAGATAAGGCTGATCAATCTCAAGAGTTTTTTGGATTTAAATTGCTAATGTTAAATGACTGTTGTGAAATTTCATGAACCTAACTGGGAATAGTATGACTGAGCTGATAATATTGCACCTGGCGTTGAGATAGCGGTTAAGGGTGAGGTAGGGAGAGGAGGGGCGGAAGTGATGGAGAGTCTTTGTGGGCTTGTTGAAATAAAGAGATGATTTATGTCTCCTCTCCTATCTATAAACAAGTACCTTGTAAGAAAGAGAGAGGGTATGTATTCTCTCCATTGCAGTCTTCAGAGTTTTTCTGTCTTAATAAAATTGTGAGTGGCAATGTGTGGTAAGAAGAGTTTTAAGAAATTTTGACACATCCGTATCCCCAAAAAGCATTGATAGCGTCTCAACTTCTACATCTTGTGAAAATCTTTTCAACATTTTCCCCAAATTTTACTACTTTAAATAGAAAAGTGGCTTTCTTGTTAAATTCAAAACAGAGTCAGAAGCAAGGATGGTTTGGGACTGCCAGCGTGTGTTTGCAAGTCTGGGAACTCCATGAGGGCAGAACTTTTCATATTCATCTCTGTATCTCTATCACACAAAGCCTGTAATATCATGGCAGCTCATTAATTTTTTGATGATGAAATGAATGACCAAGGTGAATGGCCAGAATGAGGGACACACACCTACAATATCTTGCAGCAGGTCAAACATAGCTGGCTAGTAGGAGCTCAAAACTGGTTGCTGGCTTCTTTTCAGCCTCTTTCTCTATCGTCTCTGTTGACTAACTGAGTTCAGGACCACACAGTTTTACCGAGGCCAAGGCTATACACTTGCATGTTCTAAAGTCACATAGATCTGAACAGTGTAGGTCTCTGTTTGTCACCATCTGGATCCTAATGATGAACACCACGTTAAGAATAAGTAACATTGACTGAGTCCGTACTGTGTCCAGCACTTTTACAACTGTGTATGTATTTTTATAAGTATTATTTCCTTCTTGCAACAACCCTAGGAGGGATGTGGTTCTATTATTACCCCCGTCTTACAGATAGGAGCTGAGGCACAGACAGCCTGACTAATTTGCTTCAGGACACTCAGGTGGTAAGTGACAGAGTGGACTGAAATCCAAGTAGTCTGACTCCAGAGTCCTGTGTTCTTAAAATTTTCCCTCTGCTGCCTGATGTATCAGCAGAATATATGCAACTGTGAAACAGTCCCATTGCCACTCTTGTGGAGGTCAGTGACAAAGAGCATTTTCATTACAAGTTTTATACCTAATTAGAGTTTAACAAGAAAAGCAAAAGAGAGAATGCAAAATTACTTTAAGTGTTCATTTCCATATTTCAAAATGCTTTGATTCCACAATAAGGAAATTCACTGCAAGGTAGAATTTGGAGCATTTGAAAGATCTTATTAACTGAATATCTTTATTTAGTTCCTATTTCAAAAAGGTGGTTTCCTCTTTCTTTGGTAATACATACATCTTAAAAGGAGTAACCTAATGTACTCCAACTTAAATATTAATAAGATGATTTCAATAAATGGTTTTCAGCAATTGTACAAAATTAATATGGATTAGATACATGTTGTAACAACATTATTGCATTGTATTTTTAACCATGATAACTCAATTCATGTTTTAATCACATTTCTTATGGTGTTAATTTCCAGAAGAATTACGGTTAAACTAGTGTTTCTCTAGTAAATACTTAAGAATAATTGAATTTGCAATTTGGTACTTAACTTATACTGATAATTGCTTCCTACAAAAAGAGGTATCTAATTGTAATCACAGAATATTCTTTCTCTCTTGTTCAAAGAGCTTCTCCCAAGAAATCCATGACCTGTTTAAAAACACAAAAACAATACAAATAAAAGCATTATTAACTGAAAGTCCTAATAAAAAAGATTTATTTATCGTTAGCCATGAAGTTATCCACTCGAGTAATCAAATAACATTTGAGAATACTTTATTTAGATAAACTTGTATGTTTTACAGATTGTAAAAATATGTATCATTCAATTTTCTAATTGGCAGTTTGTTGAAAAGAATAAGAGATTGAGTGCCACGTTTTCATCGTTTCTAAATGGGGTATTAGAGGTATTCCTCCAGGCAAATCTCTCTTCAAGTGTCTTTGACTGCTTGTCATTCTAGTTCACTTTGAACCTGACTGGCACACTCTGTGGTAGGCAGAATTCTGAAGATATCCCCTCAAGATTCCTGTTTACGATTACAATCAAACACTAATCTAGGCACTGCTGTGAAGGGATTTTGCAGATGTAATTAAGGTTACTAATTCACTGACCTTAAAAAAGAGAGATTATCCTGGTTTATGCCAATGGGATCAATGTAATAACATAAGCTCTTAGAAGTAGAAGAGGAAGGCAGAAGAGGAGGTCAGAGAGATTCGAAATGTAAGACTCAGCCCATTGTTGCACCTTTGAAGATGCAGGAAGGGGACCATGAACCAAGGAATGTGGGTGGTCTCGGGAAGCTAAGAATGACTCCTGACTGACAGCCACAAGGAATTGGAGACCTCAGTCCTTCAATAGCATGGAACTGAATCCAGCCAATAACCTGAATGAGTGTGGAAGTGGATTCTTCCAGCCCCCAAATATGAGCTCATGCGGACCAACATCTTGATTTGGGCCTTTTGAGTCAGAGCAGAGGAAGTAGCTGAACCCACCCAGACTCCAGACCTATAAAACTATGAGATAAAATATTTATGTTGTTTTTAAGCTGCTAAATTTGTGGGAATTTGTTATGGTAGCAATAGGAAATTAATACATATTCCAAAAAAACCGTGGACATACTGCTGTTGGATAGCGGTTCTTAGTAACTCTTAGGACCCACTGAAAGAAGAACTTAAAGAATGTTCAGGTACGGGCCGACTCTGTGGTCTAGTGGTTAAGTTCATGTGCTCCGCTGCAGCGGCCCAGGGTTTGGATCCTGGGCGCGGACAAGGCACCACTCGTCAGGCCATGTTGAGGCGGCGTCCCCCATCCCACAACTAGAAGGACCTGCAACTAAGATATACAACTGTGTACAGGGGGAGGGTTTTGGGAGATAAAGCAGAAAAAAAAAAAAAAAAGGAAAAGAATGTTTAGATAAAAGGAGAGCTAACCTATATATTCAAATCTTTCTTTCTCAAAGTACTCCTCAATTTTCAATATTGGACCAGCTATTTTTTTTGAGAAATCTCAGAGTTTACTTTATTGTCTGTGTAATTTCTTTCCTCCTGCCATCCTCTCCCTACCTTCACTGTCCTGCTGACAACATTGAAGGATCTCAGTATTCTGTACCTCTAAAGGTTATAATATTGAGAAAGAATAGACTCTACTTAATTAACTGTATGCTGACAATAATTTAAAGATTAGTCCTCTCTTCCCCCCTTCTGCTCTCTCATCTAGGCTTCGGAGGATACATCCTAAAGGGACTGCTGTTCCCAGAGTCCACCAGGCATGTGTGTGCTCACAGCATCCTCCACTGAATGTGCCCTCAATTCAAAACAGCTGCCAGAAGACAGGTGCTGAGGAGAAATATAGCAGTTGACTGAAAGAATAAAAACTTTAGATTTTTTTATTTACTTTTTTTTTTTTTTTTAAAGATTGGCACCTGGGCTAACAACTGATGCCAATCTTTTTTTTTTTTTTCTGCTTTATCTCCCCAACCCCAGTTGTACACAGTTGTATATCTTAGTTGCAGGTCCTTCTAGTTGTGGGATGTCGGACGCCGCCTCAACGTAGCCTGACAAGTGGTGCCATGTCCGCGCCCAGGATCGGAACCCTGGGCCGCTGCAGCAGAGCAGGGAACTTAACCACTCGGCCACGGAGCCACCCCTTTACATTTTAAAATATCATCTGATATCACAAATAGCCTACCATAATACTTTATCATGAAATACTTTAGACATAGGAAAAGGCTTTGAGAGGAATGTATAAACACTGATGTTAGCACCAACTAGCTTAAGAAAAAAACCCAAAAATAATGGAGGCCCCATTTCTTCCCCTTACATTTTTAAAATTCTTCCTTTATTCTTTTTTTCTGCTTATATTGAGATATAAATAACATATAACATCATGTAAGTTTAAGGTTTACAAAGTGTTGATTTGATACACTTACATGTTGGAAAATGATCACCACCATAGCTTTCGCTAACGCCTCCATCACATCACATAATTACCATTCTTTTGTGTGATGAGAACATTTAACATCTACTCTTTTAGAAACTTTAAAGTATATAGTATGGTATTATTAACTAGAATCACATGCTGTAATTAGATCCCCAGAACTTAATCATCTTGTAACTGGAAGTTCTACCCTTTGACTAGTATCTCCCCACTTCTTACATCCCTAGTACCTGGTAACCACCATTTTACTCTCAGTTTCTCTGAGTTTGGCTTTTTTAGATTCCACATATAAGGATATCATACAGTATTTGTCTTTCTCCTGACTTATATCACTTAGAATAATACCTTCAAGTTCCATCCATGTTGTTGCAAATGGAAGGATGCCCTTCTTTCTCATGGTCACGTGATATTTATATATATATGTATTTGAATTCATATATTTGATATATATGAATAATTGATATTCAAATATATACATATGACATCTTTATTCATTCATTGATAACACCAGTTGTTTCAATATCTTGGTTATTGTGAAGAATGCTGTAATCAACATGGAAATGGAGATGTCTCTTTGAGATCCTGATTTCATTTCCTTTGGATATACATCTAGAAATGGGATTGCTGGATCATATGGTAGTTCTATTTTCAATTTTTTGAGGAGCTTCCACATTATTTTTTATAGTGACTGCACCACTTTACATTCCCACCAACAGTGCACAGGGTTCACTTTTCTGCACATCGTCACCAACACTTGTTATCTCTTTTCTTTTTGATGAGAGCCATTCTAAGAGATGTCAGGTGGTATTTCATTGTGGTTATAATTTGCATTTCCCTGGTGATTAGTGATAGTGGATACCTTTTCATGGACCTGTGTACCATTTATATATCTTCTTTGGAAAAATGTCTATTCCTCTGTCCATTTTTTAATCAGGATATTTGTGTTTTTCCTATTGAGTTGTACGAGTTCTTTATATATTTTGCATATTAGCCTTTTATCTGTGAATATTATTTGAAATATTTTCTCCCATTCCATAAGTTGCCTTTTCATTTTGCTGATGATTTCCTTGCTGTGCAGAAGCTTTTTAATACGATGTAGTCCCACGTGTTTATTTTTGCTTTTGTTGTCTTTGCTTTTTGTGTCAAATCCAAAAAAATCATTTTCAAGACCAATGTTAAGGGGATTATCCGTATGTTTTTTTCTAGGAGTTTTATGGTTTAGGTCTTAAATTCACATCTTTAATCCATTTTGAGTTGATTTTTGTGTATAATGCAGGATAGGAATCCAGTTTCATTATTTTGCATTTGGCTATCCAGTTTTCCTGACGTGGTTCATTCAGGAGACTATTTCTTCTCCATTGTATATTTTTGGCTCCTTTGTTATAAATGAATTGGATTGGCCATATATGCCTGGGTTTATTTCTGAGCTTTCTATTCATTTCCTTGAATTATGTGTCTATTTTTATACCAGTACCACACTGTTTTGATTACTTTGTACAGCTTTGTAATATAGTTTGATAGCAGGAAGTGTGATGCCTCCAGCTTTCTTCTTTTTTCTCAAGATTGCATTGGCTATTCAGGATCTTTTGTGGTTCCAACAAATTTTAGGATTGTTTTTTCTATTCCTGTGAAAAGTGCCATTGGAATTTTGATAGGGATTGCATTGAATCTGGAGATCACTTTGGATAATTTGAATATTTTAGCAATGTTAGTATCTTTCCACTTATTTGTGTCTTCACTTTTTTTCATCGGTGTCTTACAATTTTCAGTGTACAGATCTTTTATCTCATTGGTTATATTTACTCTTAAGTATTTTATTCTTTTTGGTAATATTGTAAATGGGATTGTTTTCATAATTTCTCTTTCTGATAGATTATTGCTCGTGGATAAAAATGCAACTGATTTTTGTGCATTGATTTTATATCCTGCAATTTTGAATACACTTATTAGTTCTAACAATTTTTCTGTGGAGTCTTTAGAGTTTTCTGTTATAATATCATGTCATCTGCAAATAGAGATAATTTTACCTCTTCTTTTCCAATCTGGATTCCTTTTATTTCTTTTTCTTACCTAATTGCTCTGGCTAGGACTTCCACTCCTATGCTGAACAAAAGTAGTGAAAGTGGGCATCCTTGTCTGTTCCTGGTCTTAAAGGAAAAGCTTTCAACTTTTCACCATGGAGTGTGATGTTAGCTATGGGCTTGTCATACATGGCCTTCAGTATGTTGAAGTATTTTCTTCTATACCAAGTTTCTTGGAAGTTTTTCTTTTTTATGAAAGGATGTTGAATTTTGTAAAGTGCTTTTTTCTGCATCTATTGAGATAATGATACCATATTTATCCACCATTTTGTTAATGTGTCATATCACATTGATAGATTTGTGGATGTTGAAACATCTTTGCGTCACCAGAATAAATCTCACTTGATTATGGTGTATGATCTATTTAATTTATTGTTGAATTTGATTTACTAATATTTTGTTGAGGATTTTTACATCTGTGTTCATCAGGAATATAGGCCTGTTATTCTGTGATTTTCTTTTCTTGCCTCCTTGTCTGATTTTGGTATAAGAGTAATGCTGGCCTTGTAAAGTGTAATTGTATTTGTGTTTCCTCCTCTTGTTTTTTTGGAAAAGTTTGAGAAGGATTAGTATTAGGTCTTCTTTAAACGTTTGGTAGAATTCACCACTAAAGGCATCTGGTCCTTTTCTTTGTTGGGAGGTTTTTGATTCAATCTCCTTACTTTTTATTGATATTTTCAGATTTTCTGTTCTTCATGATTTAGTCTTGGTAGGGTGTTGAGTTCTAGAAATTTGCCCATTTCTTCTAGATTGTCCAATTTTTTGGTATATAATTATTCATAGTAGTCTATTATGATCCTTTGTATTTCTGTGATATCAGTTGTAATATCCCTTCTTTCATTTATAATTTTATCTATTTGAGTCCACTCTCTTTTTTCTTGGCAAGTCTAGCTAAGAGTTTGTCAGTTTTTTATCTTTTCAAGAAAACCAGCTCCTAGTTTCATGAGTCTTTTCTATTGTCCTTTTAGTTTCTATTTCATCTATTTCCATTTTGATCTTCATTATTTCCTCCTTCTACTAACTTTGGGCTTAGTTTCTTCTTTTTCTGGTTCCTTGAGGAGTAAAATTAGGTTGTTTATTTGAGATCTTTCTTTTTTCCTAATATAGGCAATTTAATTATAATGTGTCTCAGTATGGGTCTGTTTGGATTCATCTTTTTGAAACGCTCTGGGCTTCCTGGATCTGGATGTCTGTTTCTTTCCCCAGGTTAGGGAAGTTTGCAGCCATTATTTTTTTGAATGAGCTTTCTGCTCCCTTTCTCATTCTCTTCTCCTTCTGGGACTCTTACAATGCGTATCATGAATGGTCTGTTTGATGGTGTCCCATAAGTCACTTAAGCTATCTTCACTCTTTTTTTCTTTTTGCTTCTCTTTTTGGATGAATTCCACTGCCCTGTC
The DNA here is from genome assembly GCF_021613505.1 of Equus quagga. NCBI lineage: Eukaryota > Metazoa > Chordata > Mammalia > Perissodactyla > Equidae > Equus > Equus quagga. Next base: position 129,878,621 of record NC_060268.1, read on the forward strand.
TTCAAGTTCTTTGACTCTTTCTTCCATTTCATCTAGTCTACTGTTGAATCCTTCTATTGAATTCTTCAGTTCAGTTATTGTATTCTTTAGCTCTATTATTTCCACTTGGTACTTTCTTATATGTTTTATCTCTTTGTTGAAATTCTCACTTTGTTCATAGATGGTTCTCCTGATCTCATTGATCGTCATTATGACTGTTATGTAGAACTCTGTATCAGGTAAATCACTTGTCTCTGCCTCATTAAGATCTGTTTCTGGAATTGTATGTTGTTCTTTTGTTCAGAACATATTCCTTTGTTTCTTCACTTCCTTTGACTCTCTGTGTTGTTTTCTGTACATTAGATAAAACAGCCACCTCTCCCAGTCTTGGCAGAGTGGTCTTGTGTAGGAGATGAACCTCATCAGTGAGCCCAGCCCATGCTCCTTCCTGTCTCTTAATCCTTTGATTGTCCAAGCTGCTGTCCTTGTTCTTAGTAGTTGTGGGTGTGCCAACTCACAAAGGGGAAGATCACAGTCAGCACTTAGCTGCAGACTAGTTGGAAGCTGGACCCTCAGACAGCAGCTGAGAATGTATGTAAAGTCCCTTACAGGAAGAAACTGGGAGGTGGGCATTTTTGCCTTCTCCCTCTATCCTGGGCCTGGGTATACAGCTGTAATGTGTGTGGGGGGTGGGGGGCCGGGGGTGTGGAAAAGGGGGTACTCCTGAGTCCATTAAGAACTTCTCGTTTGTTTGCTACAGTCCTGTGGGACTCCTGAATGTAAGCCTCATTGGCTATCAGAGCCCAGTGATATGATGACCCATCCTTGCAGTGGCAGCCACAAAAGCTGGGGTGCAGGTGTGTGGACAGGCTCCTTTAAGGGAGATACTAGTGACTTGGTGCAGGCAAGAGGGAGAGTGCAGGGGAGTTGTCTGCAGGCTTCGTTCATCTACAGGGAAAATCACAGTCTACTCCTAGATGTGTGCCAAGTTAGAAGCCTGGCCCTGAGGCAGCTTTTGAAGTTTGCGAATAGACCCCATTCAGGGAAGACTGGGAAATGGGTGTTTTTTGCCTGCTCCTTCTGGGCTGGGCCCTGGGGTGATAGTTCAGGAAGTCCTTGTACCCATTAACAACTGTTTTTTTGTTTCTTATAGTCTGTGGATCTTGCAGATGCAAACCCTGTTGGCTTCCAGAACTAGGTGTTTTGGGGGCCTGTCCTTTGGATGAGAGTCTTAAAAGTGAGGACATTAGATTTAGGGTCCAAATCCTTCACTCCTCAGGGAGAAGCAGGGAGTTTGGGGTTCCCTCCCAATTGTATGGCACTGTGCTGGGGGTGAGGTTTATGGTGTGAGTGTATTTCAACCTTTCCTACCCGTTTTGGTGTGGGTATTTTCTCGTTCACTCAATGTGTAAGAGTTGCTCTGTTGGTTTCTGAATTTCTTTCAGAGGGAATCACTCCATGTGTAGCTATTCATTCAGTGTATCCATGGGATGTTAGGAGTTCAGGAGCCTCCTATGACAATATCTTTAAAGACTGCCCCCCTGATCACTTAATATCCTTTCAAAGAATTGAATTCCATTATGGATTTAGAATATCAGAATATATACATGCAGAATATATGTAACATCTAAGACATAAAAACGCACCACCATCAAATGGCAAACAAATGGCTCATTTAGATAATTCAGTAAGCCAATTTTCAACCAAGCAGTCGTGTTTTTAATGTAGTCAAAATGTCTAATTTGAGAACCTCACCCACAGAGCTGCATGATAATTTAAATAAATTATACATATATGCTTAATTTTAGCTGGAAAAAAGTCATAGAAGCCCATCCTGATATGTCTATTTTTAAATGAGTTTCATTTGTGAAAATGTAAGGAGGCTCCCTATCTTAAAGAAACATCCTGTACATTTTGCATATATGACCCATAGAGTTTCCTTTCCTTTTCCAGTCTCAGTTTTTAATTTCCCTATTACTTAATGAAAACATTATTTCTGAGTGAGAAATTACTAAACTGAGAGTTGAATATAAGAGGATGTTCATATACCCTTACTAGTGCAAGCCTCTAAAACAATCTGTAAATCTGGTCTAAAGTGTGAGTGTGATTTATGATCCTTTCATTGATCTGACTTGATAGTGAGTAGGAATCAGGTGATATTATTAATTAGTCAATCGGATAGTATGTTTTTATTATCTTCTATGACACTTTGATGGGCAATTGTGGGACATATAGGCTTCAGCCCTGAACATTTACAATCTGTTTGGAAATGTAAGACGTATTTCCATGAAAACAAAAATGAACAGAGCAAGAGTCAACTGAATATAACTGACAAACACTATTATAAGAAGAAATATAAAAAATAGAGTATTTAAGCCATGCGACACAGAAGTGTGGCTTTACAGATTATTAAAAAGAGGTTTTTGAAGTATAGAGAAAATGAAGAAATAATCATAGTGATCTAGCACAGGTTTATTAAAGAAAAACAAAAGACTAAACCTTTCTTTCTTTTTTGCTTGGGTTACTAGACTGTTAGAAAGTGTGATAGAGCCAGGATATCTGGATTTCTATGAGACATTTGACAAGGTTTCTCATAGTCTACAAATGAAAAAACCAGAAAACTATGGATTTTATGCATGGAAATATACAGTTATTCACATTACTAAGTGGATGAATAAGTGTTAGTCAAAGCATAGTGATCAACACTTCAACACAAAATGGAGGAGTTGTGTGCAGGACAATATTCTCAGCCCTTCTCTCTTCAACATTGTTTCCACAAATTACTGCCATGAGTGATGTAGATGACAGGAGATAAAATTTGCAAATAATCAGAGCTTGGAAGAATAATGAATATATTAGATGACTGAATTAGGTTCCAAAATATCTGGACAGGCAGGAATAGACAAAACTTAGCAAGGACAATTTTGTCAGGAATAAATTTAAACTTGTGGTCTTGTAGTAACAACACAAAACAAAATCTACCACTCCTTAAAACCAAAAGCAACCAAACAAACAAACTAGAAACCGCAGAATAGAGGAAATGCCTTTTAGCAGCAGCACAAATAGAACAGTCTTAAGGATTTTGTTTGACTATAACCTCAACAGGGGTTAATAGTATGATGGTGTTAATAAAACAGCTGCTGTGATCTTAGACTGTGGCACTGTTTCTCAACCTTTTTTCATTATTCTCCCTCTAAGGATTCCTTTTAGAAATTTTTTCCTAATCATTTCCTCAACGAAACTTTAATGGCACAGATATACTGTATATCTCTTAATGTACTATATCTGTATCTGTGCTTTATACATAAAAAGAGTAAGTTTTTTTCACAAAAATCAATTTTTACCCTCTTGTGGGCAAAACCACCCTCACTGAGAAAGCACAGGCTTTGTTAACAGACACTGTTCTAGAATGAGAGAAGGAAAATTCTATTGTTCCTAGCAGTGTTTAAAATAATGTGTTCACTTCTGAATACCACATTTTAAGACATATTTCAAAACTAGATAGTATTCAGAGAGGAGCAATTAGGCTGGCATGACATGAAGAATTTTTAAAGTGTAGGGAATATTCTGGAGAAAATGAAACTAGAGGGGTCCTAATACTTTTCTTCAAATGTACAACAGGCTATACATGACAAAAGGGATCTAATTATTGAGAAACTGCTTTAGGAAAATGTATTTTGAGTAAATATTATAATAAGTTACTTATTCCAAAGTATCCAAAGGTGGAAAGGGTTGTTTCATTAGGAATAATTTTCTTTGTCACTAGCTGTACCATGTGTGCATGACTCTGTGGTGGGGAACACGGTAAAGAAGATTGAAACCCTAAATGGACAGGATGACCTTAGGATCCGTTTGACTCCTGATTCTGTGATCCTGGGCAGTAGGAGATGAACTGAACTTTGAAGGAAAAGACAGATTTAGATAAGCTTAGAGGATATAATACTCCAAAGTAGACATTCTGGCTTCTTAGACATGGAAATTAGGGCATACAGACTTGGCTTCTGCTAGCTGCTTTGTCCAAAATTCACTGTCCGGCCCCAGCAAGTCACCAACATCCTTCCCTTTAATATGTTGGATTTAGAATAGATTACATCTATCTGTTCTAGTTTTAGAAATCTAAGGTCCTGTGACTCAGTAATCTATGCTAGGAAGATGCTGTTCTTATCGTCCAATCTTCCCCGTCAGCTCAAGCAACATGTAAAGTACCTATAAATCATAAGCTACCCTACTGGGACCTTGAATTGTCATATGTGACAAAAATGTTGTCTTTTAGAAAGTGTAATCTCAGGGAGAGTAGAGGGAGAGAAACTTCATTGACCTAAAGAAAGCGTTTTATGATAAAAAGTAGATGTTACTGTCATATAAAGACATTGCTAGTTAGAGTCTCCACCATTACCATCTTTCCAGTATTGGGAATTTTTTATACTTCTAGAACATCAGGCCTTTAAGATTTTATGGACAAAGGTGACATTACTGGCCTATGCTGGCATTAAAATTGGTGGGTCAGGGCGGTTAGACAGGGTTTGTAAGAATCTGTTAGTTGAGTTTTTCAAACTTGTCATTGACTAAAGATTCTCAGATGTTTACTCAGTAGAGATCTAAGCATATGCACAGAGTACCTGAAATCAAAAAGTATATTAAAAAAAAGACGAGGATAGAGTTGTGTGGCTTTTGCATTTGTGGGATTGTTATTGAAATTACAACATAAACAAAATTTTAATGTGTGAAGTACCAAAAGTGTTGTTGTTTTCATTTTTGTTGTTATTGTTAGTGGTAATCATAGTAGTAATAGTAACAGTAATGTTTGCCAGATTTCCTTACCTCTGTTCCACACCCTGGAGAGTCTGGCAGATCTCCAATACTGACTTACGCTGGCAGGGTTGGGGGACTACAGCGCAGTAATTGACTATTCTCCATGAACCATTCCTACCCCACTTTAGTCCAACTTTATGTTTGTCTCCTGTGAGCTCAAATATGCTTTATTAGCTGAGAAGGCAGAAAAGTTATATGGGACAGGGGAAATTAGGGAGGTCAGAAGGGGCACCATGACATACTGAAAGAAACTCATATGTTGGCATTGTGACCTTGGAAATGTCACTTAACTTCTCTTTCTTTACTGGTAAATTGGAATGACAACAACGGCCCAGTGAATCTTTCGTACATAATTCTTAATCCTTGTTGTGCTTTTGAATCACTGGGAGAGTCCTTACAATAGAGATATCTATCTCCTAACCTAGTTTGTAGGAAAGCTTGGATCTTTGTCCCTTTTTTCTTTAAATCTCTTTAGGTCCTGCAAGGTGCAGCCATGGTTGAGAACCAAAGCTTTATAGTATCGTTGTGAGGACAAAACTGAGTAATATTGTCAAAGAGCCCTGAAAGGGGCTATTCAAGTGAGCATTGCCCAAAGGAAAGCATCGTGATATTTCTTACATAGGATTTTTCTTCCTACTAATGGCAGTGTCTCGGCTGATTGCTATGTTCTGCCCCCTACTAGGAGGAGTCAAGAAAGACAAAACATGCCTAGATGGTTCCACTCAGTTAAGAACCATACTCTCAGATTCTTGGCCTGTCGTAGTCATGGCACCAAAGATGACCAGCCTGCACCTGTGGCTTCCCAAAGGGCCTCACAGGTTCAGAACTACCAGCCTAGTCTCATCCAACCTCACAATTAGATCAGATGCCAAGAGCTGCTCCTGTCTGCTCAGAGATGGGGCCAGTATCTATGAAGGTCTCCACCACTTCCCTACCAAGCTCCAAGCATTCCCCAAAATTGTTCCTTTAGGGTTGGCTAATTTAGGGTCCTCAAGCAATGTTCAAATCTGTGAGTTGGTTAGTGATATAAAGCTGATTGATGCTTTTTTTTTAAACTATTTCAGATGTGACAGGGCAAGAGTATCATAGGATTTCATTTTATTATTTAACGTCAACCCTATAAATATTCATAGAAAAATGTCTGGGAGAGATTAAACTTCTGATAAGTATTCAACAGGACAGAGAATAAAGATTAACCTTTTGTATAAAAGATTAACCTTTTGTATATGATAAAAAATTAATATAAAATATAAAATTAGTACCAAAGGCATTTGGCAGAAGAGGTATAGGCTGAATTTTTATGTTGAAGCGACTATATAAGTACTAATCTTCTATTAAGGAGAACAAAAGATTAACTAGCAAAGAATGTCACTTTCTAAGGTGACAGAGGAGAGAATATATAAGTAACAGGAGTCTTTGTCCAACCAGAAAAGATTCTATAGAGACTCACAATTTTTAAAAAAAGAAAACCATGTTTAATTTACATAGTATAATGACCCAATTTTTATATAAGACTATGTAAGTATTGATAGCTTTCTGGCTTCTAGATTATAACTTTTTATTTATTTTGCTCAATTTAAGCATTCACTGATCACAAGACATTGGACTTGGTATAAAAAACTTGATTCTGTTTAATTTTTGATAATTTCTGTATGATTTATTCATTTATTCCTTCTTTCAACACTAGTAGTGAAAAAAAAACGAGACAAAAATGTTCATCTTCTTAGAACTTAAGTTCCAGTAGAAAGAAAGGTAATAAACCAGAGAGATAGAAACCCAGAGAGATGGTTTTATTAAATTGTAGTGTTTCAGATGGTATTACGGCTACTGTGAAAATAAAGCAGGAAAGAAGTAATGGGGTACTGGAGAATAGTTGCTTGGTAAAAATTTACAAAAAAAGAAATTTTATCAGAGATCTCACTGCTAAGTGGATTTTTTTGCAAGGAATTAAAGAGGTAATAGAGAGAGCCATGAAGTTATCTAAGACAAATTTGGAGAAGAGTCCCCCAAAATGGGAAGAGTAAGTGCTGAGTCTTGCAAGGAGAATAGTGTGTTGGTTTCGGGTCCATGGTCACGGTGGGGGTAGATTTTAGGCCATTGTAAGGACTTTGTCAATTACTCTGAAAGAAAGGGGAATAATTGGAGGGTTAAGCCTGAGAAGTAACATGATCTGGCTTTTTCATAGGATGGTTCTGGCTTCTGTGTTGATAATAGCTTGTAGTAAGGTGAGACGCTATCTGGAAACCTGTCAAGAGGCTATTGTAATGCTTTAGGGGAGATACGCTGTGGGCGTGGACCAGAGTGGTAGCAGTGGAGGTGGTGCGAAGTATAATGAGCTGACAAGATTTTATGATGGATCTGATGTGGAGTGAAGAGAGAAAAGAGGAAATGATTATTCATAAGATTTTTGTATTTGAACAATCAGAAGCATCAAGTAACCATTTTAGAGATGGGGAAGCCTGTGGAAGCACAACATTTGGGAGAATTTATTAGGTGTTTAGATTTAGATTGCTATGTTTGAGATGACTATCCAACATTCAAAGAGAGATACTATGTGTTCCTTCAAAAAGATGTGTTGAAGTCCTAACTCCTAGTACCTCAGAACGTAACCTTATTCAGAAATAGGGTGGTTGCAGATGCAATTAGTTAATATGAGGAAATACTGGAGTGAGGTAGGCCCCTAATTCAATATGACTGGTGTCCTTATAAGATAACCCTGTGAAGACAGAGACATACATGGAGAATGCTGTGTGATGATAAAGGCAGGGATTGGAGTTTCATACCTGTAAGCAAAGGAATGCCAAAGGTTGCTGGCAAAGTACCAGAAGCTAAGAAGAGAGAAGGAAGAACTTTCTTACAGGTTTCAGAGGGATCATGGCCTTGCCAATACCTTGATTATGGATTTACAGTCTCCAGAACTGTGAAGTAGTACATTTGTGCTATTTTAGGCCACACAGTTTGTGGTATTTTGTTATGGCAGCCCTAGGAAATGAACACAGACAGTGAGGTGAGTACTGAGAATTTGCCGTTGGATTCAGCTAGGTGGAGTTATTGGTGAACTAGACAGGAGAAGTTCCAGTGGGAGAGATGCGTTCACATTCTGATTGTAGTGGGTTCAAGAAAAGAGAGAAGATGGCGTGAATTGGGAGCAGTAATTATAGGTATATCTTTTAAGCAGTATTTCTGTAAAGGAAGAAGCAAAGAAATGACATCATGGCTGAAGGGAGATATGAGATCAAAGGAAGCATTTTCTTTCTTCCTTCCCTTCCTCCCCTTTCTCTCCTTTCCTCCCTTCCTCTCTCCTCCCTTCTCTCTCTCTCCTGCCCTCCTTTTCCTATCCCCCTCTCTGCCTTTCTTTCTTTCTTTCTTTCTTTCTTTCTTTCTTTCTTTCTTTCTTTCTAGACAAAAACATTGCCACATGATCAAATGCTGATGGAAATAATCCATTAGAGAAGAGAAAGTTGAATTTGGAGGAGGGACAGGCAAAAACTGTGGAAGAAATATCCCTGAGAGTCAAAATAAGATCTACTGCAGAAAAGGAGGGGTTGGATTTACATAGGACTAAGGCAGAAAGAAGACACAGTACATGGCCATAGATACGGGGAAGGGAAGTGAATAGATGTCAAAAGAATATATGGAAGATCTTTTCCAATTCCTTCTATTTCTCAATGAAAGGGGAAGCAAGTTTACCTGCAAAGACAAAGGACAGTGGTAAGGTTCTTACATATTTAAGGACAGAAGAAAAGTTAGGACATGGTCATTTAGGAGTATGGGAAAGTTCCAGAGAGATATAGTAGGATTACAGGTCTACTCTAAATGTCCTCTTGAAGTTGATGGTTATGAGTTGAGAGAGACCAGTAAGCAAATTATTTTGTGTTTTCTTATTGTGAGAAATGTATGTTTTAATTAATTGCTTAATTAATGTTGTTATGTATACCAGTACTTCTATGGTTCTAAGGAAACTTAAATTAAGAAAGCAATAGTCTAACAGCATAATTTTTGGAGAATATCTTTTTCCTGTGAATAGAGTTGCCAGGTAAAATATAGGACACCCTGTTAAATTTAAATTTTAGATTAACAATGAATAAGTTTTAGCATATGTTCCTACTTGCTAAAGTTCATAAATTTTCCATTTGCAAACGTGGGGGTCACTTGTGGTGGCTAGACTCTTACTCGTTTCCTGATGTGTGCAATTAGTGGGCAATGCAGCATGTTTTGAAGCTGTGTAACGTTCACAAACTAATTTCTGGGCTGAATTGTAAATCTGCCAAATGTTGATTCAACTATTTAACATTTTCACTGAGAAATAATAAGAAATGTTGATGCATTTAAATATCTTACCTGGCTGCTCTTGCCATCTCTCTGGGAACATTCATCCTGTTGGCAGGCTCTCAGCAATTTTTCCGTTAATCTCTTCAGTGATAAAGTCTGCGTTAACAACCTTCAGGGAAATAAAAGTTAGCTCTCTAGCAATGGTAGCCAAGGACTACATAGTTTTTCTTTTGGTGCATTTATCTAAGCTCTGGGGACAAAGCAGTGTCCTTATATCAAAAAAATATGTATATACTGATTCCGTTGGTCCTTAATAATAATAATTATAGTTATGATTTGGTCAGTATTTATTTTGTACAAGGCTCTGTACTGAACATTTAACATACTAAATTCTAACAAAAACATAATAGGAACTCATGAATCCATTCAATAAATATTGGTTGCACCAGACCTTGGAAATAGTAGTAAATAAAAGATACCAAAATCCCTGACTCCATTAAGCTAACATTTAATGGGCAAAAGACCACCAAAAATAAGTAAATAAGATATTAGATGGTGAGAAATGCTTTGAGAAAAATAACGCTGAGAATAGGGACAAGGGATAATGGGAGTAGAGATCCATTTTAGATAGGCAGCTCAAGGAAGACTTTATTGACATTTGAGCAAAAACCTGAAGGTCGTAAAAAGGTGATACATGTGGTCATTTAAGAAAAAAAACATTCGAGGGAGAGGGAACAGCAAGTGAAAAGGCCCTAGGGGGAAAAACATGGCTGGCATGTTGAATCCATAGCCAAGATACTTGGAGTAGAGTGAGCAAAGGCGAAATGAGGAAAAGATTAGGTCAAATGGAGGAGGTGGTACCTACTCTGAATGAAATGGGAAGACACTGGAGGTGTTGAATAGATCAATCCCCTGATTTAACTTCAGTTTTGAAAAGCTCACTCTGGCAGTTAAGAACAGGCTGCTGGAGATGAGGTGAGGAGGCAGAAAGACCGGACTAAAGGCTGTGTTAACAATCGGGGGCAGGGGTGTGTGTGTGTGTGTGTAATAATCCAGGGTGGGAGCAGGCAGATGAGAGAGTGAGAAGTGTTGGGTGCTGGAAATAATTTGAGAGTAGAGCTGTCAGGCTTGTTGGTTTATGGGGTAAGGAGTATAAAAGAGAGAGGTAAGGCTGACTCCAAAGTTTTTGACCCAAGCAACTGGAGGGCCAGCAGTTGCCAATAACTGAAATAAGGAAGACTGCAGGAGGAGCCTGTTTGTCAGGGAACATCAGGAATTTTGTTTTGGCCAGGATGAATTTAAATTCCCGTTAAAGAGTCAAGTAGAGATCTTCAGTGGGTAGTTGGACATATAAATCTGGAGAATGCGCTGCAGATATAAATTTGGGACTTTTATTTAAAGCCATAATATTGGTTATTATCAAGAAATTAGTGAGAGTAGATAGACAAAAGTTTAGATCCAAGAACTGAGCCCTGTGGCAACCCAATGGTAAGTGAGAAGATGAGGAAGAGCAAACAAATGAGACTGGGGAGAAGCGAGCGACCGCAAAGCCAATGAGAGACAGAAGCTTCATTCGAACCCAGGCTGTGGGGTGCCTATAATTCCTATGGCCTTAAACACAGCCATGTTTTGTTATTTGTGATTATTAATCTGTATTATTTCAAAACCCTAATCCATTTCTAGAAAAAAAAAATGCTAATGGGTACCCAAGTTACCTGAATGAGTTAACACTCCCCCAAAAGACGGAAAGATGAGAAGAAAAGTAATGGATATTAAGAGCTTTATTTTGTATGTCAAACATTATGCCTGGTCCATTATAGATCATCTCATTTAATCCTCATTTTAGGTATTATATTCCCCATTTGGCAGAAAAAGGATTTGAGGCCAGCAGAGTTTAACTACTTTCTCCAGTTCACTTACTTTTCAGGCAGCAGAGGTGGAATTTCTATCCAATTCTGTCTGATATTTTCTACTGTTTTACATTTCATCATCCATACCATCCTGATTCCAACTAAGAGAAAATTACTGCTGCACAAAGCAACATCGAAAAGTATAACAGATATCCTCAGTAACTGTTTTCCAGAAAAGGAAAATTCTTCATGTGGTTATTTCTTGTATCATCCTAAATAAAGCCAGCATCATATAACTACATTACAGTTCACATCATAAATAAGACGTGCTTGAATTCTAAATTTAGAAAAAATTTTGTATGCATTCACATTGTCTTATGAGGGCCCCGTTATGACTAACCACATAATTCTGAGACGGCTAGTTGGTCACTGATCATTGCAAGGCTCAATCCCATAACCTCGCCTCACTCTCACAGCTTGGAGAGCTACAAGATTTTGAAGATTGTCCCTAAGGGATTACGGAGGCCGCAGCCTCTAATCCAGCCCCTGATTTTACAAAGGAATAAATGGAGGTCGAGAGAGAGAGAAAATGGTTTGTTAGTCCCATGCTGACAAGTAACAGAGACTGAACTCAAGCTTAGGTCTTCTGACAAGTTACCCAGAGTAAGGTGAAAGGTGTAAAAAAAACCAAAACCAAAACCCAAACAGTAATGCCTCTCTCCCTATTCATCAGATGAATTAATGTAAATTGAAAGAGAAACCCATCTGCATGATGAGTATACACATCTCCATCTTTGTTTTATATTACAGTTACTCACTGCCAAAATTCCTGATTGGATTTGCTTCCAACAATTGGCAGAAAAAGAAGGATAGGGACTCGAATGTAAATATTTCAGCTGTGATGTTGCCGTCGGCAATTTTCCTCCCAAAACTGTTAATAACCAAGGTCTGATTGCATACTGTCTCTGCCATACAATAGCTTTGTAATGATTTGCAGGAAAGAATAAAACAGTAATCTGACTTTCAGGTAGCAAAATTGTGGAGATATTTTTTAACATTATTTGGTGACTAGGACTGCCGTATGTTATGTTATTGATAAATGGGTAGAAGTCTATATTCAATTAATAAAATAGAATTTATAAAGAAAGAGGTATGCAGTGGTTCATAAAGACTAAAATATGCAAGTGTATAGGTCAATAGTACGGGGCCAGATGTGAGAGGAATTGCAAAGATTACAGCTGCTGGAGAAGGACACAAATGAAGGAAAGGACCTCCTGAAATGAGAAGTTGATGATTTGTCATTTGCTTCAAAATATAGTGGTCATCTTTACAAGATTTACTGTGCATACTAGTGGCTGTATATGATGCCCGTGGATAATGATGGGTTGGCATGATGGCTATATCTAATTCTGGCACCCTAACATCTAAACAAACAGGTAAACAAACAAAATCTCCTTTACGAGGAAAGTTTCTTTGAGGCAGGGCAAGATCAAAACTCAAAATTTGCTATCTAAAACCTATGGAGAATATTAATCTTTTCAATAAAGTTGGCAGCCAAATCAAGGCTAAAAATGTCAAAATATAGCCTGGGCCCTCTCTTGGCATCAGATCCAGGCAGAGACTATCTTACTCCTTAGCATGCAGCTGCCTCATGCCTTCCCTTAAGAGAGAAAAAAGAAAATCTTCTCATTAAAACTGGCACTGCACCAGAAACACTGACCTCTGCTCAGAAAAAAGCTTCAAAATCTCTTGCTGAGGTTTTTGAGTAAACGGGTGAGCGAACGAAGTATGGGAGAAATATGGATTATCTTTTAAAAGCTTCAAAAAAGATAATTTTGGCAGGAAACTTTTACATTTGCCTGCACAATATTTGTTTGCTCTTGGGAAGTGGCTAAATTGCAAGCTAAAAGGATTTTTTTCCCTTTCTTGCTCTTTCCTTCTCTCCCTCCCTTCCTCCTTCCTTTCCTCCCCCCGCCCTCCTTTGCTCCCTTCTCCTGCCTCTTTTTCTCTCTCTCTCATCTGAATTATTAGAGCTCCTGAAGCAGTGGAAAGCCCAGATCTAGCAGACTTGGCACAGCATTATTTCTTATCTATTATATCCAAATATTGTGGGTAACAGTGATCCAAATGCTTTACGCATCTGCCAAATCGTCCTACTCTGGGGAGAAAATAAAAAAGTAAATGTTTATTGTGCATTGATAAAATGCCCGCTGGTGGCCGACTTTCAGCGTTAGAAAGGGTGTCGGCCTTCATCTAGACCAGCCTGTCCTCTCTGCCCCTGGGCCTGAGCTCCTTCCCAAAGACCCTGTCCTGGGCTCAAACTCCTCAGCCACCGGAACTTCACTCCTGAAGCAGCTGCTTCTACTTCACCTGCCTTTCTCATGGCTACAGAAATCTTCACTCTTTCCAGCTGAAATCGCCTCCTCGCAGCTTCTGCGTATTAGTGTAGTTCTGCTCCCCAAAGCTACATAACATTAAAGTCTAATTCCTTTTCCATAGCGCAACTATTAAAGTATTGAAGTAACAGTTATTTGCTGCTGCCTGTCTTATTTAGGCAGAATACCTTCAATGATCAAACTCTTCCGCATATTTCAGAGATTCTGGACCCTTTGCTGTGCTGCTCACTTTCCTTTGGACATGACTCAGATTCCCTGTTCAAAAACTCTGCCACTTTGTAGCTGCTTAACCTTGGTTAAATGACTTAATTTCTCTGTGCCTTTGTTTCCTCATCAGAGCATTGAAAATAATAGCAGTCCCTGCCATCTGTGTACTATAATTCATGCAAAATAATGAAAACAAAAAGCATCAGTTAGTACTCAATAGATGTTTACCACTGCTATTCCTAGTCCTATGGCAGATATGAGGCACATCTTCTCTGCTTGCGTTATTATACTTCTACTAATGAATACCGTTTGCCTTTATGTGAGTCCTAACCTTCTGTTGGATGGAATTGAGCCTAAACTTAGGCAATACTTGTACAACTTTTATATACTTTCTGCCATTTACATATATATCACTACTCCTAAAATTGTACAGTTATCTTTCGAACTCAAGAAAAATATTGGGGTTTCGATGCTCCTTGGCAATTCTTCTATAATTCCCAATCAGTTCTCTCCCTCAGATTCTCTGTACTCATTCTACTCCCTAAACCTTGGATTTTAGCGGTGCTTCCTCACTATCAGAACTCTCCGCCTTCAAGGAGAAAATTGAAGCCATTAGACCAGAACTGCCTCCTTTAGCTAGCCTCAAATCATACTGCATCCATGTTCATACTTTCTTCCATTCTGCACATTATTCTGGAATTTTCTTCCTCAAAGAGCAAATTCAAGTTAATTCTTCCAACTGCCCTGCTTCCATCCCAGGTACCATGCTATATTTTAATAATTATCATTTCTCTCTCTTTTATAAAAGTTTCTCTCTTCTAGATTCTCTTCACTTTAGAACTGAAGTGTTCACATTTCTTTCTTCTTAAAAAAAATCTGTCCTTTATGCTTCAAAAAAGAGCAGGAAACATCATTTTAATCAAGCTTGCAAATGTTTTTAAGCAGTAACTGTACTTGTTTTTACTTTTCATCCTACCTCCCATCCACTCCTTAATCTCGTATAACCAAATGTCTACCTTATCCTCTATTGAAACTTTTGCAACGTTTGGCAACTGTTGTTCTCCTTCTATGAACTCCTTCTGTAAACGCTCTTTTCTGTTGGCACCCATTACACCACACACTCTTGGTTTTCCTCCTAAATCTCTGGCCGTTTCCTATGTTTCCTTTAATCTGCTTTGTGGATGTTTTTCCACTGCTGGTTTTGTGTATGTGTGTGTGTGGAAAACTGGCCCTGAACAAACATCTGTTCCAATCTTCTTCATTTTGCTTGAGGAAGATTGTCACTGAGCTAACATCTGTGTCAGTCTTCCTCTATTTTATGTGGGATGCTGCCACGGCATGGCTTGACAAGCGATGCTAGGCCCGGGTTCTGAACTTGAGAATCCCATGCTGTCAAAGCGGAGCTTAAGAACTTACCCACTATGCCACTAGGCTGGCCCTTTTCTACTGCCAGTTTTAATGTTCTTTTAAATTTTGTCCTGGACTCTTCTCTCAAAGTGAAGTCCACACCCTCCCAGGCAAGCTCATCCATTCCTGTGACTTAAAACCCAGCTATATACAAATGGATCTCAAATATATATCTCCCTGGATTTTTCTCCTGGAATTTTCTGGATTTTTCTCCTGGAATTACTCAATAGTCAACATATCCAGAGGAGAGCTTGTCATAGTCTTTTCCAATCTCACCATCCAGCATGTACTTTTTTCTCTGTTACTTCTCAGTGAGTGGTATCTGTGTTTGGCTGGTTTCCCCCCAAAAAAGGCTGAGATCGTCTTTACCTTTCTCCAATCAATTTTTTTGGATACAACTAGAATAATTCTTGTAATGCACAAATCTTAAACTGTCAATGTGCTCCAGAAAATTTTTCAGTGGCTCTGTATTACACCTAGGGTGAATTTAGAATAAGAGTCACTTGTCCCCAATCTTTAGGTAGCATTCACATGTTTAACTCTTTGTTAAAGATCCTGGCTGCAATTTACAGAACTATCTTGGGCAAATTCTTTCTATAGGATGGTATGAGTCATTAAAATCTGAACTCATGAGAAACTCCGTGACATTAATTCTTTCTTTCTGATGTTTGTCCTACCCTCTTCTGTTGGACACTCCTTCACCATGGAAGGCCAGAGTGGTTTCCCACAGAGCTTTTGAATGGCATCAGTCCCTGTGGGCAGCATGGGGGTGTCCCAACCCCAGATCAATCTAATCAAAATCTCTGGGAGATGGACTCAGGCAAAAATCTTTTGTAAAAGCTCTTCTGGTGATTGTAATAAGCTGCCAGGGTTTAAAACCACTGGTTGAGAATTGCTAGGCTAGAGAAGGATGCGTAAAAGCAAAGTCAATGAGATGGAAACATGGGATTTAAGGGGAGATGGAAGAACCACATCAAAGATAAAACTTTTTCAACCTTTGTGGTGTTAGCCACCTCAAATTTTTATAAGGTGCTCGCATCTTTGGACCTGGCCAGGGATGGCGTAATTTAGCCTCGTAAATCCTACACAGACAGTTAGTTTATTTGCTTGCCATTTCTCTGAGCTCATTAACATTTCACCATTGGTTTTTAAACAGCATATACTTTTCTTCTCATTTTTAAACTTATATAGGGTTCCTATGAACTCTATCTCAGCTACTCTTCAAAATTATTCAAATGTTAACTACAAGCTGAAGCTTTTCACAGTCTTCCTTTCCCCAAGTTCGGTTAATTAATGAATCCATCCTGCCTGTGCTCAAAGCACTTTAAACAATTATCTGTTTGTACCTGCTTTCCTGGGTTTTGATTTGTGTGTGTGTGTGTGTGTGTGTGTGGTTTGCATATCAGTTTATCTCTCTGGACTGTGAGATCCTTGAAAGCAGAAAGTGCCTGGTACATAACAAGTGTTCAATAAATATTTCTGGACTAAATGATTAGGTGAATAGATAATGTGTACTTTGACCATGTCGGCTTATGGTATATGCAACTTTTACAGCCTTATCTTTGGTTTTACAAGATCTATTCGTTATTTTACCAGAACATGAATTGAGCACATCTTACATGTGAGGTCCTGTGCTTGGTGCTTATGTCCATCTCAGTTTTGTCCATTTTATATATGAACTTCTCATGGAGTTTGAGGTGTAGCCATCTTATTCTTATTTTTTATATTTTCCTCCTTATGATCACAGAATTTATTTTGAAAGCCTTCAAACCCTCTCAATCTGTCATATTTTATACAATTTGAAGCCATGGAATTATACCTACCTTTCTTGAAACTTTTTGGAATCTCCTATTTCCATGTTTCTGGCTATTACAAACTCTAAAGGAGCAAGGTAACTTTGCTCAGGGTTTCCACTGTTTCAGTCAAAAATTCTTTCTGGTTGATTAGCATGAGACTAGAAAAGCACTTCTCTTGTACTGCCTTTGCATCTGAAAAGATTTGGCAAGGATCCTTTATTCCAATGGGAACCCAGTGATTGAAGCTCAGGTCACTGATCCAGTTGCAGAGTCTCACTCAAGAAGCCATATCCCTTTCCTCATTCTTGCTTGACAGTTTAGAGTACACTCAAATAACATCACTTATTTTCCTCTCTCCTTCTATCTTTAAAAATGCATGGCTTTGTAGCAATTGAACAACAACTCTGCATTTCCCTCTCCCAGTTATGCAAGTTATAAATTAATTCTAAAGGTCTGTTGTATAGAAGAGAGCCTATAGTCAACAATAGTTTATTTTGTACTTAAAAATTTGTTGAGGGTAAATCTCATGTTGTATTCTTACCAAACACACAAAAGCAAGAGACGCAAAGAAACTTTTGGATGTGATGGATATGCCTATCACCTTGATTGGGATGATCGTTTCATTGATGTACACATATATCCAAACTCAACAAATTGTGTACATTAAATATGTACAGTTTTTTGTATATCAATTATACATTAGCAAAGCTATTTTTAAAAAGATGTTGCTTCATACACATAGGAGGTATTTAAAAAAACATATGGACCAGCCCCGTGGTGTAGCAGTTAAGTTCGTGCACTCCGCTTCCACAGCCTGAGGTTCACTAGTTTGGATCCTGGGCACAGATCCAAAGCCACCACTTATCAAGCCATGCTGTGGCAGGCATCCCACATATAAAGTAGAGGAAGATGGGCGCAGATGTTAGCTCAGGGTCAATCTTCCTCAAAAAAAAAAAAAACAAAGTAGATGGCTTTAGCAAACTACTAACCCAAGATTTGTGTATTTCTGCAGAGGCAGATAGTCACTGACAACCTTCTGCCTTTCTCCCCAGCCCAAACAAAAAAACCATGCACACACACACAAAGTCAGTACTTTTATAACACAGTCAAGCCTTCTATTTTTGTGCTCGATGTTGGTTTCATTCCAACAATACTCTGTGATAGTTATATATTTAATTTAACTCTTTGTGCTAAAATCTCATTTTTTGTTTTTACTGATTCATCGATGGTGCTTTGGTACACACACACACACACGTATCCATATGAATGTTTTAAATAGATGCCCTATTTTCTCATATCGATTTTTTTCATCCTGGATTAGTTTATTAGTTTTCTTCTAGTGCCGTAACATTATCTGTGTTTGCTCTCTTACGCTAGACCATTTCTGTTTCCTTCTCCAGTTTCAATTTATAGTCCCTATACAGATTTATAGGTTTAATGCAATTCCTTAGAAATCCTAGCAAGTTTTTGTAGGCATAGATACACTTATTTTAAATTTATATAGAAAGGCACAAGCCTTAAAATAACTAAAAGACTCTAAGAAAAGGAGAATAAAGCAGAAGGAATAACTCTACCTGATATTAAGTTTTTCCCTATAGCTACAACAATCAAGACAGTGTGGCACTGGCAAAGAGATAGACACATAGATCAATGGAACAGAATATAGGATCCAGAAATAGACCTACACAAATATGCTCACCCAATTTTTGACAAAGGTGTAAAACGAATTCAATCTGGGGACGATAGCCTTTTCAACAAATGGGGCTATAGCAATTTGACATTCACAGGCAAAAAATGAATCTTGAACTAAGTCTCACACTATACATGAAAATAAACTCAAAATGGATCATGGTCAAATGCAAATAAAATTTTTAGAAAAAAGTAGTAGAAAATTTGGGGGATCTAAGGCTAGTCAAAGAGTTCTTATAATTAATGCCACAATCATGAACAATAATTGAAAAATTGATAAATTGGACCAAACAAAATTAAAAACTTTTACTCTGTAAAAGCCCACATGTGAAAGATAAAAATGCAAGAATGATAGAAAATTGAAGTACACACATATCATAGAATACTACTCAGTAATAAAAATAAATGAACTATGATACACATAAAAAATTTAATGACTCTCCAGGGAATTATGCTGTGTAAACAAACCCCAATCCCCAAAAGTTATATACTGTATGATTCCACTTATATAATATTTTGCAATAATAAAACTTAGAAATGGAGGACAAGTTAGTGGTTTTGTGGAGGAGTATATAACCATATATATATGGTTATAAAAAGGCAACAGGAAAGATTCTTGTGGTGTTGGAACTGTTCAGTACTTTGACTGTGGTGGTTAATGCATAAACCTACACAAGTAACAAAATTATATAGAGCTTAACACACATCCCCACTCCCACACACAAAGAGTACAAGTAAAATTGGGGAAATCTGAATAAGATCTGTGGATTACATCATTGTCAATATCCTGGTAGTACAGTTTTACAAAATGTTAGCATAGGAGGAAAGTTGACAAAGTGTACAGGGACGTCTCTGTATTATTTCTTACAACTACATGTGCATTTAAAAGATTTCAATTAAAATTTATTTTAGATAATAGTATAGTATTATATTGCATGAACACACCATAATTTTGTCATTTTCTTTTTGTGGAGCAGTTGAAATATACTCTACTGGGGCTAATATACCTATTATACTTTCTTCTTTGTGTACAACTTATTTGAATGTACCATGGTTTGGGAATAAAAGAAGTCTTTGGTAGTAGAAAAATAAACGTAACCAAAGTAGAATAAAGACAATAGGATATGTATCCTTTTTACAATGGTCAATTTTGAATTTGTAAAAACAGATAGCAAGTGCTTGTAATTGTCAACGAGATGAATGAATAAAGATTGATTTACAGCAGAGAAAACTTAGGATGAAGTATTTATTATATCCCTTTAAGTGTTAAAAATAGATGAAAAAATAGAGCAACGAACATGGGAAATTGTCAACTAGTTATAAAAGGAGATAGTTTAGACTAGATACCCATTCTACCTACATAGTTTGGTAATAATGATGTCAACTCTATGAGAAATAAGAAGATGCCTGTAGTCTCATTTAGAATTTGTGATGCAAATGTAGCTATGCTTACAAAATTTTCAAGTTCCAAACCAAGTGTTGACAAGGAATAGATTCATTTAAGGAATGAGCATTTGAGTATATTAACATCGTGCTCTGAGTTACAAACAAGGGCACCAATTACCAGAGGAATAAAGTTGCTATCTTCATGTCCGAGGCTAGACATATTGCATTCAGATCAGCATAGAGTTAAGAAAGAAAATATTTTCTACTTAGAAATAAAATTTTGTTTGGATATGAGGATAAAGTGGACTCCCAATTGCTATTGGTAGGATTTACAAGTTTATCTTGTAAATTATATGATTACTGTTGTTTTAAATCACTAAGCTTTTGGATGATTTATTATTCTCCATTAGCTAACTGGAACACCTGTGGTTTAGTTTTATCATCTGATCTTTGTTATCACTAGATCTCTACCTACCTATCTATCTATCCATCAATATCTATCTATCTGTCTATCTGTCTATCTATCTATCTATCTATCTATCTAAGCTTCTGTTTATATGTAAGATTTGAGAAGGTCTTTTCATGGTCTGCTTAATGAGCTGGGTGTAGGCACAGTTTGTTTCATGAATAATTACCAGAACTTGTCTGGGTATGGCCCTGGGATTCTAAAACAGGTCCTTCAACAACTGAGGTATTGACTTTTTTCATGTTATTGGAGAAATCTTGCAAGGATATGACTGCAGAAATAATAAATCAAGTACTAATAGTATGCTAATAAAATTTTCCTTGCCCCTTATTCTCTAATCCATGTACACAAAAGCTTACTGTTAACTGTAGGCTTTCAAAGTATTTCAGGAGTGTTTATTATATGTACTTTTGAAAATGGCAGGCATTTATATTTATCACGCTGTTTGGAAATATTTCTTGCCAAGGGAATAGTTGAGCTCAGGTAAACACACAGGCACTTGCATTACAGTTATAATACACTGAATAACAGTGGTAGGTTAAGTGCATTGTAGAAAATTGAAAAGTGCAGATATGCCAGTGCCCAATATCTTGGCAGCCATTCAGATCATGGATATTCTGCACAACCAGTGAGCAAGGTGAGGAATTTTCTCCCTGACCTGCTGATTTTCTGTGAATAGATTTGGTATTGCTTAAATGGCCTAGTCATATTTTCTGGGTGGAGGGACTCTAAGATTTGATTTTAGGGATGTGTGTGTTTGTGTGTTAAAGAAGTATTAGCATTGTTATTGCAGATTTTTCTGAAGGAAACGAGAATTTCAGTGATTTTTATCTCACACTGTAGTTGTCTAAAGTACAGGTGGGAGATTAGGGGAGAGATGGGCCTGACCCAAAGAACCTGTAGAAGTAAGATGCTTTCTTGATCTTTCTTGTATTTTATCTGCATACGATGACATTGAAGTGTGAGATATCAGTTGTCATTTACCTACCAGGGGGCTTCTTCACAGACGAAGGCGACAAGCTCAAGTAAGTTCTGTATTCTCAAACCTTAGCCTAGAATTGGCATTTTTACAGTTTTACTCATAAATCCAAATATGTTTTGCTACAGTTTTTCTTTGTTTACAGTCCCTAAATGGAATGAGAAGCCTGCTGGTTAGAAGAAATAATATGTTTTGCACACATTTTGAAGCACTTTTAACAAAGAGAAAATAATGCTGACTCATTATTTTGCTGGATACAGTTTTAACTGCTAGGACTCAGTAATTCTAGGGGAGGGTCCTGGATTCCACCACCTCACAAACTAATCTTAAGGTATTCTTCTCACATTTTATCATAGTTAAAAGGAGCAATGGGCACATTAAATATGTTTCAAATAAAGCTATAGACTTTTATGCACTTTTCAAGTTTAAAAAACTGTTAACTGAAGGATCAGATAACAACCGAGGTAATCCACAGGTGTTCCTGTTATCTGATGGTGCATAGCAAATCATCCCAAGGTGTAGTCACTTAAAACAACAACAATCAGCTGTCATCGTTTTTGTTTTCTCTGGGTCAGGAGCAGTCACAAACCCTTGCCCAAAGTCAAGGTGAGGGAACACAGACCTCACCCTTCTGTGGAAACTGTGTCAGATTCATTTTTAGAAAAGCAGGGAAGATGGGATATGTATTAATGTGATGATCTTTCGAAAACACAATATGCCATGGCAGGCAGATTTATTTGTCTATGAAGAAGCTTCACAAGATTGATGGCTCCATCAAATATAGATAGGTACGCATGTGTGTGATGGGATTTATATCTTTAAATTTAATATGGCATAAAGGGTATTTCTCAACAAATTAAATCAGTCTTCAAAGGACCTATTTTAATAACTATAATTTTCCTTCCTAAGGATAGGTCACAGTTACCATTTACACAACTATTCCATTTTTTGTTGTTGTAAATAACACTTGACTACACACACACATATATTTCTAGATAGAGTGATTTCTTAATTGTATCATTTAGGAATTGCATGCGGCTGCAAGTAAGAATCAACTTAAAAAAAGAGGGGTTTTTTTTCCCTGCTTATCCAAAAGGTTAGGGATTGATGACTGCTGGCATAAGTTTGTTTGCACAGTGGTGTTTTCAAGGGTCTTGGATCTTTTTGGATCCTGGCTATCTTAGCTTTGATACCACTGCCCTCTAGGTAGCTTGTCTACATCTAGATTGCGAGGAGTACAAAAGGAAAAAGTGCAAAGAATGTATCTTAGTTAAACTTGGCTATGAATGGAGAAAAAAAATCCTTCCCTGGGAAATTGTGCCTAATTTCATTGGAACATGGTCATGCTGAATAAGAAGGGAGACAGAAAAAGTGAGTATTTTGTTTTCTAGGAATTTTAGTTTCCTTAAAATAAGTCCCTTGGGAATAGACTATGATATCGAAAATTGCATACAGAGGTTTATTGGGGTATAATTTGGGGAGATAAACCTGTAAGGAAGGGAGAAAGGCAGGATTCAATAGAGGGAGAAGCTAGTTTACAATGTAGTGGCAACTGAGATCTCACCTGATTTGTTGTGGGTTCTGGAGTTCAGATGGCCTTTGAGAATTTGTCACAAATTGAGCCAAGGAGACTAAGCCTTTGTGTCACTGGTTCAGGCTGTCATGAATTGTGAGTGCCTCCTGGGTGGGGGTATTACCTTGGGGATGGTAGTTTCCTACAGTCAAAGGCAGTTCCTAGTGAAGGACTAAGCCATGCATGGTCAACAGCAGGTATTCCCAGCAGCTGGGAGATGGGGGCATCCATTCAGAAGAGGGAATGTTACTAGAGCTCTGCAGGGTGCACCAGAGTGGTAGAAAAGGTGAAAGGAAGGAGGAGCTGAGAGTAGGCATTGAGTGAGCCAACCTATCCACACTGATAATGTGTGTTTACTCTTTTATATTTAACTCTGTTTCCAAAATATTTAACATTAAACACACATTCATTTTATAATCATTAAATTTATGAATATTTAAAGTAAAAATAATATATATGTACAAAGAGTTCATCCATAGTATGACAGATGTTGTGGAAAAGAAGTCTTTCTTCGAATTACCAAGGAATTTTACATGATTACAGTGATGAATTAAAAGTGACATATATGAAGCAGAAATTTTGACTTGGTGAATTTATTAGGGCCATTTTTGCTTTCACATACATACTTATTTAACCGTAAAGTGCCACACTGTATTATAATGATTCTTGTTCCAGAATATATATTTCTAAGCTAGTTATGAAGTCCCAAAGCAGATTGTATGCACAGTGACTTCTAAATAGATGCTTCAAACTTAATTTTTTCCTGGAGATTTTGAAAGAGTGGAGAGTCAGAAAGATTTAAAATTACATTATTGAATAATACCCTAAGAGATGATGTGTTACAACTAGTCTGACATATTCGAGGGCAATACTTTAGATTGATAATGAGATCTTTGAGGCTCGTCATCTGCATGGTAGATGTTGTCAGTAAAATACAAGATAATAGCACAGAGAGCTCAGTCTCTGGATCCCAGTATCTATACCTCCATTTCTCCTTTTTCAAATCACGCTGCTTCATATTTTCATACAGCAACCTCCCTTTTATCTGTACCTATTAAAAGAGTGAAGATAAATCTAAGTGCTTTACTGGACCTACTAAAAAAGTGGCCACTGTCACTAGAACTCAAGTCTTGGAATAATAAAAAAATTTTTTAAGAACTAGCTTAAACACTCACTGTAACTCATAATATTTAACCGGATAGGCAATTATAATTAATTACTTTTTCTGTGGTTTAACTAATCTATCACAGCATTTGAGCCTTGCCCCTCAGGAATTCATAGCTCCCAAATGAGTGATTTCCAGTACACTTACTACATTGTGAAAAACTATTCTATTATTCGATTTACTAAACGTAAATGTAAAACTAGCCCCTGGCTCACAGATTCTGTTAGCAAAACAACAAGAAATGAATTATTCACCCAAAGAGAGAGCAGATAAATATGATGTCTTTAAAGTACAAAGAGAAAGGAATCCATATTGTTTATATATTATGTTTCATTTACCAAAGTGACAGTGAAGTGAAAAGAACAGAATGAGAGGAAAAGTGTGAGAAATCTAGAAGATGGAAGAATTGGTGAGAGGGGAAGAAATTGCGTGATGAGAATCAGGAGTGAGGAAAAGAAAATGATAGTTCAGAGCCCAGAAATCAATAAAAGTAGCTCTGCTGTGGTGCCTGGAGATTCCAGAAGGACCAGCTGTGATGGTGACAGTATATGGATTATGTGGAGAATGAGGAGTTTAGTTTAAGAAAAAGGAAGATGATGGGGTGGGCATTGAAAAAGGAAGACTAGTGTGGAAGATGAATGGAGGAAGATGGTAGGGACTGGCATTAGTCTACTTATGGGAAAAGAAAGAGCAATAGATTTTAAAGTCCATTCCCTGAGGAAGAAGGGGGAAAATACATCCAAGTGAAATAAATAGGTTGAATAGAATGTGCCAGAAGAGAGGAGATAAAGAATTGCACTTGAGTTGCCAGGGACCCTTAGAGATATCTGAAAAGGAAATTTAAAAGTAAGTCATTTGCAGAAAAGTTTTCTAGTTCTTAATAATGGAATTCAGCATTTAGGGAGAAATTACAAACAAAGATTACAAGAAGGATTTTGCTGAGCTAAAATGCCCTACAGAGGGAGCCTAGAATAGCATTACTTAGATTTAAGCCTTGTCTTGGAAATGTATGAAGTGGCACAGCTGACAGTCCTGTCTTGTTCCTCCATTGATGGAGGTGATAATGAGCAAAAAGTGTCCAAAGGGTAGGTCGCTGGAAGGAAGAGAAACACTGCACCTGGGCAAACAGCGTAATTAGCCCTCAAGTCATCCTGCAATGGCTGTGGCTTTATACAGGGACGACAGCTGCCCATTAGCATTAATTAACCAACAGGAGGGAGAGACAAGGTGTGGGTGTGATTTCCAAAGCCTGGCAGCCGGAGGCAGGAGGAATCCACAATAGTCAGGGGCTGAAAGCGAAGGAGGACTCTAAGAGCAGCAGGGGAAAGTGGACTGCGCTGTTGTTTGGCATTCTCTGGTTCTGGCTGCTAAATATTCAGGGCACTTTCTGCTCCCCTATCAGTCCCTAGAGGGAGGCACTCAGTAAGGTTACCATCTCCTAGGTGAGAAATCACAGCTTCTGCCCCCAAGAGCCAGGAAAGGAAGCACCCTGTCTCCCGACTTCTGGAACAAAACTGCACACAGCGAGAAAGGCCAGAACGCTGTGGGATTTCTTTCTTCAGAAGCTGAGCCTGACAATATTTTAAAAGGCTCCAGGTGCAGTGCAAGCAAGCCAGCATCCTGAAGCAGGGTCAATAACTGGACTAGATGATGCAAAATGCCCTCCAACTTCTGCGGCTCTGCCCGGAGACCTTGAAGCAGTGCTGGTGAGAATCCAGCCCCGGCTTGTGCAGCCACGTGGAGCCGTGAAGCTGACGTGCAGGGAGCTGCCTTCAGAGCAGCGCTGCTTTCTTGAATTTGATTCGAGTTTCACATTGCTTGAGATAAGAAGTAAAAACAACTAAATATATAGGAAATGGTGTAAAGAGACAAATGGGATAACAGAAAATCTGCCTTTAGATTTTTGGAATAACATTAGTTTTCATTAGACCATTCACTATTTATTAAGTCAGATTTTTTATTTTATCCAGAATTTTCTGATTTGTATTATCTAGAAATCTTCTGATACTTTAATAAGATTTGTTAAAACTTTTATGTTTCCCATTAACACATATCTTTAACAAGACAGTCATATTCATAGTTTAAAAAATTCATGTTATATAGAAGCTTTCTTTAAGATTCTTGAAAATAACCCAGCTAAATGTTTTTAAACCTTCACTTTTCTGACTCTGAAGCTGATCAGCAATTAGTGTTTTACTCATTTAATATCTTGTTTTGTGTATTTGTGTCTAAACTTTTTATTTCTTGAAGCATGGGAACTATTTTTCCCCATCTTCTGTTTTTCCTTGTGTCTAAAATAGACCTGATGCGTAATAAATATCTGTGGAATTTGTTGTTGTTGTTGTCTTTAGCCCTCTGTAAAAAGGTTCATCATAAACCTTCATAGAGAAGACGATGTGAAAAATATTTTATTTGCAATGTTGGCTTAAATTCATTCAATTTGACAGCGGCTTTGTGAGCACCATTGCTTGCAAAGTCTTAGAACTACAAAGAGAGGGAAGATAGTTTCTGTCACCAAGAACTTCACGATTTAACCTTGTGTAGATAGAATTAATATATTGGTTTGCCCTAATAAAGGAAGGTGAGTAAAATAAGTTCTTCCTCTCCTTCTGTCTCCCTCCTCCCTTCTGGAGCTGTTGGGAACCATTCATAATATCAAGAAACACTGCCAAGAATACATGGCAAGTATCTTATTATCATATCCTCTAATGACAGCTTCTACTCACATTAGGAACCCCATGTTTCTAGATGGTCTGACAGGTAGTAAGATCAAACATGTAATAGCTCATATCTTCCGCAAACTTACAGGGGCCTAAATCTTTAATTTTCTTTTCATCCTATATCACATTATTTAGCTATACCCCACTATTTGTCATGTAATTTAAATCCAAAGCCCACCCAAGGAGCCCTCACAAGATTTGGGGAACCCAAGGATGAGGGGATACAGAAATTATAGTATTTAATAGTAGTATACTGATTTACATATTTTTCTGGGGCCTTCATACGCATATAAGCAACCAAACTTACTGTCCTCCCTTTTCTGCATACACAGGTATACACACTCTCTCACACATATTGTGTTCTTTCAATTTGTCTTGCTCACTATGGGCCATTTACGCTGAGAGACAAGGTTCTTTCTCCAGGATTATAATTCTAGTAATCTTAAAGCTTGTTTACTTATTTCCCCCAAAGTTAGAATTTAATCATAAACAGATGCCTACAAGGAAAAAAAATAGTTGCACAGGTTATTGTTCTGATGTCTTCCGAAATAAAAGCTGCCAGATGATTGATTGCCAACTGTCACTCTACTAAGAGACCCCTTCTTTTATGAAAGTAAGGAATGTATCTCTGTGTGGATGTCTTGATTAGTCAGGGAACCAGGTGATCTCGGCTGTCTCATTCATATCTGCGAAGTTTATACAATATGATTCAATTAACTTCGCAGTGTATGGCAACTTCTGTTTCCATCATGGCATTTGAATATGTGACATGTATGAAAGATGTTAGTTCAGAATTAAACTAACTGAAAACTTTATCCAGTATTGGCTTTAGCATAGTCTGTCTCTCTTTAAGAAAATCAGTTCTCTTTCTGCCCCTTGAGAGGTCAGGTCACCAGTCAAAAAATTGCGTTGAAATTTGATGTCAATTTCAATGATAAGGAAGGACAATTATGGTATCTTTGACATCTGCCCTTTACACACTGATCCTATTAATAACGACTTATTGGACCTGTATGCTTGATATTTATGCTTGACCCTCAGCAGACAACAAAGATATTACTAGTTCAGGGAACAACACTTGATCTAGTCTTTAATTTACAGTTCAGATTTGTTTTGTCTCCTTGGTAGTTAAGTGGATTTTATTTGATGCTGTTTATTATATTACACTTACTTGGCAGGTGGCACTACTATTATCCTTTGGGTGGCGATTCTGAAGTAAATAATAGCTTAATTTAGAGAGGGACCTTGAGGAAACTGTCTAGCTGGTTTTACCATTATAATTTACATTGTATATCAATATGGTGCATGTGTATTTATATACAGTTATATATTGTTCCAAAATAAAAGATGAGAAATGTGTTTGGTAAATGGGACTCTTGGAGTAGTATACATTGCAGACCTCAATTTGAGCTCTGGAACGTATACTTCAGATAATTTATTAGAAGTGACTCTCTAACAGCCAAAACTGCTGAAGTCCTGTGTGTGTGTGTGTGCGTGTGTGTGTGTTTGTTTTCATCTCATTTGTTTCTTTTGTGATGGCACATACTAACACAGCATACTAATGCCATTTTTTAGAACAACATTGACATATGTCCTCTTAGACAAATGAAAATTTTCATCTTTAATGATTCGTTGGAGAGGAACAAGAAATTCAGATGCAAATTTGAATACAGTTGGATGGCATGGGTAAGATAAGAGAAGGAAAGAAAGGTAAGACTATATTATAATCCCTTAACCACAAGAATCATCATCAGGTATCTACTGCAGGCAAACACAAAGACACAGACACACACACACACAAACACACACACATACACATCCCATGTACGGAATACTTTTAGCATTCCAAATTGACTTTTTTCTTTATTAAGGTCATTTTTGGGTCGTCTGATTTTGTCGTTGGCAATGGGCTTTGATTCATTTGATATTTGTCATTGTATTAAATAAACGTGAGGTAAAACCAGTGCCTGGTTCTCGTATTGTAAATTATCAACCATATTTGTGAATCATCATTTTAAATATAGCAGCATATGAGACAATAAAACTATTTTCTTCCCGGCAGTATTTAGTCATTATGTATCTGTATTTTTTGGAAACCCTATTTTTAAGTGATTCTGGATCCTCAGATTTTGCAGAAAGCGTCTTGATTAATATGATCCTGCTGACCAAAGAAATTTTTTATTCTCTTCAAAATGAAAATTACTTTATTGTTTTTTATGGTTATAAAAATGATTCATTCTCATTATAATAGAACAAACTATAAATTTTTTAAAGTATGAAAAAGGAAAGTTGAAATTATCTTGAGTCTTACTCCTCAGATACAACTACAATTACCATTTTGGTGAATAACATTTTAGATATCATACTTTCGTACGCACACACACATACACTCACCATCTTTAACAAATGAGATTGCTATACATCCTGTTTTACTTGTCATCGGCACGTTTCCAAGTCAATACATATAGAACTATTTCATAAATCACCTTTTTTTTAAATTAGATAACTGTTAGTGAAAAAAGATACTTGGAAAATTTTCGGTCAATTTAGAAACACCAAGTTAAAATGAGAGGCTTCTCTTCATGGCAATAGTAATCCACTTCCTTTCCCGTATGTAACTCATGGTAACAGTTGAGATTTGTTACTGTAGACTTCATACTTTGCGTTTGTACATAACTGTACATACATAACTTTATTTAAATAGGAACACATATATTCTGCAATAATTTCACTTAAACTACATATTTGAGATACTTTGTTAGCAGAAAGTTTTTTCCTTTTTTTACAGAATCATAGTATTACATAATTTAATTTATTCTCCATTGATAAATATTTAGATTCCTTTTCATTTTTACAAATAAAGTTGCAATGAACCTGCCTGTGACTGTATGTTTGTTCACATATGCAACTATTTCTGAAGGACAGATTACATTACATTGAATTGCTGCTGTTTTACAATCTTTAAACTTTCCTAGATGAAGCTAAATTGCCCTCTCAAAAGTTGGCCATGTACCTTCCACTGGCTTCCCCATACCTCAGCAATACTGGATAATATCAGATTTTTAAATTATTACTAATATGGGAAGCAAAAATAGCAATTTCTTGTTTTAGTTGCATTTCTGGCTTAATTGATCAAGAGGGAGATTAGAAACTTTTTCGTCTATTTATTAGTCATTGTATTTCATATGTGAAGTATCTGTTTAAATATTTTGTCCATTTTTTAATGTCCCCTTTTCATTATTGATATGTGGGAGCTATTTATACCTTATGGATAATAATCTTTTGGGAGTTATTATATATAACAAATACATTCGTCTATCTTTTGCATTTTAACTTTATAGGTTTTCATTATTTCGAAGTTTAAAAATTTTTTATGCAGTCTTATGTGTCAGTCTTTTTATATACATTGGACTCCTCTGTCCCCTCACCAAGTAGTAGCCAATTGGGCCATCACCATTATTTTTTCCCCATCGCTCTGAAAAGCACTGAATTTCTGTGTGTTCTAATTACTCGCTCACTATACTTTCCTTCCTTCTTCTTTTTCGTAAATCATCTTTGCTAGTCGTTCATATTCTCTTCCAGATGTATGTTAAAATTAACCTAGGTTCAATTTCTATCTATTAGATTGATAGACAAATTTAGTGAGAGTTGACATTTTATTTTATAATATTGAGTATTCCCATCCAGGAATATGATATTTTTCCCCATTCACTCGTTCCTTTATGTCATTGAGTAAAATTTCATACACATACACATATGCATACAAAGATGTGCTCATATGCATATATATGATATCGTTATACCTATTTCTTAATAGGTATATATACTATGAAACTTATAACTTTAGTTGCTATTATGACAGAGAAACTGTGTTACTAAAACTTTTATTTTGATGCAGCTGATGTATAGATAAGTCATATATATTACTCACTACTCAATAGGAACAACAGCTTTTCAGATAATTATCTTTCATTCTCTAGGTAAACAATTTTGTCACCTGCGGATATAAATAATTCCTCTTTCTTTACAATATTTACAGCTACCATTTATTTTTTAGATTCATTTAGATTGACTAGAACTTTGAGTAAGTTACTGATTAGCCTCAGTGACAGTAGGAATGCTTGTCTTAATCTTGACTTTTCAGCAGGATATTTGCTGTAAATTTCTGGAATTTGACCTGTTTCAGGTTACGAATGATTTCTTCTAGTCATAGCTCACTAAGGTTTTTTTATTTGTTTAGTTAAGCTTTGTTCTTGCTTTAATAAGAATAGGCATAAAACTACATCAAATGGTTTTCCAAAATCCACTGAAATACAGTAAAACAAGAAAGTTCATTGTTAAATTTCTCAATCATGAGCCACAGGTTTATTTCTAGAGTAAACTACATTGTCTTGCTGTATTATTATTCTTTTATTACATAGTTGGATTTAATTTGCCAGTATTTTATTTAGAAATTTTATGTTTAAATTAACAAGAAAATTTCCTGATAGCTCTGCCCCTTATCTAATTCCTGTCTAATTTGGTTATCAGGTTACATAATCAGTAAAACACAATTATTGAAATGGAAGTGGTCCTAGATCTCAAGTAATTAATCTCTTCCTCATCTTACAGACAGGTAACCAAAGACAGAGACATTAGCAAAACAAATATCAGAGACAGGATTGTGTGATTTAAGATTCCTAAAATTTGGGAGGCAGCCTGAGATGCAAAGCCCAAGAGAATATGAAGTTCCTTGGTAACAATTTGTTTCCATGAAAATCCCTGACTATGCTCGCCTTGATGAGTTCGCCTACCTCTAGCTTCCTATTGTACTCAGAAACTACAGTTTTGTTCTCTATTTCATGTGTCCCTTTAAATAGATTGTGTATCTTGAAATTCACTTCCACTGTCTTTGATTCCCTGGCAGTTGCCAGCCAACATTATAGGTGCATACTCAATATGTTACTTGGTGAAATTTTTCCCCTGAATCTTGCTATGCACTTTTATAGTACAATTCTATTAGTTAAATTTCCTACAAAACTCATAATTCGTGGTCATTTCTTGTTACTACAAGGAGCAGCAGAGCAGCACTGTTTCACCGGGAGAAATAGCAGAGCTGGCTTGTTTAGCCAGAGGTCACTGGGACGCCAACACTGGGAGATCACGGACCCCCTTCTGCACTTCTCAGACTCAGCCCCAGGCCTCTGAGCCAGGCTTGTCTGGAAACAAAACATGCATTACATTCTGTTCTGCGCGAGACATAAAGCTCCTGGGCTTGTTGACCGGAGTTACCGCGCCTCTTTCCATCTGCCATCCTCTCCAGCATTTGGCAGCCAGCTTGGACCCTTTGAAGAATTATTTTACTTGATTAAAAATAAATAAATTAAAAGCTAAATTGGGAGCTACTCAGTGGTTCCCAATTTGATATCTTAAGTGAAAGTAAAACTTGAAAGAAGCTGCCCCCCCAGGTGCGTTAAGTATGATGACCAGACTAGAAGAAAAGTGTGTTACTTTTCTTTGAAGTCCAGCTGTCTAAGCCTTTGTGGAATATTGCAAATGAATTTCAAAGGGAAATTTCATTCTCCTTTCTCGCTTGTCCTGGATTTCTGTTGCAGTCTCCTCCCTCTAAACTCCATTTCTCGCTCTTTCTTTGGAGATGATACATTTTTAAGCATACTTATTCATGTATTCATGCATTTATTCATTCACTGAAGAACTATTTATTGTTTGCCTACCATATCTCAGGTACTATGAACTGAGGGCCCAATGATGAGCAAACACAGATAAGGCCCCTGTCCATATAAAGCAGAAGAAATGGTTACTAATCAAATAATCTCTTCAGTGAAGATATAATTACAAACTGAGAATCACACTCTAAAGGAAAAACCTGACTTGAGTAGAAGAAGTCTCAGGGGTGGGTGGCAGAAGCAGTGTTGGTGAAAATCTTCAAGGAATTACTTTTGAGCAGACAACTGATGGATAGTAGTTAAGTAGGTCTAAGTGGTATAAAGCTGGCAGTGAAGAAGGAGGAGGAGCATATTCCAGGCTAAAGAAAACAGCATGTGCAAATGTCCTGTGGCAGAGGAAGCATGGATATCTGAGAATAGGTTGATACAGCTGAAGCAAAGAGAGAAGAAGAACTATGCATGATGAGTCTTGGACCAGACTATAAAAGACCTTGTAGGGAAGGTGATATGATATAGGGATGGGGAGGTGATGATGGGGGAATCAAATTTGCATTTGAAAAAATTTGTCAGCTGCAGTATGGTGAGCATGTTATAGAGAAGTCACAGTGGCTAAGAATAAAAGCTAAGACTGGACATAAGAATAAAAAAAATGAATCTGACAAACTTGACTAGGGTGGGGAACAAGAAAAGTAGATGATTCAGGAGATGTTTGAGAGGTGAAATCAAAAGAAATAGCTAGATATAGGAATGGGAGAGTGAGTGTGAGTGTTGTCTAGGCTTCTTCTAGCTCTCTGCTTTGAGTCACAAGATGCATGGGGCTACCTTACCACCTACACAGTCCTCTGTCCACACTAGGCTCGTCTGACCATCTTTATTCCACCTAAACACTCTAAGAATGGTCCTCTGTGCGGCTGAATCAACGGATAACTTCAGAGATTACTGACTTGACCTCTCAATATTTGATATTTGAGACCACCTTCTTGAAATTTTCTCTTTTCCCGGCCTCTATGACATGGGAGTATTGGGGGTAACCTTCTCTATCTCTGGCCGCTTTTTCTAAGACTCATGGTAGGATTATCCTCTTCTGTCTGCCTAATAAATATTGATGTCTTAGATACTCTTCTAAGAATATTTGCTCCCTACACAATCACATCCAACTCCCATTGACAAGCTACTGATTTCCTAACTAGGATCCACTGTAGACCCCTCCTAACTAGACACCTAATTACCTATTGGTTATGTCTACTTATATAATGTCAATGGAACTCAAATTTGAGGTATCTAGTCCAACTCTGGATATTTCTCACCAACCTGAAGAACTTCTAGTGTTCCTTCTATCAATGATTTGGCTGGTGATTTATAATTTTGCTATTTATTAGTGTGTCCAAAGGGCATAGGCCTCTCTTTTCCTTCTTCATGCCTCTTCATAAGCTTTTGTGAACCTTTATCTTTTCTAAATTCAGAAAGAAATCCAAATCTCCTTTGCAAATACCAAGTTAAAAATAAAGAACTCCTTTCAGCTATATTATTTCTGTACTCTCACTCAAAGTTTGCCCATGTTCATTTGTATCTCTGCTACAGATTTGCCAGATTTTGATTTTCCCAATAAAAACACACAAACTGAGATCTACTCTGGAGAATTAAGTTTAATGACCAAAGGCTTTCTTTTCTCAGGGGTTCTTCTTCCATAAATTGAAGTTATAATACTTACTTTATTCTCCTATTACAGCTAAGAACTTCTCTTCTTTTTGATGAGGAGAGGGCAGAGGAAGAACACAGTTTCCAGTGAACAAATTAAGTAGTACTAAAGCCTCTAAGAAATACAATTCACTGATGATATTAGTTTAAGACACAGAAAATCATTTCTATTCATGATAATTCAGTTTTCAGATGAACAAACATAAATTATTATTATTTATTTACACGGACTAAATACTATTTAGGATACTTTTCTTGATGAAAAATAATTTTAAAACAGAATACATCATTGTCTTTACCTTCTAGCAGCTTACCACCTGAAAGGTACACGAGTGAGTCCAGGGAGCAGGAAGTATGTACTGTATGTAACTGTGGGAGAATGGAAGGTAGA
This sequence comes from Equus quagga, assembly GCF_021613505.1. Taxonomy (NCBI): domain Eukaryota; kingdom Metazoa; phylum Chordata; class Mammalia; order Perissodactyla; family Equidae; genus Equus; species Equus quagga. The sequence continues at coordinate 129,913,073 of NC_060268.1, forward strand.
GGTGTAAGTTCTGACTGCGGGAAATGGAGAAAGGTTTGTGGAGGAGATGATATTTGATCCAGGTCTTAATGTATAGGTATGAATTTAAAGAGCACATAAAAGGAATGTTTTTAGACAAAATGGGCAGCTTTTAAAAGGATGAATCCAAAAATCAAATGAAAAATAAAGGATAAAACTCCAAATCATTTTCTTCAAGAATTAGCTATTCTTTTGTACCTGGTGTATAAAATGTCCTAATAGACATTGAAGGATTCGATATTCAAAGGAAGACAAGCACAAATGTGTTTATCTATCTGTGCAGGTGCTGAAATGAGCACCTCCTTCCCCGCATTTGCCCCTGACACTAGCACATTCAGGTCTAAATCCAGAGGCAGACACTTGATTAGAAGATGCCTTTCACTTGAGTGATTATGGCTCTGCATGGCCAGCCTTTAACTTTGCTGAAAGTAACCATCTAACATTAGTACATAATTGGTGTATAAATATCTAGCTCAGTACTACATCCAGTTATGCTTGCATGCAACATAAAATGAATTTGGCTTATTTAAGTAGAAAACAAAAGAGACTTCATTGGAAGAAAGAAGGTAGGGCACATTAAGTACAGGCAAAAGGAAAGAAGAGGGCTTGGATTGAGAAGGAACAAAGACTGCCCCAGGACTCTCGGCAGGAGGAAGTGATGGATATACCCATGTCAGGGCTAGAGGAGGACAAGGAGCCTTGATTAACAGTCAGATCAAGTCTTTACACCACGGGGTTAGAGGAGGAGACAGCACTTCTCCTAAGGAAAATCTGCCTTCTTTGCCAGGAGGAGGAATGGATTTTGCGTAGAAGGTCAGAAATTTCTCCTACATTTGGTTTTCTTATTTCCTGGGTATTTCGATCATTAAATTTTTCTTTATTTGCTATAGAATAAATGTTTGTGTCCCTTAAATTCATATGTTGAAGCCAATCCCCAGGTGAGGGTATTGGGAGATGGGGCCTTTGGTAGGTGATTAGGTCATGAGGGTGGAACCCTCGTGAATGTCATCAGTTCTCTTATTAAAAGAAGCCCTAGAGAGATCGCTCACCTCTTCTGCCATGTGAGGTTACAGCTAGGAGGTGGCATCTATGAACCAGGAAGCTGGTACTCACCAGACACCAAATCTGCCAGCACCTAACTCTTGGAGTTCTCAGCCTCCAGAACTGTGAGAAATAAATTCTGTTGTTTATAAGCTACCCAGTCAATGATATTTTTGTTATAGTAGCCGTAATAGACTAAGCACTGTTTCTCTTATTGTAATATGTCATCATTTCTTGTCTCTAATTTGTGAAGTCTTTTCTCTGACTTCCTATTCCATGTATATTCAGGTCATACCTCATGTAGATTTTTGCCCCTTAACATTAATCTTCAAATGTAGTATCTGTCCTAACAAATGAAAATCAACCTACCGGCCAAATGTTTATATGCGTGTTCTGTGTGTGTGGAGGGTGCTATATCAAACCCACCTGGGGAACTTTTAAAAATTAAATTAAACATACTTTATATCCCACTAACTTCCACCTGTAGACAGACTGAATAGATTAGAATATCTTGGCAGAAGGAACATGGAGTTTTCTTTTCAATAGCTATTTACTGGTGATTCTATTATGCTCATCATCTAATTTATGCCATCCATTGAAGATTACTAATATGGACTTTCTATGGGTCCAACCTTATTTCTATTATTAAAGGTATTTGACATTCTGGAGTCTATGACCACTGTGAGAAAGTTGTTGTGAGAAAGATTTCACCTCATTGTAAGGAAGAACTTCTTATCTTGGACTATCCTGCAAAGTACCTTTGGACTACCCTGCAAAGGGAACGGGCTGCCCTGCAAAACATTGAATTCTCTGTGTCTGAAAGTGTTTACGCGGGAGTTGCATGACCATCTGAATGAAAATGAGACAGCGACCTTTCTCCCTCATTGAAAGCCAGGATACGCAGTTAGATGATATTACAATTATGTGAATTATATATAAACAACGAATGTGTGACAGTGGAAATCTCACCAAACATCAAAGTTCACTTCATGTTCTTGAGAAATCGTATCACAGCTAGCTATCTGTGTGAGAACTCCTTACTGGCAGATGAATGATGTATGATGAGCAGCTGTCCAAACAGTGAGCTTATTCCTGGCAACGATAGCGTTTCAGTTGTCTACAATGACTGAGAAGACAACTAGTGCTCCTGCGATTCCTAATAAAACTTGATATTAGAATGTTAAAATATAGCATTCTCTGGTATTCAATACTTTTAAAATATAGTCTCTTTACCAGATCAGTACAAAGTAATGATGAAGAGCAGAGTTAAGCCTGTAGCATGGTACACTGATTGAAAGGTCATTGAGAAAATCTTCAATCCCCAAATATCTTTTTTATAACTATCCTTGGCTCTACCATTAGTGAGTCATTCTTTTGGGTCAAATATGGCCCTGACCTTGGTGGAGAGTGAGGGACAGAACTAGCCTAGCTGGCGGGGTTCTACAAAGCCAGGTTTCAGAACAGAGACTTTCTCACCTAAGACATGCTCTACGCCAGGAGAAAAGGAAGAACCAAGGTCCAGGAGGACAAGAACATACAAAATTGACATACAGACCTTGAACTAGGACCCAGGAAGAGGAAAACAAACATCAATAGGATGATAATAAATGTGAATTAGTTCAGGAGCTGGCCAGGCCTTGTTGTCTACAACTTTTTTTTAAAGACCTGATAGGGCAGTACATTTAGTCAGGTTTAAAGGGTCTGGAATGGGACATACATCTTAGAGGGCAGAAGGACTAGTGAGAAGAAGAGAGGCTCCCGAGAGACGTACTGATGTAAAAAAAATCACTCCCCTCTCAGTAACATGACAATATGTCCCTCTTTGAAGATTTTTTTAATTTAATTTTACAATTATTACAGTATCAGTAATGATTTTAATGATATAATTGTCTTTTGTAAAAATGAGAGAACATTGAGTTCCAGCCTTTTGTTTTTAATAAACTTGTGAATTTCCCTGAGTGCCTTTGGTCCCATTTAGTTAGGATAATTTAGACTTTGATTTTCTTGGACTGGGTTAAGAATATAGCACAATATCAATAAAAAGTCTGGTCACTCATTTCAATGCAGGAACCTTTGTCAATACTATAATTCAGAGTGGCATAAAGAGCACATACATATCCCTGGTTAGTAGTCTCCCGGTCATTTGATGGTTTGAGGAGGTTTCTTCTCCCTGTTTGACTTTGTTTTCCTATCTGTACAATAAAGGATTAGAGAATGGGGTCAGAGATCACAAACTGGTGACCTATGAACTAAAGTAAACCAGTAGACTGTTAGTTTGGTCAAGTCGGTGAGTTTTTCCTTTTATTTCATCTTGTTTTAATGAGTTCTAATGCCTTTAGGTAGGGCATACACACTCATGTTTGCCTGGGGACCTTCCACCCCAGCCCAACCACTTAGTTACATCTAGACTCTGTTTGTATTCCTTGCATGGGTCCTGAAAACATTTGAGTTTGTGGCTCAGTATAGATATTTTGCCAAATTTCTTTAGGTTCCTAAGGTTTTAATTCTATAAAACGTGTTTAGACAGTGGATGTTCTTTCCCCATTAGTAGAGAAATAGATGAGTTGGAAAAAAAATTATACATCATCAGGGCTACTGGTGGCAGGTCATTTCCACACACCATCCCATTTCACCCTCAAAGCAGTCCAGTGAGGTAGGTCTTATCATACCCATTTACAGGCGACAAAATAGACTCAGAGAAGTTAACATTTTGCTGATGATCAAAAAGTTTATTAATTGTGAGAACGATGTTTAAACCCAGGTCTGTTTGTCCCCAAAACCTTCCTGTTCCTAATTTCCCTTAGTGGGCAGAAACTTTCGACAACGGTCTCTTGAATAAGAAACTTTACACAGACTTTTGAAACATTGTCAAAGTTAGATATACAAAAGATGCCAGATGTCCAAATATATCAAACTATTTTACAAAATATTTTGTCTGCATGCTGCTTTCTTTGACCGGTAGGGGGGAGGCTTCATACTGTGCTTGGGAGCACACTTGACTGCCGGAAGAGCCGCACGGAGCTTAGGAATATTGTTAGAAGACATTTTGGCTTTCATTTACATTTGGCTTCCATTTCCATTTCATTTCATTTCATTGACATTGATGTGACCTTGGAAAATATGTCACAAATCACTCAAGTTAGAAATGTAAAGAGAGTTTATTTCTATCACTTAACTTTTTCTGTTTTGTCAAAGAATACCAGCTATATTATAATTTCAAATTTGTTTGTATAAAATATCACCAAAACTCCACCTGCCTTAATCTGAAAATAGTACTTAGTTATCTAGAAAGTTTACCTGACACAGAGCAGTTCTGGTAAGGGGTGGTTCAGATATATCTGAGTAAAGGAAGAAAGCAAGCATGATAATATGATCATTAATTGAGTAGAAAACTTTTAGTTGTGTTGTATTTTCAATTGAGAGTTTTATAAAACTTAAGCCTGCTGATGTAAATAGAAACTTTGTGTTTAGGATGATTTCCATGTTATGTTAGTCACTGAATTGGCTTACAGTAAGCACCGAGATAAACATTGTGGCCATCAAATGTCCAGAACAAGAATGTGTGTTTTTAAAAGGGGGAAAAGAGAGAAAGAAGATGCATTAAAAAATAAAGTAAAAAAATGTCTATATGACGCCTTTCTGTAATTTTTAAACTGGATTAAACATCATTCATCCGATTTGACCAAAAAATTGAGCCACTAATTTTTAATTTTTTTTACTTAAAACAAACAGTGCCCAGATTTACAGGTAGATATTTTCTGCAAGTTCAGTGCAAATTATTATAAAACATATCAAGGCAATTAGGCTGCTGAATTTCACTTTCTGTGAGTGGGGCTTGGGAGGTGGGGAGAGGGGCACAGAAACTGCTGCCCTTTTCAAATAATGCACAAATGTGCTAATTATGTGTCAGGTATGAAAGTTGAGGCATGGTGACCTTCAAGCCAACAAAAGACCTTTTCAAGTAAGCCATTTCCAGGTACATTAATAAAGTGAACAATGCCCTTCCACAGTTAAATAATGTATGGCTGTTATTTCATTATATATAAATGCAAACCAAGGAGGTGTTTCACTATTGACATATTAAAAGTAATACTATAAAAAAGCAGAGACTATAAATCCATTGAAGTAACATTTGTGGTACTCTACAAATAGTGATCCAAACATATGTTTGTTGTTCACTTCCGTTGCGTGCAGCTAATGTACAGTTTCTCTTCAATGCATTTTGAATTAGAGCAGTAAAACATACAATATGTTAGAGTATATAACAACTAAGGGAGAAAAGTTAGAAAAATGATTGTTAGAAAACTGATCTTCTTACAGAGATGAAGACAATGACATATTTTGTAGATTGGAGTAAACACTGCTTTGTACACACTCACCTGCTAGCAAGAGGGATGTTGAATGAGGGAGGTTCAAAGAAAGAGAAAGGAATCCCATGCTCTTTCTCACGGCTCTTTCTTGGTATAAAGAAAATATTTGTAAATATCGGACTTAGGTAATGGACATAAAGGTAATTATTTAAAAGAGCACCCGTTTCACTAGAAAAGAGTATACGTTTCAAAAGCAGTAATGTATAAAGGAATTTAGGCGTTGCTAATGATTGAATCAAATCAACTGCTGGGATGTCAAAGAGTGCCATGAAGTTGTAGCAGAAAATCAAGAGCAGGAGGAAGAATTTAATTATCTTGTATTTGTCCAGCTTTGTAGTATATCTGATTCTGAATAAAACATGAATTAAGATACAGTCATGCTAAATACAACTTAAGTATGCGTAATAGACCTCTGGAAAATAATAAACCAATTACAAACTTAAAATAACCCATAATTATATGAGATTCCAAGAACCTATTAGCATTCAATCCACTGATAAACTTCTTTCAGTCTCATAGAAAACCATAATAGTTAGCATCTTATTATGGATTAGATTTTGATAGCAAGAGATTGTATAGGGTTTACTGACCCACTCACCAATCTTCCTTTTTGTTTTGAACAATTTTCTAGAGTCCTTTGTTGTTATTTGTTTTAATAGAGTCTCTGAATACTTCCATAAAATAGATACCAGTGCCATTTATGAAAATACTGTTGTTTGTCACTGAGATTTTCAATGAATATGTACATACTCTTACTTATCTAGGATAACAAATGTTTCTGAATTTCCTTGATAATCTGAGTAATTTCCATTATTTTGGGTTGTATTGAAGGTGGCAAATCTTGCTTGTTCCATGTCAGCAAATGAAGATGGGATTAAAATTGTCAAAATCGCAGCCAATCACCTGGAAACCTTGTGTCCACAGGTATGATAACTAAGTTACTGTCTCTTTTATTAAGCCAGCTATAAAAATTACATATTACTTCAGACTTTTATACATATGGGAAGATATTAAAATATTTATTTTAAACACAGAAGATGACTCATCCTAAGGTCATGGTTTACTCTTTGCTAAGAACCTAGTTCTTTACTCAGCACCTGGTTCTTGTAACATTCCCTTGGGGACCATACCAGAATCTTGTGAGAGAAGGATATAGTTTGAAATCAAGACAGTGCTTTGCCCAACAGATTTTATTTATTTTTAGTCAGTGTTTATTGTGAAATCTCAAATAGTACGAAAAGAGTGACTTGCTTTTTCCCTTTATCAAAAGAAGGCACAAGTTTGAAAAAAGCCAAGAGGTGTTTTCTTGTCTGCAATTCAGTTCTTTTAAATCTGAAGAGCAACACATTTTCAGGGAATCATCTCTAGATAACTAGTGGTCCTGAAGCAGTCAATCAGGATTCACATAAGGGCAATCTTAAACACCTTGTCTTAGAATAAGCAAGAAATAATATGGATAATTACTTCCTAAAAAAGACCACAAATGTTGTAAGGATGTGAAATATAACAATGATTAGAGACTTTGAGTCTCTGGACATCTGCTGAGATTCTCGTTTTACTAAATGTAGAGTGTGTGTTAAATGCTTGATTTGCCTTGCTGGCAATTTCGTCTCTAGGAACACGGAGGAAACAGTCAGGGAGCCTGCTTCTTTGGACTTAACGATGATTAACAAGGAAAAGCTGACTGGAGAACTGCAGTCTAGAGGACTTGCAACTGCGATCTCACAAGTGATGTCAGTTTTCTAGGAGATCCCACAGGGAGCAGAATTCTGCGCTTAGGTCTCTAAAGTGGCTAAGTCACTTATTACTCCCCTCAACACTCTATGAGAATTCTCATTTTTCCACTTGATGCTGTCATTTTTTAAAAAGCCTTTTGAATCTGAAGAGTATTAAATATATCTCACTGGTTTTAATTGATAATTTTCTGATTACTAAAGAGAGCATTTTTTGTTCACATATTTATTGACCATTTGGCTCTCTAATTCCGTGAATTGCTTCAATCCTTTGCCAATTTTTAATTGGGCTGTCTTTTTTTATTGCAATGCTCAGGTTTGTTAAAAATATTTTCTGTTGACTATGGCTTTTCTTTTAACTTTTAAAATAATATTTTAATCATAGAGGATTTTAAGATCTTTAATGTAAACATATGATCCATTTTTAATTCCTTTAATAGATGTTTGAGCACCTACGCTGTGCCATGGTTTGTTGGTTTGCACCCTGTTAAGAAATCTTTCCAACAAAAATGTTATGAGTTCTCATGTTTTCTTTTAAAAAATTGAAGTATTATTATTTAACATTTAGATCTTTATTTCATCTAAAATTTATTTTTATGTCTAACATGAGGCAGGGATGTATTTTTTTTTGCAATGCTAACCATTAAGATGCCATTATGTATTAAATAGTTGATCCTTTCCCAATTAATGTGAAATGCTACCACTGTTTCACACACACACACACACTTTTTAAATGTTTACATTGTTTTATATGTAGTTGTGTGCACAAATGTGTATATACTATACACATATATAATACATGCTGACATATATAATACGTTTTATATAATGCATGCATATCAAATGTTTATAATTTTTTTACTGCTATTCCATATGTAAATATAGATTGATAGAAGAATTGAAATACATTTCAAGGTATACAAGTTTCTGAGCTCTCCATTTTCTTCCACTGCTTTATTTCTTTACCTCTCCAACACTACTGCAATGTCTTAACTATAGTTTTATACTAAATCTTGATATCTTCTAGGCAAATTGGCCACCTTTGTTTTTTTCTTTAAATTATTGTTGTTCTTACCTTTTGCTCTTGCGTATAACTTTCAGAATCAACTTATCAAGTTCCATGAAAACACATGTTAGAATTTTTATTGAAATTGTTAAAATGTTTTGAATTTTAGATTACTTTAGGGAATAATGGCTGCTTTAAGATATGGAATCTTTCCATTATAAACATATTTTATATATCTCCATGGTCAGATTTTTCTTCTGTCCTTCAGGGACTCTAATATTTTATTATTTATTACAATAAATTCCATGGCTACATGCTGATGGCCTCTAGATTTTTCTCTCCAGGCCAGAGCTCTCCTCTAAGACGAGACTCAAATATCTAGTTTGCCCTCTCACATTTTCGTCTTGATATTTAGAAGAAATCTAAGGGTTATAATGACCAAAATGGAAGCTCTGATTGTTCTGGCCACATCTCATTCTGCTTCTTCGTCAGTCTTAACTGGTTTTAGTTAATGGCGTGGCCATTCATCTACCTGCTCCGGGGAAAAACCTGGAGGTTTTCCATTCTTCATTTAGTAAATATTTATTGACCATATACTATGTGGCAGGCATTGTTTATGCATCTGGAGAGAAAATAGTAAAGAAAACAAATAGGCAAAAATCCTTGCCTTTGTGCAGCTTATATTCTAATGATAGCTAATAGCTGTTTTTCCTGTCTAATCCATTAAGAAGTCCTAGCAATTTCACCAAATATATTTATCTGATGTGTCTTCTTTTTGACAACATGAAAAAATAAGTATAGTATAATTGGTTTGAGTTGTAACTGATAATAAAAAAATCCTTAAAATGGCTGATTAATGTACAGTTGCTAACCAAGGGTGAGACCTCTACTGGAGGTTTGCAGTGACCTGCCCTTGACCCAGCTCATCTCAGTGTTTTACTAGTGATTTGGATAAAATTACAGAATAATGTTCTTAAAGTTTTCAGTTAAAACTAAGAGGATAAAGGAAATATATTAGCTGAAAGAATCCAATCACAAAGAATTTGGATATTCTAGAATATGGACTAAATCTCCATATCCAGATGAAATATAATAGGCATAAATATTAAACCATTTATACTGGGCACTATAAAACAAACTCCAAAATAGGGAATAGAAGAAATATGGCTTAGCAAAAATTACGTCCCAAAAGGCTCACGGGTTTTAGTTGATAGTCATTTCAATGTAAATCAACAGTGTAATATAACTGTCAGAAAAACTAATATGATTTTACATTTTTTCATCAAAGAATGAGTTCTAAATCTTATTCTCAACCTTTTCTGCACTTCAAAATTATTTTTTAAACTGTATATTTTTTATATAGTACATCCTGAAATTCAGAATTAGTACATCTGGAGTGCGACCTAATTGTGTGTGTATGTGTGTGTGTGCACATGTGTGTAAGTTCCACTTTGGCAATATATATTGAAATAAAACATGCATGCGTATTTGGGTCCACTAATTCCACTTCCAGCAATTTATGCTACAAATACATATGTGCACATGCACAAAAGTCTATGAGTATGGTTTTTATGCAGCTTTATCTGTAATGGCAAAAGCTCCAACCAACCTGAATGTCTGTTAGCAGAGACTGTTGGAAGCTGTTTAAAGCAGTAAATTGGCTCAATGTATGTTTTGGTGTGGAAGAGATGCTCATAATAAGTGAAAAGGCAAATTTCAGATGAGCGTGCATATTATTCCCATTTATGTGAAAAAAAGGAAACAGACTGACCCATATGTTGATGTAGTTATAAAAAGATTTTCAAAAATGTTCTCATGAGAATTTTAATAGTGGTTACTTCCAAGATTTGAGATTTGGGATGAAGAACAAGGAGGAATACTTTTACATTCTGTTTTATTTCTTTTAGGAAATAGATATTTTATTAATTTCTAAATAAAACCCATTCAACTAAAAAATTGCTGGATTGATTCTGGAGTGAGTCAGGTTGAGAAAACACGGGGTCAGGAGGAGCTGAAAGGGCGGCACTTAAACTGCATTCCTGTTTGTTAAATATGGTTGCGGTCACGTGGTTTCAGTGAATTGGATCATCCTGGCTCTTACTGGGCCTAAAGGACTACAACTATAATGCTTTACCCAGTTACAAGTATCACATTTTAAAAAATAATTGTCACTTGGAGCGTATTTAGCAGACGATATCTGGCATAGTGACATGACTTGAAACCATGTCATGTGAAAATCTCACAAAAGACACAGGGAATTTTTAGCCAGGAAAAGGTAAGGTTTGGATAAACATGATCACTGTTATCAAATTTTTAAAGGACTATGATGTGAAAGACTTGTTCTAAAGGCCCCTGAGGGGCAGAACTACAACCTATGAGCAGGAGCTGGAAGGATACAAGTTTCTTCTCCATATAGAGTGAGTTTTTGAACAGAGCTATCCAGAAAGGGATTGGACTTTGTTAAGAAGGAGGGATTTGGAATTTCTCAAAGCCACAGACATTTAAACACATAAAGAGTGGCCATTTGCCCAAGCTATTGTATAGAGACTACGAGCCTTGGGTGGGAAGTTGATCTACAAGACTTTCAACGCCCAATCTTGAGACCCTCCCATAGATATGTCTTTTACATAAAGGAGCGAAATGTGATCTGGATCATAACATTGCTGGAGTACTATAGCTGTTTGAATTCAACCAGGTGGAAGGATAAAGACCCTTATTCCTTTTTAACAAGTGACTTGAAACATATTTTAAAAGTAAATATTTTATATTTGCATATGGCACAAAAATAAAATATAGACAGAGTTCAAGGTTCTAAAGTATATTGATAATTTGCACTAATGTTTGAAAACTCATAAGCTGAAATTTAATAAGGGCAAATATAAAATCAGGGCCTTAGGTTAAACAGAATCCATTGTACTGCATGAGTGGATAGGAAAAACATTGCTTATCAAAATCACCTGGGGCATCCGGAGTGGGGAGGGACATTTGTTATCTAGTTCAATGAATTCCAAACGCTGGTCCATGAAAGCATTTTCATGGTCTATAGTGAAATTAGGTCAGTACAGTTAGCTTTTTTTCATGAAATAAAATTTATTCAACTTTTTATTTGAAATTTATGTGCTTTCTACTTGTCTGATAGTCATCAAAAAACATTTGACTTATGAAATAATAATGAAAATAGATAATAGTTTCTCATATGGTTATTTCTTTACTAGGCAAAATAAAAATTTCCCAACTCTTTATCAGTTACTTCTCTTTCCCCTCTACCTCCTTCTTTCAAAAATATTTGTGGCCTGAAAAATCCAGAAAATTAAAAGTACTAATTTAGGTGACTCAACTACGTAAGTCAATAGCCTGACATGAGCACCATCTTCCAGCTTTAAAACGATCATGGTGCTTAGCTTGTGAAATGGAAAATCCACAATGTGCTTGGCACAAGGATGCCTATGTCTAGACTATCACGCTGAGTTCAAGCCCTACAGTTTAAGGGCTCGGCAGCAAAAGAATGAATTGTTTTAAGCTATAGTGAGCTATTACCTAAAAACTGAAAGTGCTTAAAGAAAAGCCAAATAGGCTATGGCTTGTCAAACGTGTTGGAAAGAAAATTTCATTATTGGGTGGGAGAGGTATTAGATGGTCTTAAATGTCCTTTCTATAAATAAGATTCTTTAATTAATAGAAAGCATGGTGAAAAACTAGGATATTTTCCTTAAGGTGAATACACATATATTCAATTAGTCAGACTTTCACAAGTGCTTAGATTTTCAAAAATCAAGTTGTTTTCTAATCACTGTCACATTTGAATCAATATGTAGTACAGCTTTGTTATATCTTCTGTTTATCCCTCTCATCAAATGGTATCCAAAGATCTGAAAGAACTCAAACAGCTTGCAGAGGCATCTAGTTTATTGGCAGTGATGTACTTGAAGATATATTTTCATAAGTTACTTATTGGAAATCTACAATTCTTTTTTTTTTACTGGGAAAGATTTGCTCTGAGCTAACTTCTATTGCCAATCTTCCTCAATTTTTTCCCCCAAAGCCCCAGTACATAGTTGTATATTTTAGTTATAAGTCCTTCTATTTCTTCTATGTGAGCTGCAGTCACAGCATGGCTACTGACAGACGAGTGGTGTGGTTCCATGCCCTGGAACTGAACCTGGGCCACTGAAGCAGAGTGTGCTGAACTTTAACTGCTAGGCCATCAGGGCTGGCTCTATAATTACTTTCTAAAAGGGCTGTATATTGGGTGTGTTGAAAAGTAAGGAAGAAAGTCAAGTTTTCCCCAGACATAGAAGCTTCTGAAGCGTAACAAGAACAAAGTACCTGAGGGAGGGTGTGCACTGGAGATCACCTGTATGCATATTTAAACATGGAAAAATATAACCTCCATGAAGGCAGGAATTTTTGGTCCACTGTTGTATCCTAAGAATAATGCCTGACACATAGTAGGTACTCAGTACATATTTAAGGGGTGAATGATTATATCTACATGAACTTATTTTGCATTATTTTGCATTGTAGACATTGTCAAGTGGATGCTGAAAGCCACCATTGTTCCTCATCCTTTTTTGTTCTCTGAGAGGTGTAGAAACTCCCAATTTCTAACCAAAGTAATAAAAGATCCCCGTATGACACTTTGTCTGCTTGAAATACAAATCATGTGAAGTGACTGGCATTATCTCCTTCTGCCTGGACAGGATTGTTTTGTTTTAACAGCAGCTTGTTCTGATTAAGTTATGATGCTACTGTATTTAGTACATGCTTCAGTAAGGGCATTGGGCTATCTCTTTCAAATGGAAAAACATGTCCTGATTTGCATAGGGTTTTTTTGTGTGTGTGATTGAGAAGCTGACATATCTAAGAATTGAAAACATTTTGCTTTCTAAGTATCATGCTCTGGGAAAGCAGAAATGTTTTCTTACATCTTCTGCAGATGATCATGATGGATGTTTTGTTTGCAACTAAACAATATAAGACTCAAACAATCAATTTGAAATAATCATATTCCTTAAGAATCCCAGGGTGTACATATGAGAATTGTGACAGGTCTTTTACAATTAGACCTAATTTATTTCTTTTCTCTTCAGAGAATGGCAAAAATATGCTCTAAGATTTTGGAAACCAAGAGTCATGTAAGATTATAAAAAGGCTAAAATGAGGTGATCATTTTTTTAAAGCTGATCATGATTGAATGGTTGATTCTCAAGACTGTCTAGGATAATTTTAGACCAGGAGCATAGGATCACTCTCTTCCCTGTGGTGCCATGATCTTCGTGTCAGGGACAGTGCTTGAGTGCAGCTATGAACACTCTTGCTTCCCAGCCTGGAAATTAGGCTTTATGTTATTGTACTATCATTGTTATGAATCCTGTAGCAATTACACAGTCAGCCAATCCCTTCCTCTCACTCCAAGGATCTCTTCACTCAACAAATGTTTGCTGACCACCTACTGGAATCATCCATGAAGCTAGGGTGAACCGGGGGCAGGGAGTAGGGATTCATGGGGTGCCTCCTGGAACAGTTCTGAGGAATAAGGTCTGGGTTCAACCAGGAGGGGCTTTATCTAAGAACATCTGAGGTAGTGTGTCCTGGAAGAAGAAACATAAATTGTGGAAGAGAAGTCATAAGCATTACATTTTAGTGAGGATGTGGGGTCAAAAATTAGATAATGACTTAAAAGTCATTAGGCAGAACTAAGTATGATTTAACATACAGGCTCGGGCAAGAATTTCAGAATTAATCACAAACCAGCTAGTCTATGCTGGAGCCCTCATTTACACTCATGGCATGTGTGGTAATATTAAGCATGTTAGCATAAAGGGTCTGCAGCAGCCTCAGCAATACTCTAGTCATAGAGGAAAACGAAGATGGAGCTTTGTTTACGTTGTTTCCGGTGAGAAGGGAAAATGAATTATCCAAGTAGAAACAAAGCCCTGTTAGAGAGGAATAGGTTGAAATGCCATGGGAATTAGAGAGAGATTCATGTGAGTTAGGGGATTCAGGAAGGGCTCTCAGAAAAGTGACATTTTCTGTAGGCCTTAAGGGATAAACAAAACTTGGATGCTTGAGAAAATATGAAAAGGGTATTCTAGGCAAAGGAGATGGAAAAGCATATAACAGAAAATGAAAAAATGAGTCATTGAGTCTCTCTAAGCGACAGTTTCTTGACAGGGGGCCTCTTGGCATTTGGGGTGGAACAATTGCCTTTGTTGTGTGAGGTAGTCACAGCAGTAGGGTTCTACATGCCAGAAAACCCAGAATCTAGGGCACTATATACATAACTACCACCTTTCCCAGCCCGGTCTTTGTGATAACCAAAATTACGTCCACCCATTTCTAAGTGCTTCTTAGAAGATACTGCCTCATTTGAGAACACAGGCTGTGGAAAAGAGAGAGGTTGGATACACCATGGAAACGTAGGTTGTAGCCCTTACTACCAGGTGAAGGAATTTAGATTTGGAATTTAGTAGAGGATGGCAAGCCATTATATGTTTTGTGTAGGAGAGTGATGTCATCACAGCTGAGCTTCCTGCGAATTAATCTGTAAACCATGTGTCAACTGAATTGAAAAAGAAATAGGAGGACCAGTGAAGAGATTCTTTAATATTATATGCAGAATTCAGAATTTGGATAAAGGATGTATAAATAAAAACTTATAGGTAGGACAAATTGTAAATAAGCTATATAAATTGACCAGAAACTGAAAACAAATTAGATGACAATAATGATGGGAGGTAAAAGAGGATAAACTTGAGTGTTTTAACTCGGCACCTGGGAAGATAGTGATTCTATTAGGAGAAATTAACAAACAACATATACAAGAACTTGAGATGTCACAGCTAGGTATGGTAATCATTCATATAGTGGTAATTGTTGGAACCATACACATAGAACAAGATTGCTAAAGAGCAAGAGAGAATAAAAGGATCAAAGGTAGAACCTTAAGAAAACACATCTGGGAGAGAAGAAAAGGAACCTGAGGAAAAAAAATCATCGAAGTATGAGGAGAGTCAGGAATGTGCGGCATGGTGGAAGTCTAGCAATTGGAGCACATCGTCATGGTGGGCAGCACCGCCACAAGCTCCAGAGGGTTCCAGTGGGAGGAGTGTTGACAAGTCTCTGGTGGAGCTATTACTTAAGAAGTCAGCAGTGATCTTAACAAGAGAGGTTCTGGTGGCATTGTGGGAAAGGAGGGGAGAGTGAGGACCAGAAGATATATTTCTAGATTTTTTTCCTCTAGCAATTGAAAAGTAAGCCTAACTGTGGAAAAGAAAAAACACTGGAAAACCCCAATTCATACTTTTATCATCAAGTCCTACCATACCTTCTACTTCCAGTTAATTTTTCAATATTGCTTTTCGTTTCTAGAATCTACATAGTGCATTAGATTTTTTAAGCAATTCTGGCAGTGTTCTCTAAAATATGTTTTTATTCTTTGAGCTCAGGCTCATGGAGCTAAATATTAAGGACCAATAACAAATTTTTGATCAGTAGTAAATAAGATATCCTGGATTTGTAGGTGATTAAAACTTAAATGAATCTTAAATACATGGATTAAAAAAAAACAGCTTTAGAACTTCAGACACTACTATGTGATTCAGAAGGTAATGTTAGTGCTGAAAAATATTTGGTTGGTCACACTACTTTTAAATGTTGTTTTAAATGTGAGTCTGAAATCAAATAGCTATTAGCACCTGGATATTTAACAAAATGAATATCTGTGAATGTTTCTCCCAAGAACTTTGCCTCGAGGATTAAATGAAAATTACCTGTGACCATATGTCCTGAAAATTTCTGTATCCTGCCATGACAACCTCACTGACCAAAGCACCTTGCACAAGTCTAAGCTGTCCTTTATCCTCTTCCTTCTGCTGTGACCAAGATTCTAAATTACAGTTCCATAACTGAAAGACTCTGAGCTCTCATTTTGTGTGTTGTACCTGACATTGCCACTGACCCTTACAGGCCACTTTAGATTCGGAGGGTTTTCCTGCCTTCTCTTCAAGAGGAGAGCGTTCCAATTCCGTATTCACACTGTACCAGAAGCTTGGGATTGACAGATGACCCCAGTCTCTTGGAATATAAACTGGGTAAGATAATGACCTGGGAAAGGCAGTTTTAAAAGAGTAATAGAATAGACTTAAGAATAAATGTGAAAAAATCTATGTAGACCAACAGTCATTATTTTTTAAAGTCGCCTTTGCTGACAATGTTCCGTAACATAAAATACCGTGGCATTTTGGGTAAATGCAGGGAGAATAGGGCAGGGAGAATTTGAAAAAATGTCAGCAGACATATCCTTTTCACATGTGCTCAGTATAAAAGGCAGTGTGCAGAAGGCAGATCAAGGAGAGGGAAACAGACGTGTTTCAATCCAGGAGTGTAAGATCATTGCTCCAGAAGACAGAATGAACTAGGTTGGGGAATTTATGAGAGTCAAATGTTGCTTCTAGGAAGCAGCAAGGTATCAGTATGGCATTGCAAAGTTTATACTTTTAAAAATAAATTTAATATCTGTTTTGGCCTACTTTTTTAGAAACAAAATCATTGTACTTATGCCATAATAAAATTCCACTCTTTGCCTAACAGAAGACAACGTGAGTTTAATACCTCACAAAATACAGGTATATTGTTTTTTCAACCTCTGCTCTTTGAAAACTACTTTAAAGCCTTGAATCTGCTTCTGAACATGTACACACCTTCTAAACGTGTACAAACCTTCTGAACATGTACACACCTTCTGTGCAGGGTACATGTGTATACTTGGAGGAAGAAATGGCCATCCCTCATGCATCGGTGCTGTGACAGGTGCTTTGTCAGGGCTATCATACTTAATTCTTGCAATAGTCTTTTGATATAAGAATTATCAGACTCATTTTATATATAAGAAGAAATTCAGACATGTTAACTGAGTTGCCCAAGTTTAAGGAACCAAAAATATATGCTTTAGGATTTGGATACTAACATTCTCCTCGATTTTGGAGGAATTATTTCAACAGTCAGAGTTTTATTTATTCATATTTGTGTAATTCTCCAGAGAACATGGACTTTTTTTCTATTTCTCCTTGCTGTAAAAAAGGTGATAAAGAAAATCTCCCAGGAAACTTTCTTTTCAACATTAAGTCTGTAATGCTTTTTGACCCTCATGTATTTAGGACTTGTTATTTCAGAATTTGAGGCCTTAGCTCCTTCACAAAGAATACCAATATTATTTGACATTTATATATCACTTTATTATTAAAACAGGCTTTGCAATTTCTTTAAACTATCACACTCAGAAAGGTTTGATCCCGGAGAGGTTGAGTGAGTTCTCTGAGATTACATGGCAAACTGGGGAAAGAGGTTGGAATATAATTCTTGTCTTCTAAAATCACTCAATTAACATTTTTGTCTACTTAACAGGATGGGCAAAAACAGGTAGATCAATGTGTTAATCATGCCTTTTTGGTATAATATTTTCAAATATTTAATAGTCAAAGCTTTTGACCAAAAATAGAAGGATCATTTCTGTGCAGGTAGCTGGATATACAAGAGTGTATTTAAGATAATAGACCAATATTTGGTCCCTTTTAACCGATATGTGGATGATGCTAGAAAGAACAATTTGAATTTAAAATATTGAATTGTTTTAAGTTATGTATCCTTATTTTCTTAAAAAAACATTCTTCTATAATAAAATCCCCTGCTTAGGATCCATGGCAGTATACTTAATTTTTTAAGAATTTCCTATCCTTAAAAAAAAAACCGAAAACTTACTCTTCGAACATTGGATCTTTTATCAGATAATAAAATTACGTAACCATGTACTTATTTTTAAGTATTATAGGTGAGTTCGGAGTAAATTTAGAGTTCAATCTCAGTAACTATATTAGCCTTGATGCTTGTTAAATTTGCTTCTTTCTACTTTGTATTATTATTTACTTCTATATCCACAGTGACTTTGTATGTATGCCTGTTATTTTGAATCACTTCAAATCATTCTTCTAATCTGGCAAGTTATTAATTACAAATCAATGATTGAATAATAAATAAATATTTCCCAAAGACTTTAGCCCCTTTCCCAGGTGACATAGGGACCCAAAGAAATGTACATTTATTCTCCTTCACGTCTAAGTGCTTTTGAATATTTTTGGTGGTGATGCTGAAGATATTTAAATGATGCTGGTGAAAGGTAGAGGCCAGAAAACTTATTTTAATATGTGAACAGGCAGGGTATAAGTCTGGAAGAAACTGTGGCAAACTGGAAAATGCTTGCTTTAAGGCCTTCATATTTATTTTAGAAAACACTTTGAGGCTATCCCTTCCCCCTCCCCGCCAAAAAGAAAAAAGGAAAAGGAAGAAAAGAAAAGAAAAACACATGTAGCCAGTTTTTAGAGCCTTGTTATAGTGGAATATTTGATTTCTATTTAGAGTCCTTTATTTTTAATCCCTCTGCTCAACAACCCTTATAGTCTGCTATAAATATTATTGCATTTTCCAAGCAGTATTGTTGTGGGGAAAGAAATTTCATAGATAATACAACAGTAAGATAAATCATTTTAAGGAAAAAGCCTTTGGCTTCCCAGACAGGTCTGGCACCAATCTGAGAATAGGGGCCCTCAGATAGAAAAGCAGACCGTAGTATGAGGTAGCCTAGGGGAAATGAGTCAGAAATCTAAGAGAATATCACAGCTCATGAGTGCAAAACTGCCTATTGGCATTCCAGAAAGAATTCATAGTTGTGCTCTTAAACAAATACTTAGATCTGTGACCTGAGAGGAAAGTGCCTGTTAGCAAAGCTTTGCTGATAGTTAATGAAGAAATGATAGCCATCTTCCTACTGAAGCTCTTGTTTCTCAATGCTTAGTATACTGCAACTGCCAATAAATAATAACTATCATGTCTATTTCTTCCAGATGTTTTCTACAAATCATGAAATGCAGAAACAAAGATTTGAAAACCATTCTGAACAAAAGTATGATTGAGATGAGGTCATTTGTTGCAGTTGTTTGTAGCCTTTCTCAAGACACAGTTTTTATAAACAAATATTTGCTAGAAAGAGCTCATTGGGAAGCACAGGGTTTTTAACTTACGTTATATGTAAGTCACTGGTCACTGTTTTTGGGAATTGTTAGAAAACAAAATTCAACTGAGTAAATTTGAAGATTTAATTGGCTTTACTGAGTGATTCACAAGTTGGGCAACATCCCATCTAGCAACTAGAAGAGCACTCCAAGAGGCTATACGAAATGGAAAGTTTTTTATAGGAAGGAGGGTAGAGCAAGGGAGTTATTAACAGAAGAAAAGAAAGGGTTATTTTTAGGCCAGCACTTCTTTTTTTCAGGAAAGAGAATGCAAGGGTTTTATCACGCACATTACTTTACTAGTGCTAATCAGGAAATTTCAGATTGGCTTTCAAAGGTCACATTCCCGGGATACGTTGAAAACTGCAATTAAGTCTTAGTTTGCTGTCATGGGAGCCCTTTTGGGGACTGTTAGTTCTTTTTTTAATAATTTTCCCCTTTTGATCAAAACTCTCAGCCAAGGAGATATGACAAAAAATTAAGGCATTAGTGCCACTCAGCTACCGCTCTGCAGTTCCCCCAGCTTTTTCTGACCCTCTACGTCATATTCACAGTTTATGACATTTTGCTTAACCTCTGTTGCATTCCCAGTTCACGGTTCCAAGTTCGCAACCTTTAAGGTGGTCATTCTCTTCACTTCTTTTCCAGCATTCCAGTCTCGGGGTGATCATTTGCTTGGTTGTTAGTGGCTACAAACATGGATTGAAAACTTTCAAGAGAATACAGTGTGCCAGGGGGATTTTTATGGTAACTACAAGCAGGACAATTCCCAATGTTTGGAGTACACTTCAGAGCTATGGTCCCCAAGACTCAAACCAATCAACACCAAATAAGTCAAAGAAAGACTCCATTGAAACAGTCACCTTTTTAAGCCAAGTGGCTTGCTCAATGATCTTACGCAACTGTTTCAGCTTCCCCAAAAGTGTTGATTCAGGTAGAGCAGTTGGTGTTGACCACAGCACAGACACCTCCTTGTTCAGCTGAAAGATAATTAAAAGCTATCTTATTATCCAAAACAACCTTGGCCAGAGAGTCTGAGGATCTTTGTTGGGCAATTAATGTCTTAACAGAATCTGCAATGTCACCAATTGTTATGGAGAGGTTACCGAGCATAGCCTCATTTGTATTCACTCCTAAACAAGGAAGTAGGTCCTGCCAAAGGAAGGAATCCTTAACCATAAAAGCCTCCTAGAAGGTCCTTTCTAGAACAGTTAAGCACACAATTAGATAACCTAGAAGATATTGCCCAGCTGTGCATCAGCCATCTAGGTATTCATAGGCCCAAGGAGCCTTTCAGGGCACAAACTACTCCCACTAAGTGACACTGTTAATGCATTATTCATAGGAATTGTTGCATTTGACTGCTAAAGCTAGGGGTCAGTTAGATTTTCTCGGAGCCTGAAATAAAAAGTTGTTCTAAATTCCAAAGCTTACCCTCCCCCCTTTAGCAATGGCCTGGGAGAAATGGATGATGGTGTTATATTTCCAGGCCAATGCTGAAGTAAAGGAAAAAAGACAAGATGAGTTTCTGGTTTGGTTAAAGTATGAAGTCTTGATCTGTCATCTTGGGTGAAAGCAGTCTACCTCAATGTTGACTACTTCTCTTCCTCATCAATTTAATTTGGAGGTCCCCAGCGTTTGTACAGGACTGGATGCCAGGTGGAAACTTCTTTAGCTGTGAAATGTGTATCCAAGGTTCAATGCCTTCTAGTTTTGCAGCAGTGTCAGTGGTTAAGAGCACTTGGTAAGGTCCCTTCCAATGGGGCTCAAGGACTGTCTTCTTCTGATGATGCTTCTAGAATACCCAGTCACCAGGCTCTAGACTGTAGCCAACCAGATCTTTGAATTGGGATCCAGGAAAGCTTCTTTAACTTGTTGGTGAAAGACTTGAACATAAGGCATTAGAGACTTACATAGGTGCTTATACTAGTTTGAGACAACAAAGGATCAGCAAAAGGTTGTATATCAGTAGACATTGGTCTGCCAGTAACTCTCTGTTGTGGAGTAAATTTATGTTTCCCAAAGAGGGGACTGCAAACAGTTGATAAAACCAAAAGGCAGTACCTTAAGCCAGAGGAATTCAGTCTTACAGGTATATAACAAACCTCAAAGACAATTAACAGGATTAGAATCTAATATCTATAAAGGTGCATAATTTTTCTCTCTACAATTATCCCCATGCTTTCTTTTACCAAAGTAAATATAGTGAAACTCAATTTATTCGCATAAAACTTGGCCTGACTATTTATAGTAGTGATTGACCATGTAAGTTCTTTTTAAGACTGCTTTGGTGGAACCTTAAAAGCAAGGTACCAGGTTGATTCTTTTTTTAATTTTTTGTATGTGTGTGAGGAAGTTTCGCCCTGAGTGGACATCCATTGCCAATCTTCTTCTTTCTTTTTTTGCTTGAGGAAGATTAGCCCTGAGCTAACATCTGCACCAATCTTCCTCTACTTTGCATGTGGGATGTCTCAAAAGCATGGCTGATGAGTGGAGTAGGTCCGTGCCCAGGATCCAAACCCACTGACCCAGGCCAGCAAAGCAGAACACGTGGAACTTCAATCACCCAGCCATGGGGCCAGCCCCCTAGGTGGATTCTTCCAGGCAGTTTCTTGAAGCTGTCTGGTCATATCTAAGTTTATGTACATCTCTCTCAAATATGACACTTCAATCAAAGCCTTGGTAATATAGCCAATGTGTCTCATTGTTACAAGAACAGATTCTTATTGAACTTGTGCAAATAAATATGTTGTCAGGAAAATGAAAATACTCACTGCGAGTTTCTAAATTCTGGAGGGATCAGGTAGGGAGAAAAGTAAATATTTTCATCTTTGTTCACAAAGGTACATCTTACCAAATTGCTGCAAGTTATAGATAGTTTAAAGAAAAGGTCTCCTTAAATCTAGAAAAACAAAATGTTAGAGCATTCTCCTCAGTTCATGCAACCCCATGTAATTAATACCAGTTCTGCTTGAATCCAGTTTTTCTATTAGTTCTCTTGACCTTGCCTGATGATTGAGGGTGATAGGGACAGTGATAATTCCAAGAAGTTTGCAAGGTTTTCGTTAAGGCTTATGTGATTTGCCCAGTAAAGGTGGGTGCCTCGATCACTGGAGATTGTGGAAAGTATACCCCAAGTGTGAAATCCATTTTCTAGAAATTTCTTTGCCACTGTGAGGGAATCAGCCTTGTGGCAGGCAAAGTCTTTAAGCCATCCAGAAAACGTGCACACAGTACTAGGAACATTTGATAACCCATACCAAGTGGCAGTTGAATGAAGTCCAGCTGCAGGTGCTCAGAGGATCCAGAGGGAGGAGATCTGAGGCCTCTGGGAACAAAAAGAGTTTTTTCTTATGCTGGGTGAAGGAATGCAAATGCCAAAAAATGGGGTTTCCCAGGGAGCTGGGAAGACCAAGAGGCTGTCTTGGGTTTCCTATAGCACTGACAATTTGGTTTAATTTACAGCCATTGTTTCTCCACCTTAATTGCTCTGATTTAGGAGCAGACTATTGCTATGTTAAAAGAACATCAGGATGACAAAAGTCTGGCAGTGAGGGGTCATTTTTTTGCAGAAGCAAAATGGGCTTCATTCACATGTGCCACAATCTTTCTAGATTTTGTTGCTGCTGCCTTAAATGAAAGTCAGCTTGGGCATTTCTCTGATACTCAGATTCAGTCCTTTTAGGATGAACCTCAATTTTGATGACAGACAATATTTCATACCAGGATGTATCAGACTTCCAGGAATTTCACACAATTTCTGGAACTCTTATATATAGACACAACAGAAAGAAGAATTAATGTTACTTCTTATTTGACAATGCTTCTCGTGTAATTTAACATATCAGATAAGCCTAATTAACTTAACAGATCTTTTGGAATGTTCCAGGGGCCTTCTGAAAAAATCCCAAAGTTTCTCCCAGGTCAAAAGACTTCATTTAGAATCTAATACTTGGAAGCAACTATGAACTATCTTTTACATTAGCATTGGGATTGGCAGATTTATAAATACTTTTCATAATTTTTAGAAAGGCGCTTTCTCATAGGACATTTATCAACATCACACAAAATATGTTTGCTAATAGACAGAAATATCTTTAGTTTCTGTGCAATAGGAAGCCAAAAGTAGATGAACCTATATTTAGTAATTAACGTTTCACTCTTTTATCTTATTTGGAAATGATCTAGAAATTCAATGAATTTGCTATTATTTAACTTAATTTAGCAAAACTCTAAAGTTTCAAGTTACCGAAGAGATTTGGGAAAATATTTTTAAGTACGTATACCATATAATTTTTGCTAAAGAGTTCATCTAAAAACTCTTATCCTACTTACATCTATCTAAATTGTTTGCTTCCAATAATTAAACTTAGACTACCCACAAGGACTTCATGAGACATTAGATAAAATCAGCCACGATTCTAAATTATTTTTTTGTTGACAAATTTTACAACAGAAAGAATATGAATTTGACTAGAAACTCAGACAGAATAAAAGTTATCTGCATTATCTTCAATGTTGGAAAATTTAAAGACATGTCTGTTTTAATTGAACCAACAAACTAGTTGGCTTTTATTTACCAAAGATTATCTCATATCACGCAAATTTGAAAAGCATTTAGGTTAGTTTCTGTTATATTTCTGAGAACTTAAAAATGCCCAATCCTTAAAAGTGCTTGACTTTTAACCTAATTGAATAGAACTCTTTTATAAATTAAGTTTGGCAAACCGTCTGGAGGGAGAAAAATATCTCAAATTTACAAAATATATAACGAGACATATTCATAGATAGATGCAAATAGAGATTATAATTACTAATATTTCTGGAGAAGATATTTAAGATTTTCGTTTGCCCAATTTCCAAATATCTCCTGCCTCTTTATTTTCCCCCCTTCTGATAAAAAATATTTGCATTTTAAAGAATGGCTCTTAGGTCATAGAGAAGATGGGGGTAGAAAATCTGCTTTAGAGACTCATAATAAAAAGTATTAACTTGTGGAGCCACACTTTTGATCCTGTAAAGACTAGGTTTGTAAAACAAAGGCAGCTTTTTAATTCCTTAAAGAATTGCACTGACACTCCCATCGAACTGCATTTTCTCCAATTTGCTTTTTTCTTTCTGGGTAAATTTAGCTTACGGGAGAAGGCCTAAAAGATATCCCCGTCAGGCTCTGAATATCAGCTTCCAATTTGGCCAAATTTCCGATCATACGGTTATTAAATCCTTTCAAAATATCTTGTCCATTTTTGAAACCGGCTTACCACAAGGTTGACATAAGGGAAGCCATATTGTAGAAAAGAGACTATGTTGTAACTTTGAATGACCTCTGACTAACTAACCCAGCTGGATTTGCACCCTCCAGGAACTCCACCCACTCTGTAGATTTTATGACCCCTGCTAGTGCATATACTTCCTAGCTGCGATAAGATGATAACTTTGTGCTTTTGAGTTCCTTAGGAATGTGATGATCCCCCAAACAAAGAGTCTGTGCTGATAGTCATCGTCAATGAAACCTGAAAGATCTGGTGTGGCCACTCCCAATCTGTAACACCACAGGGTCAACATTCCTAACCCCTCCCCTATAACCCACTGGCCTTTATAACTGCTTCAAGGTTCTTTGCCCCCTTAAGATGGTTCTTTTGGACATTAGTTGGCCGTCTTCCCTCTTGCTAGCAAGCTGTAATCAAATGCCCTTTCTCTGCCACCGTCTTGCTTCTTGATGGTTGGTTTTTGTCTTGTAGCCAGCAGATCATGCCCTTTGTGCGGTAACAGTTTCAGCCAGGACAAACAGTAAATATTTGTGCCAGTATTGAAAAACTCCATTAATTTCAATTTTTGTTTCTCCTTGGCTGTTTAAGGGAATAACATATCAGTTTACCAGGAAATCCCTCTGAATCCTGTCAGCTTTGGGAGGGGCCCATACAGGGGTCCTCTTTCAAAGGTAGATATGGGGAATGGCTGTGAGGCCATTAACTTGGCGAGTGTTTTTTTTACAGTCATTTAGTCTTTTCAGAGTGGGAAAACAATTTAGACAGAGGATTAACAGAATAAGTACTCAAATAAAGGAGGATAGAGGGGAGCAGTGGGGGTTACATCAGTCTTATAGTTCTTTATTTTAGCTACCTCTTATATCTTTAATTTTTCATTAGCCTTTTGCAATGAATCTTTCAACGAATCTTGAAGCCTTTGTAAGCTTCTGCGTACCAATTGAAGTAAGGATCCCATCTGTTTGTTTGATTTGGGAGCCCTTGGTTTTAAGTGCGCTTTCTAAATAATCTTATCTATTTGGAAACTTCCCTATAAAATTTTACCACCTTGCTAGATATTTGCAGCTTCTGGGACGACAGTTCTTAAACATAAAATAAACAGGTGTGAGAAGGTGGTGTGTTCAGTTCTTTGGATATAAGGAATCTCATTTCTTTAGCTAGCCTTTATCTACACAAAACAAGACAAACAGACCTGTACAACTAAGATATTGACAGTAACCAAGAGATGTTACTGCATCCTGGACAAAGAAGACCCTGTGCCAACAATTCCTGTGGAAGCTTGGACTAGGGGAAAGGACAAGGCCAGCAAACCCCAAGGAATGGGGACTGATTCCAAACAAAATGGAGAACTGCAGCTGTCACCAACAGTTCCCAACATGGAATCTGGGAGCTGATTCCAAACAAACGGGGATTGCAGACTAAATCGTCAGCTAGTTCCCAATGTGGAATGCAGGGACAGTGCTGAGGGCCGGGGTTTTTCACCTGGAGATTTGTGGTCTGAGAGTCCAGGGGCTTGGCTCCAGGTGGAACCCTCTGCCAGTTCGGTTGGCTCCAGTAGAATCCTCTATCAGCTTGATTGACTCCGGGTAGAATCCTCTACAAGCTCATTTGACTCCATGTAGAATTTTCTACCGGCTTAAACTGACTTGCCCTACAAAGGAAAGCCAATTAGATCAGGAGCTTGTAAGCAAAAGGAGAGCCAAGTTTAAGCCAAGAGAAACTAATTAATGGCTCCCCAAAATGGTGAGAAAAACAGTGAACTCAAAATGGGGTTTTGGGGCACCACACTTGTGTCTCTCCTCCCCGAGTGCTTTCAGAAACTCACTTCAGTCCCGCTGCTGCCACCAAGTCTGTTAAAAAGAAAATTAATTCAAGTGAGTAAATTTGAAGATTGAATTGGCTTTATTGAACAATTTAATTCTTGAACCAGGCAGCATCCCACCAAGCTACTGGAAGAGTACTCCGAGGAGCTATGTAAAATGGAAGATTTTTATAAGAAGGAGGGTGGGGCAAGGGAGTTATTAACAAAAGAAAAGGAAGGCCATGAAACAAAAGAAAATAGGAAGGCTATTTTTAGGCCATGACATATTCTTTTGAGGGGGAAGGGAATGGCAAGTGTTATATCATGGAGATTGCCTCACTGGTGCTAATCAGGCAGTTTAAGATTGGCTGTTCAAAGGTTTATGTTCCAGGGATAGATTGAAAATTGCAATTAAGTCTCTGTCTGCTGTCAGAAGGGCCATTTACGGGCCTGTTATTTCTTTTTTTAACAGAATCATACCACTTAACATAGAAGATTCATCCATTCATTTCACAGATGCTCATGGAGGCCCTGCTTCTTTACTAGGCTCTGAGTATCCAGTAGCGAACACAATAGTCAAAGTGCCTGTCCTTTCAGGGCTTACACTCTAGACGAGAACTAGAGATAAACATAGAAACAAATACAGAAATAAGACAATTCTGGATAATAATAGCTAACACTCATGTAGCTCTTGTATATGCCAGACTGTTACTGGACACATACACAGGTTCTTTTACCCGACACACAAGAGACCAAAATAAAAATGGGAATACCAGGCTTATGGTGAGGAAAGAGTTTTATCAAAAGGCAGTCAGATGAGGAGATGGGAGTTCGTTGGAACTCAGATTCATCTCCTCAAAGGAAAAAAGATAGGGGTTTTTATCTGAGGTTTTAGGTAGGGAGGGGGAGCATGTGGCCTTGCACGTCAGCGTGTTCCCACCAGCCTGCATTTGGCCTTGTGAGGCTGCTTGCAGAAAGGAGGATGGCAAGATAAGGGAATCCACAGGTGGATATCCTTGGTTGTCTGCCTCCGTGGTGCATGGTGGATTCTGGTGTCAGGAAGCCAAGGAGCTGGGGTCTGAGAAGCTTCAGTTTCTTGATATTCTGTAGATATCAATTTTCCTGCAATGAAATTTTAAAGGACCCATAATTAGCCAAAAAGTTAGCATGAGACTACCTGGGCTCTAACAATTTGTAACTTCTATTTGTCTTGTGAAGTTCAGGGATACAAAGGTTTAAAAAACTGATATTTACATATGAATGTAATTTAGAGAAGCAGGGGAAGGGGATGAGTGCTTTTGATTTTAACCCCCTATTTGCCGGGTTCCATGTAGGAGAACTCAGATCAGGACTGGTATCAAGACCAGTTCTAAATACTTTTTATGTATTAACTCATTTAATCCGTACAATATACCTAAGTGGCAGACGTTATTATTTACACATTTTTAAAGATGAGGAAACAGGAGTGCAAAGTAATTCATGTAACTTGCCAAGTCAGAGAGAGAAGGAGCTTGGGAGCTAGGGTTCAAACCTGGGCAGTCTGGTTTTATAACCCACCAAACCACATGCTACACTCTGAGGAAGATCAGATAAGTTATAAGATAGAAAGAGATAATGGACAAAAAATACCTTGATGTAGCAGTGACATTTGAATTGATGGTTTCATAGCAAGAAGGAACAAGCCATGTAAAATTCTGGAGGAAGAACTTTCCAGGCAGAAGAAACAAGTGCAAAAGGCCCCAGATGGTAATGAACTCGACCTGTTTGAATGAGGAGGTGTAGGGCTGACGGAGGAAGGGGAAGGAGAAGACAGGGACTAGATCATATAGGGCTGTGCTAGGGAGGTGATACAGTAGCACTGGAGGATTTAATCAGATTAGTGGCTGACATATGGCAAATGGGTTATAGGGGAACGAGAGTGGAAGAAGGCTGATGAGTTAGTTAGAAGGCTGTTGCAGTTGTCTAGGAAAGAATGATAATGGCTCAACCTGTGGGGCTGACTGTGGAGATAGTGAAACCTCTACCATTGAGAAGATACTTTGGAAATAATGGTGATAAGGTTTATTTGATATGGTAGGTGAGAAAAGAACGTGATCGGGTATGGACTTGGGGATTCGAGGTCTAAGCATCAGAGTGAATAGTGGTGCTATTCACTGGACTGGGAAGGATTTGGAGACATGTCATTTGGGGAGAGGAAAAATGAGTTCTATTTAGGCAATACTAGGTATGAGATAGCCAAGTATAAATGTCAGGTGAAGGAGAGAGAATCCAGTGTGAAGTTCAGAGAAGAGTTTTAGGCGGAAGAATTGGAAACTGTCAACAGATAAATGATATTTAAAACCATTGTATGGGATAGTATAACACAGAAGGAGAATTTAGCCCTGGGAAGAGGAAAGAAGGAAGCCTAGAATCATAGGGCACTCCAACATTCAGCTAACAGCAGAGAAGGAGAAACCCACAAAAAGCAACAGAGAAAAAGTAGCCGGAAAAGCAAGAAGAAAACTATGAGTCTGTGGAATAGTGGAAAACTAGAGAATTAGTTTCAAGAAGTATGTATTCCACCTATGTCAATTACTGCTTGAGACTTCAAGTAAGATGAGAACTGAAAACCGATCTTTGGATTTTGGTCACAAAAGGCTGTCTATAATAGACAAAATTTGATTCGATGGATTTTAGTAATTAAGACGCTCTCTGTATGTTAATTAAGTGTCTGAATAAGGTTGCTCAAGGGACCCTTAGAGCAGTGATTCTAAAAGCGTTGTCTCCAGACCTTCAGTATTGCACCACCTGGGAACTTATTAGAAATGCAAATATTTAGGTCCCACCCTAGACCTACTAAATTAGAAACCCTGGTGATGTGGCCCAGCTATGTTTTGACAAGTCTGCCAGGTGATTCTGACACATGGTACAGATTCACCTGAGACAGTGGTGTGCTAGAGTGGCCTAAGACAGGGTCTGGAGAGCTGATTGTGTGTATCTCTTACCAACTCTGTGTTACTCGTGGCTTGAAATTGGCCGTGGTGGGAGCATATATTCCATAGAAATCAGATACCCCCAAATGCTACAAATCAGGGCTCCCTTCCTCTCTATTCCTTTATTACCACTAATAGATTCTGTGGGTCTGGGAGGGATCCTGGGAATTTTCTTTTCTAACAAGCTCTCAGGTGATACTGATGCTTCTGGTCCTGGGACCACACTTTGAGAATCATCAGAACTAAATTTCTTTTCTTCTGTCACGCATCTCAAATATTCCTCCCTTCCTCTTTACACATTTCTTAATTGCATGATCCTCAAAATTCTCTTTCAATTTATTTTCATCTTCATCCCCTATAAATAGTGAATTCAGAAGTCACAATTTCCAGTCCATTATCATTACCATTATTTTAATCTAGATCTTTGTTACTTCTGGCCTCCATTATTACCATAGCTTATTTCTATGATAGTCTTCTCTTATTTACCTAACATAGTTACCCTGTACAGACTCTTTTGGTCTTTCCCTCTTCTCTCCTCCCACCTCAGACGTAAGGTTATCCGGTGGTTGCTATTGCTCCCTGTATCAATTCCAATCCCCTTTCTATGCTCAAAATCCCACCACTGATTACTGGATATTTTCCACCTTACATCAACAGATGCATTCCTTCATCTTTTGAATCCACCTATCTATTCCTATGTCTAGGCTTTTGCTCTTAACCCTGTGAATGCTTGACCTACATTTATTTCATCCCACCCCTCTTGATGCACCATATACATTCTGTCTGTCCTACACATTCCAACTCAATGATATATTTTACCAACATGTATTTGACCAAGGTCTTTAATTGTATCTTTGTGTCCAAGACAGAAAAATGGAGGCCAAGTATTAAGGTAATGATGGAAAAAGGGTTTCATTCAGTAAGGAGATCAGTTTTATTCTGAAAGAGGTTCTGTGCTTATTTATGTTCCTTTCAAATACTTATTTTGAAGAAAGTCAAAGATATAACATTTATTGAACATCTACTATTTTCTAAACACTGTGGTAAGCATTTTCCTTAAATTATCTCATTTGTGTTCTCACAGCACCCCCATGAAGAGGTTTTATTGTATGGATCCCTTGCAAATCCAGAAATCTAATCTATCAAATCTATCTATCTATAAATATAGGGGGAAAAACTAATGCTATGGATGGTTGAGTCATGAGTCACCATATTTTGCCATGCTAGAAGAATAAGTCAAAAATCAACAAGGCCAAGGCAGGCCCTGTGGTGTGGTTGTTACATTCGGTTCACTCTGCTTCGGTGGCCCAGGTTCATTGGTTCAGTTTCCCATGCGTGGACCTGTACCACTCATCGGCCATGCCATGGTGGCAACCCACATGTAAAGTGGAGGAAGATTGGCACAGGTGTTAGCTCAGGGAAAATCTTCCTCAACAACAACGACAACACAAAATCCATACGGCACATTTAACAGTAATAACTATAAAATCTATGTTCAAATTAAATGTGTCCTTCATATTTATAAGTTCTTGCAGAATTTACTTGACTGTAATTCATGGGAGAGGCCAAATAAAACTCCCTATTGCTGATAGGGCAATATAGGGTGCTAATAAAGCTAACATGTTCTTATTTTGCAATTATAGAAATATAACATCCAGATCAAAGAATATAATTTTTCCTGTGTATTCTCACTAGCCAATACTCATTTGGAATATTGTGTCATTTTTGGATGTTATATTTAAGAAGATTTTGACAAGTCATACAACATAAAATGACGAATACCAGGCTGGTATCTTTATCACACTTGGTAAGATAGAGAGAGAATACTGAAAGGTAATATTACTTGCATTGCAAGTCTGTCACATGGAAGGGCTGGAGCAGCTGAGACCTGAAGATACTCAGATAGGTGGAAATTAAAGAGGAGTAAATTTCAGCTCAACGTGAAGAGAACCTGTCTGGAGTCAGAGCAGCTCAACAGTAGAATGAGTAGCCTCAAGAAAGAGGCAACATCTCGTCACTGAATGTGATCAAGCAAAGCATTTTCCATCTTTAAAGTTTCTGGAATTTCATGATCTCTTTTGTTTGCCTTCAGGCTACTGTTACTCAAAATGATCTCTCCCCCTTCTGATGTGCAATTGCACTAATGACCACATTTAATAATTAAGGACTTAATTACTCTTCCCTTCATGTGCATTGGTATTATTCTCCAACATCCCTCTTCCCACTGAAAGTCCCCAATAGGGTGAAAAAACATTATATTTTATATTTTATTCAGTACTATTCTTAACACATAGTTGGGGTTCAGTAAACACTTGTTGACTGATCAGTAATTTTCCAACCTGCTGAGGCTGCTCTCTTTTTCAAGGGCAATTACAAACATTTCTAGGAGCCAACTCAAGTTCTTAAAATGATACAGACGATGTTCTATTCTCTCCCGTGTGAGCAGCAATCACACTGCAGAAACCACCGTCAGCAAAATAGGACAAAACTGTTGTTTGATTTTCTTAATAAGAGAAGACAGGGAAAATAATTCTCATATAAAACCACCCCCATTCAGTTATAAACTGTATTAAATTGTACTCTGCATGCAAAACTAAGTCCCTGTGTTTTTAACTTCCACAAACAACTTTAGTGCTTCTAATATGTTAGCAATACCATCTCTGCACATATATAAACCATTTCTCTCTCTTTCTCCATTAATCAAATGCATTATCAATCAATGGTATACTTTATGGTCTTTATAATTATTACTCTTTAATACTGTTTTTTCTCCTTTAGAAATGTGGCAAACTATATTTAATTTTAACATTATCCCCATATGTTACATAACTATGTTTAAAAAAAATTGCAGTAGCAATTTTAATAAATGAAATTTGGTCTCACTGAATCAAATATAAAACTGGCTTTCTGATTCATTTTTTTCATTTTTCTTATTCCTGTACATTTTCCTCATTCACTGTTTTGGTTTTTGTTTTTCTATTTTAACAGAATCGTAATCGGTAGGTTCATATCTGGATGGCTATGTATGGCTTTGTGTGTACACCTTAATAAATAGGAAAATAATCTAGATTTCCTTTTTTCTCAAAATGAAATATGTCACATGTGTTTTGCTGGTATCCAGCTGTCCTGTATGGGTGGCTTTGTATTTCACGTGTGTCAAAAGTAGGAAGAGCAGTGCAGCTTCTAGTCTGGAAATGGGCACTCCAGTCTTCCGTGTTAATTAACAATGTGGCTTTAGGTGAATCATTGGAATCTCAAGCTCTCAGGTTCTCTAAGCCTTCCTTTGTAAATAGATGGATTTGAACTAGATTTCTAAGATCCATTCTAGATCTAAAATTCTGTAATGTCAGGAAACCCTTAACTCAGTAAAATTTTGTACCAATGTAACATATTTTAAACACATAACAAATATTTTACATTACAGTTTGACTAATTGGAACAATACCCTTCAATCATCAGTTCACAACCTTCAATATTTTTTAAACATATTTTATACTAGTAAATAGTTTTTCTTCCTAAATATTACTCCTTTCAATTTTGGGGGGCATATCTTAAGAAGAAAGTAATTCATTTTGTCCTACTTTATTGTTGAAAAAAAAAGACAGGGAAACATTTATTATGGGGATCACAAAAGCAATGCAGGTAACATAGCACACTAAGCCCACTTGTTTTATTCCCATTGAAACATGTGGAATGGTCCTTCTTTTAATCTGATGGACACTACTTTTTCCTTAATTGTTCTCATCTAAGGGCAAAAGCAATGGAAAGAAATAATGAGTCAAAGCATGTTAAGCCATCTGTTTTAGAATAAACAGCTGACATTATTTCTGTTAATATTAACACATCTCAACTTGTATGCTAAATTTTAATTCAAAATGTATACCCTACTCTTGAAAAAAGTAAAAAGGGATGTCTGCTTTCATCGCTGACTGATTATACCCAGTCACACCTGTATGCGACTTTCCCACCCTGACGGAGAGGAAGTCTCTGCTGGCGTTGATGCACAGCGACGTGGAGAGCAACAGCCTTGGGTGTTTATTGTAAAACAGCAAATGTTGATATAGAAAATATTGTCAATCTTCTTCCACACCCATGCCACTTCTGTCCTCAGTTCCATGGGGAGGTGGGGGTACTGTTTAACTCAAACCAACAATTCCCTGTTGGGCCCGTGAAGTATATTGTCACAATCAAATTGAAATCGAAAACTTTCTTTAGGTAGCTGGAGGTCTTCCTTCCTCTTCCCTCTTCTCCTCGTCTTTCCTCCTTCCCTCATCTCCCTTCTCCTCTCTCTTACTCTGCCCTCTCCCTCTCCGTCTCTGTCTCTGAATCTGTTGTGTCCAGGGACACTTAATGGACCTACGAGCTGAGGGCAGCCTTTTGGCAACCACAAAGAAAACCAATTTAAGGACAAGCTGAAATTCGGAAAACACAGTGGAAATCAAGAGAAAAGAAAAAGCACATTTTTAGTAACATTGTTGAGCTGCCAGATGAGTCCTCACTTGAAAATCACTCCCAGCTAGAAGTTTTTGTTACACGAGCTAACAAATTTATTTAGTGGCTAATTCATTTGAGTTGAATTTCTAGTTGCGACCAAAAGCAACTTACTGGATGCAACTTTGTTCAGACAAAGGATTTTTCATTTCCATTGTGCCCTCATCCCAATCCCTAAAACTAGGTGCATTTTAAACAATTTTTTGTCTTTTCCATCCTTGGAAGCAAATTCCCACTTTGTGCCTTGAGTTAACCAAGATTCATGCCCATAATATTTGATGCTCAAGAACTCTCTTTTCTTTCTTTCTCACCCAAATGTGCTAGTACTCTTCCCCTTCCTGCAAGTCTCTGATTTTTGGATTATGAATGGGCTAATGGGTTAATAAAATAAATGAAATAAGGCTAATATGCTAACTAGTTAATCTTTAAGCCCGTATCCTAATATCAATTTGTCCCCAAATAATGTAATGAAGAAGGATGCCAAATTGCAGGAGTTTTAAGAATTGTATTAACAGGAGAAATCTGGTCTATGGTTTAGCTACTTGGCTTAAAAGAACAGTTTCTCTTTTTGTCATTCACTCATACTGCAAAGATTTGTTGAAACCACCCTGTATAAGGTAGACATGCTTGGGAATGATGCCACCAAGTCAAGGTCTCTGCCCTAAAGACACTGATAGCTCAATAGAGAAGACTGACAATGAACTGATATAGAATATAGTATGAAACCCCAGGATACAGTGGGCAGAAGAACAGAGGCAAAGCCTGACCCAGACAAGGAAGTTGGGGAGGTTTATTGAAGCAGTGGATTATAAATTTTATGAGTACAAAAAACACGTCTTATTCAGTCATATATCTCTTGTATTTAATTAAGACTCTTCACATGGCTTCCACAAATATTTGTTGAATGAAAGAATGAAAATGAAAAATGAATTCACATATTGGAACCAATTACTGGGTTCCATGTGCCAAGAAAGAAATACATAGGAAAGCCACGACTTTGAGGATTTTTCTCCTCCTTTATTTAAAATTTTTCAGATTGGAATAAGTTTTAAAATCTGCTAATGTTTACTGACCAAGTATTGTCAGAGCCTAAAAGTGATATCCTCATTGATAATCAAGGAACTGTGGGATAAAAACTGAAGTAATTCATTAAAATCACCCAGCTAGAACAGTTATGCTCCCAGGAAAGATGGAGTAGATATACTTTTCCCTATTCTTTCCATTGCGTGCAACTAAACACTCTGGACTTGATACATACAGCAAATATAAGACTCTGAAAGGTGGAGAGAAGAAGGCAGACTGACTAGGTACATTGAGTCCAAAGGAAAAACATGGTGGTAAGATCCCTGGGATTTCTTTTTACCTCCCATATTCCACACTTGGAGCTGAGGAAGCCAGCAACCCAGAAATAAGCAGACAAACACAACTGTAATAAAAGCCTCCTCTTTGTAGCCAAAGGACTAGGAAAGGGACAGCCGAGAAAGTCAGAAGACTTTTAGACAATAACCGTTCTACTGCAGTAAAAAAAATGCATAATAAACGGTGGCGCCATCACACCCATGCCAGCAAATGCCAAGTGGGGAACCTAGACTTCCATCAGAGAAGAACCAAATAGAAATAGTAGAACTGAAAAATACAATAACTGAAATTTTTTTTTAAAAAAAGAACATGAACCCCCAATAGATGAGCTCAATAGCAGAATGGAGGGGACAGAGGAAAGACTCAGTCAACTGAAAGATAAGGCAATTGAAATGATCCAATCTGAAGAAAAGGGAGGAAACAGATGGAAGCATGCACACACACATGCATACAGTCCTAGGAACATGCAGGACTATAACAAAAAATCTAATATACATATCGTTGGAACTCTAGAAGGAGAGAAGAAAAAGGGCATCTTAAAATGCACTTAAAGAAATACTTCAGGAAACCTTCCCAAATTTGGTCAAAGCCCCCAAAACTTGCAAATACAAGGAGCTGGGAAAACCTCAAACATGATAATCCACACCAAGACCCATTGTAGCCAGACTTCTGAAAACTAAAGATAAAGAAAAAAAATTTAGTTTTTTCTTCCTTTATTTTTTTATGGAGGTAACATTGGTTTATACCATTATATAAATTTCAGGTGTACATCATTATATTTTGATTTCTGTGTAGACTACATCTTGTTCACCACCCAAAGACTAATTACCATCTGTCACCATACACATGTGCCCGTTTACTCCTTTCAGGTTCCCTCTGCCCCCCTTCCCCTCTGGTAAACAATTTTAAAGCAGCCAGAGAGAAACATCACATTACGTATAGAGGAAGAACAATTCAATGACACTGAATTTCTCACCAGAAACCATGAAAGCCAGCAGAAAATGATGCAACATTTTTCAAGTGCTGAAAGAAAAGAACTGTCAACTCACAGTCCTATATCCAGTAAAAGTATCCTTCAGAAAGGAAGAGGAAATCAAGATATTCTAAGATGAAAGAAAACTAAAAGAATTTGTCGCCAGCTGACCTACTCTAAAAGAACGACTACCTTGATTATTTTGGAATCTAGCTAAGAAATAATTGGTTAAATTAGGTTTGTGACAATATAGGGGAAAAAATTTCTAGTGAATATAGTGAAATAATTCTCTACAAGATGTTTTGTTTTGTTCTTGCATTTCTCTCTCTTTTTTTGAGTCCATTTCTTGCAAACTTTGATAAACTAACAATCTGCAGTATATGTATGCAGTATAAATGGGAATATAAGGAAGTCCACTGCCCTGATTTTTAAGACCTTAACTTTTATCTTGCATTCTTCTGACCAGACTTGAGCTTGACACTGGCAACTTCCCCCAAAGACCCTCAACCCACTAGATCAGGGTCCTCAAAATGAAGCCCACAGCCCATTCACATCACAATCAGCTGGAATGTTTGCAAAATGCAAATTCCTCCACATCATTGACACTTACTAGATCAGAAGATCAGATGAAGTGGCACTAAAACTGTATTGTTAGCAAGCTCCTGGGTGATTCTTGTCCACACTGGAGACTGAGACCCATAACACTAGATTGTGCAAGGGCCCTTCATCAGTGCCACCATCTGTGCGCAAAGTGGAGTGATTTCTTTCATCAACACATACACTGTCTTGTGCTGGGCTTCCTCCCACGGCGCTCTGCCTTTTCTAATGGAATTCCTGTGCTGTTATGTCCACCGCAGCCTAGCACCTCCTCATAGACAAGGTATCCAGCTGAACTCTGCAACCAAACATACAGTTATTTTCACAAAGATATTTTCAGGCTGAATATTCAGCCTGGCTCAAGGCTCCAGAGCATGTGATCCCACAGCTGTGATAACACAGATCTGTTGCTTTGAGAGGCAGACATTTTTTATTCTCTTTCATTGCCCTTGTCCACAGGGTACAGTGACAAGGGCCTCAGAAGTCAAATTGACCTGGGTTCTAATCCCAGCCTGGCTATATACTAGTTATATGACGTTCTCAAGTAGCATTCTCTCTGAACCTATTTCCTCACTGAAAACAGAAGTCATTCCTGCCTGCTGAACTCAAAGAGCTGTTATGGGAACTTGCGGAGGAGAGGCAGAATGGAAGGGTGAGGAAGAGCGCAGGCTGTGAAGTTCAGAGAGAGCAGGTGTGGATTCTACCTCTGCCTCTTTCCAGCTGTAGGATGTGGGCCAAGTTGTTTTACCCCTCTATGCCTCGTGTTCAAAACGAGGATAGTAATACTCCATTGACCAGCACTGCCAAGATCAATTGAAATGGTCCAAATGGTGAATGCTCAATTAATTGCAACTACTGTTGTTTTGAGTTTGGGAAAATAACTTTGCAGAGTGCCAGTGATACAGGAATTTTTGCCTATTATTACTAATAATTTTGTCTTTTTTTTAATTTTTTTTTTTTTTTGAGGAAGATTAGCCCTGAGCTAACTGCTGCCAATCCTCCTCTTTTTGCTGAGGAATGCTGGTCCTGAGCTAACATCTCTGCCCATCTTCCTCTACTTTACATGTGGGACGCCTACCACAGCACGGCATGCCAAGAGGTGTCATGTCCGCACCCGGGATCCAAACCGGCGAACCCCAGGTCACCAAAGGGGAACGTGCGCACTTAACTGCTGCATCCACTTGGCTGGATCGCACTTGGGCTGCCCCCAAGATTTTTTTTTTAAAGATTGGCACCTGAGCTAACAACTGTTGCCAATCTTCTTTTTTTTTTTTTCCTGCTTTTTTCTCCCCAAATTCCCCCAGTACATAGTTGTATATTTTAGTTGTGAGTCCTTCTAGTTGTGGCGTGTGGGACGCTGCCTCAGCATGGCCTGACAAGCGGTGCCATGTCCGCGCCCGGGATCCGAACCGGTGAAACCCTGGGCTGCGGAAGCAGAGCACACAAACTTAACCTCTCGGCTGGGGCCGGCCCCAGTTTTAAGTCTTCTGAGCAGAATGATCAGCTCTGAAACTATAAAGCAGACTTCGGGGGCACACAGACCTGAGATGAATTCCTGCCTTAGTATTTCTTACCTCTGTGGCTTTGGCACAGGTTGCTTAATTTTTCTGAGCCTCATATTTTCATAAGGAAATGGGTAGTAATATTTACCTCACAGGATTGATGTAAGACTAAAAGAATTTAATTCACCTTTTCTCCTCCCTTCCTACTTTCTTCCACCTCCCCTGTCCTCTCTAGAAAAAAAGAGATATCAGCTATGACAGTACATGGATTTACAATCAGATTCTGGTTGACAATGCTGATATTTAATTTGTGACTAAGTCAGGATTTCAGCTTTCAAATGAGTGATATAGCCACAGGACTCCAGTCTTCTTGAGTAAAATCAGGATTGTGATCATTTTTTCTGAAAACTAGTTTGTCATGTTTTCTTGAATTGACAATTATATATATATATATAGTCAAGTGCCTTCCAGGGACATCCAACCCATGCAATATCGTCAACGTTAAAAGAATGGATGTGGTTAATTTTTAGACTCTGTTTGAGTCCAGAATACAGACTAAGATTTCTCTCTTCAGCACAGACTATGGCATGGGCATTCTTGAATCCATAAGCTGCATCTCTGTTTTTAGAGGGAAAAATCATAATGAAAAACTGCTGTGTTTGAAGAAAACTCAAAGTAATGATGGAAAATAATATTTCTTAAGTGTCTTATACTTTGCCTAACACTCAGAGGTCACTATTTGATTGCTTGAGGCAGTAGCATGCTAGGAGGGAAACTGACTTGGTTCAGACTGCTTTCAACACCTTGCTTTAGGCTTTCTCTTCAGATGAATTGGGAAATATTTTTGGATAGTAGATCTGTGACTTACACTTTGTACACTGAAGAAATATTATTCAGATGTAGGAAGCAAGATATTCCCTCTTTTTTTTTTTGTTTTTGTGAAAAAGATTGGCCCTGAGCTAACATCTGTTACCAAACTTCCTCTTTTTGCTTGAGGAAGATTGTCACTGAGCTAACATCTGTGCCAATCTTCCTCTATTTTGTATGTGGGATGCCACCACAGCATGGCTTGATGAGCAGTGCATAGATCCACGCCAAGGATCTGAACCTGTACACCCTGGGCCACTGAAGCAGAGAACATGAACTTAATCACTACACCACCCAGCTGGCTCCTAGTTCCTCTTTATTTTCTGCTCTGATTTCTTATTTTTTATTTTTACTTATTTCCTTGGTACTTTTGAGTCCGTTTCCCTCTAACAATTCAGTGTTATATTCTTTCTTTATAAAAACATAACAGAAACTTTGCTCTCATTCCATATCTTACTGAATTTTTCAGTGATCATTGACTGAAACAGGCTAGTGACTACATTTGCACTTTCCTCTTGACTGTATCATTCATTGTCATTGTTTATCCTTTTCTTTTTTCTTCCTTTCTACCCTCCCCCATTGCACCCTGTATTATCACTGTACTATGGGGACATTTCTGAGTTAAATTTCCCTTAGTAGGACAGCAACAGGAAAGATAATCAAATGGATATATGGGTAGTAGGTTCATCTGTGCTCAACCATCTGCATGATCTTGAAAGCAGACATAGTCTTTTGAGGAAGCTGTTGCTCTTTGAAAAGAGTGATAGATAATCTTGGTAACCTTCCACAATTTAGAAGTTCCTGAAATCTCATTAATTTACATTATGTTTAAGAGCATATTAAGCATTGTACTATTTATAAAGGTAAAGTACATTACTATTACAGTTCCTCAAAGAATGATGTTATTCTATTGATATTGCTGATGGTGATTCAGTGCCAAAGTCATCTAAAAAAGGTGTAACCTGAATTAGAAATTAACAGTGTTTCCTACTACTGAAAAAAATAGTTTTAGTTACATAGAATATAATTAATACCTAAGCCATTGTGAGTAAGAAAAATTCTATGATATTAAATGACTACACTGTTTTTTTTTTCAAATTGAGAGTAGGGGGTATTAAAATAAAAAGTATATTCTTATTTCTTATAATATTCATCTTGCTGAAAATTGTAGATTTCTTGGTAGGTAAAATGAATAGGCAATTCAATAGAATAAGCCATAAAGAAGAATTTTTCATATGTATTTGTTATGTAATGATTTTGTTGAATCTCAGTAAAATTTTGTGAAGCAGTTTGTGTGAAACATTTAGAACTTTTCCTATAATCCTAGAGTGTTACAGTTGTTAATTTTAAACTGAAAATCCTGTCTCTTTTCTCATTAATGGTGGGAGACAGATGCTTACGTGAAGCTACGGGCTGGGAGCAACCCTAGTAATCAATCACATCATTCATATGATGTGGGAATTGTGCTTTTGGCATTTGCTTATTTGGAAATAGTGCATGTCATTAGAATTTTTTACTGTGATTGCATTTTTAGTTGATGTACTCTGCTAGATCTAACACTGAAATACGGTTCCACAGAACATTAGTAAGTTCTCTAAATTTTGAGAAAAATACATCACAATCTGAACTTAGAGGTTTATATTTCATGAGAACCATAGAAAATACTTCCCTGTTTTCTGTAACCAAGGTAAGACATAAGCCATTTCTCTTAAAGGCACTGTTCCTATTAGTCTTCATAAGTCTGGTGCATGGATACTTGTTATTAGAGCCCCATCATTCCATTTGTCATTAGAGGAAACACATGGGAAACTGTACAATTTGGACTCCAAACATCTGATAACCAGATGGCAAGTTGGCCTCAATGTAGCGCAAATATTGTCTGTTTGCAAGACTGATATTTGCACATACGTCTGCGGCAGATGATCGTAAAGCACCACAGAGAAGAAGCGTGTCTCCTGAGTCACGCAGAAGGGAACATCTTCCTCAAGACTATTTTCTCTTTTCTCTTTGCAATGGCTGACAGATTCTTTTAAATACAAAGATATTTTGAGGAAGATTTTGAAAGTTAAATATGGAGAGGTATGTCTCCAATCTGGGAAGGTTTTCTTTCTCATTCTTTTTTTCTCCTCAAAGTTCAGGCTTAGAATATCTCACTCATCTAGGGTTTTTGTGGAATCCTGGCTTAAATTGAGTGTAGCCATACACAATGAGATCGTCAGTCATGCTCAAGTCCCTTAGTATTGGAAGTACGCACAGAGATAGATAGATAGATAATTTCTGTCTGTGTGTATGCCTCCGTGTGTGTGTGTGTGTTTGCTAGGCTCATGTTAATTTTTTATTCATACTCTGCCATGGGAGGCCATGTAGTATAAGGAGAAGTTTTCTACACGATTTGGAGTCTCTAGAGGCAGTATGCATAATGGTTAAGAACGTGAACTCTGAAGTCAAAATTGCCTCTGTGATCCTGTACAAGTTAATCATCTGCTCATCTTCCTCATCTAGAACATGACAATGGCAATAGTACTACCCCATAGGCTTGTTACTGAAATAAGTCTATAAAGATCTTATAAAAGGGCCTCTCAGATAAGCAGCACTGCATAAGTGTTAGCTTTCTTTTTATTTGTTAGTCTACCATCTGTACCCTACCTTGTACCCAAAAGACTTAGAATTGTGATTTTAAAGCACTCAATAAATATGTGTTTTCCTGAAATGGGTGTAATTATGAGTCAGAGATCCATAACTGCTCAGCCATGCGACTTTGAGTCAGCCACTTTAACTCTCGGAAGCCTGTTTCCTCATCCATGAAATGGGGGCAATAATTGTTGCCCTGTTTTCCTCACAGGGTTATTATGTAGACCAAATGAGACAATTTATATGAAAGTGTGTGTTTAGTTGGATATGCAAGGCAGATAGTTGTAATGCCTTTGGAGATAGTCCCAGAAAGGAAGGAGGTGACTGATTCAGGCTTGCTCCTTATGGTCTAGCAGGTGTGATAAGACACCTACCCCTCCAAGGATATTAAAGGCAGAACCTGCAAACACTTCAGAAAATTCCAGAACAAATGCTTTGATAAAACTCAAAATTTGGAGAAATTATTTGTGACTCTGAAAATAGTGGTTTGACAATAAATATTTATCAGACAAGCCTGAGTACACGCTCTGAGTTTATTTCTAAGACTCTCAGTCATCTTGACTATTATCTTGCTTAAATAATGTTTCATTTGGAGTCAGGTCAATGGAAACATCTACCAAAAACTAAGGGAATCTCAGCATTTGGAGAGATTTTATTTCTTGTTGTATTAGGAGAACATCAAGACACTTTTTTGAGGGTCCGTCCCTCTAAACTGTTTTAATCTGAGGAAATTAAAAATGTAGGCTCCCAGACACTTTGCTCCAGGTCCTTTGTTCAGCTGGGAAACGATGGTTTTTCTCCTTCTTTTATAGGATAAAGGATATGTTTCACTAGCTCATGTGGTTTAGAAAATATTTTCATCAGGTAATATAAAATTTTATCTATAATTCAGGTAGATTTTAAAAGTCAAGTTAGGTAGTCTATTCTGATTTGTTTGGCCTTCTTAAATCCACATTTTAGAAAAACTTATAAGAAGTTTAAAGAAAACTTTTAAGCTATAAGAAAACTTGGTTTCAGGCAGTTCTGGATTTTTTCCAGGATCTGGTCTCAGTGGCAATGGGAGGTACACTGAACCCACACAGAACTAAACCTTTTAACTAAAGTATCCTTAAAAAGGCCCAGTCTCAAGTCAGACTGCTTTCGCATCATCTTTCCTGTCTATAACAGGGTGATTCTTTTGCATCTCATTTTGGAAAAGCAAAAGACTACAGTCACTGTTAACACCTGCATGGATCTGTGTTAAACTAAAGAAAGGTTGAACGTCTCAGAGGTGGCAGACATCTTTCCTATCCTCCCCTCTCCTTTTATAGCATTGTCCTTAAAAAGAAAAGAAACATATTTTTTAGATTTCTACCTATATGATTTTATTAGTAATACATCCACATTGAATCAACTCTTTGAACTCTGTTTTATTGCTGAAGTGACTTTTACACCACCTACGTCCGGTATTGCTCATAATATCTTACTGAAATACTTTTGGACATTCCATCAGGCATGGATGATTCACAGCCATAAACAATTGTCAGTGTAGATAATAGCTGACTGCACAAGGCTGATATGTTTGAGGTCTC
This sequence comes from Equus quagga, assembly GCF_021613505.1. Lineage (NCBI taxonomy): Eukaryota > Metazoa > Chordata > Mammalia > Perissodactyla > Equidae > Equus > Equus quagga. The sequence continues at coordinate 129,956,338 of NC_060268.1, forward strand.
TAAATAATCGTGTTTAATATCCAGAAGTTCATTCTCTGGAACTCAGCAGGATGCTAACACCTGCCATCAAAGTTCATGTTCTGAGAATAATGATGTCTTATTATAATTTTTGAATAAATATGTCCTGCTTATTAATTAAAATTATTCTGTGCACAAAACATATTATTATTATGTTTTATTCTAGCTAATGAGTCATAGTGGAGATGATTACCTTCGGAATTAATTATTTTTAAATATTGCAAATTATACCTGTTGCTTATTGTACTCCATTCACAGACTTCTATTACATTTGAGTAAATTTTAAAGTCCATCATAGAATATGATGCTATTTTTACAAGAGCCACCATTAGTCACTAACCTTGATAATTTTTGTCTCACTGAAAGAAAGGAGGGGCTAGTAAGAAAGGCAAAATAACAAAGCAAAAGGCTGGTCCAGCTAAGTGTTGTACTGAATATTCTCCATTTGCCTCTCTACCTTCTCTCTCCTTCCTTTTGACCTAGGATAGCATCCATGGGGCTGTCTGCCTCTGGCCTCTGACTGGGCCAGACCAACGGGAAGCACCAGTAGGAGACTGGAGGATAGGAAAAAAGTGAGGTCTGGGTTCTGTTCTCTAACTTCCTCCTGACAGAGCCACCCTTTATCAGAAGCTATGTTCCTTTCCAAGGTCACAGTTCCTGCAGGCCCTAGGCTATGGACAGAGTTCTTTCTGGAATTCGGTAACCTTTCTCCTCTCTTTATTCCTTCAAGCTGTAGAGATAAGAAGCAAAGGCTTCCTCTACTGCTAGCCCTGTAGACTCACCTCCCGTGTTAATTTCCCTTACTTCTGCCCATGTCTGTAAATTGTTCTGTCATCAGTCTCTCTTTAGTCACTATTCCTGAGTGTTCTATCTAATCCTGCTAGTGTCTGATTAACACAGGTAGAACAGTGCAAAAAAGAAACCAGGCCTGCAGCCAGCATTGCTGAATTTAAACTCTGGTTTTGCTGCTTCCTAGCAGCAAATTTGTGTGACGTCAGGCAAATCCCTTAACCCTCCTGGACTGCAATTTCCTCAACTGTGCGAGGAAGGGCAGTTGAACTGGATTCCAACCTCTAAAAGTTCTATGTTCTGTATGCAACTCAAGATGTAGAGATGGCCAACCCTATGATATGTCATCAATAAATTTATCAATCATGTCCAGGGGGGTTAAAAAAGCAACCCTAGTGGAATTGATGTCAGCACTTAGTAACGTTGTCTGTGAACTTAGGGGGCATAGTTCACACATTGAAATTGCCATATTTGAATGTTTCTCCAGTGTTTTCTCCTTTTGCATATAAACATTGTAAAAATAGAGATATATTCCTTGTCAGTTCTGTTGAAAGGGCTCTATCCACAGTCAGGTCAGTCTCTGATGGGTTTTAAGTGAAGCATTCTCAGCTACTGCCTCACTTAGGCATTTAGATATGAAAGATGATTTTTCAGGTCCCTGCCCCACTTCTGTTTGGAAAGAATATTTTGTGAAGCATCACTTTTCTAAGACTTGTCCCCTCTTTCATTGGACCCTATCTATTACTTGCTTCAGCTTGATTATCCCATTGCAAGGTGAAGGAAAACAGAGAGGTAAATGAAACTAAAGCCACAACGACTTCCGTAGATGGGATGTATGAATGCGTGAAGAATCCGTGTATTTTAGTGTGGTTATTTCAATGGATGGTCTTGCATCGGTGTCAGTTACAACATTTTCAGGATCCAGATTGCTTGATCAGCAGAGCAAATGAAAATGTTACTGTTGTGACCTGGAGAACTGCTGTGGTGAGGCCCTGAGTCCTTGAGCCAAAAACATGAATGATCAACCGAGATGGACAGAAGCCAGCTCAAAGATGAGGATAGCAAAATTGAATATGGTCTAGCGGCAATGACCTAAAAGAAGGATGTGGGAAAACAGTATCTCAGTAAAATATCAGGATGATAAGTTTGTATAAAGTAGATGCTTTTTTGCCACTAAGGGAAATGATATCTTACCTGCCATGTCATTGCAATCATTTTCAAGGCCTGTTCTTGAAATTCCCCTTCATTTAAGGTGTTATTTTACTCTGATGTCAGGTAATGGAGGATAGACTATGGGAGCTCTTGGTTTCTGGAGAATGTGTAATACACGTAGCATCATCTCTTCTGTGTTCCTCCGTAGGACTCCATGCTGTCTGTTTTATTTATAGGAATCCTTGTTTTATGTCCCTCAGCTGCCAGTGAGTTCTCTTTGCATGATTCAACATAGCATTGAGTGATACTGAAAAATGAAACTTAGGCTTAAAAAGTTACCTAGGCATTTTTATTTATCTATTTATTTTCACAGTCAAAAGACAGGTAAAGCAGGAATCTATGATGTACTTGTAGTTTAAAGTTATTTGGTAATATCCGTTTTCACTGACAATTTCTAGCAGTTTACTTCAAATCACTGTTTTGGAAAGAAATTCTCTTTGGTTTCTCTTTTGACCTTTTTTGGGTGGTTAGTAATACTCCTGCTCAAGATTCACAGGAAACTGATAACAGGGTTTGCCTCTGGCTAGAATGCACAGGGGAGTAAGAGACATGAGAGGGATAGAGACTCAGTCTTTACTGTGTACACTCTGTTCTGCTATATTTTTCTTGTCATGTGTTTTCTATTCCAAAATATTTTTCATGCAACAGCAAAATAAAGTAAATAATCTCACTCAATTCATGAAAATGGTTTTTGGATTTGATTTCGAATTGTTTGAGTATTTGAGATCTGATGATTTCAACTCTGCAAGCTAGGCTGCCTCTGTATCTGAGTACACAAGTATCATCAAAATGTTCCTATTGAAAAGAACCAGTCCTTTTCATTCAATTTCAAGCAGTTTTGTATTCACTGACACCATCTAGGACACTAGTGATGATCATCACTGACTCCTCCCTTTGCCACTCCTCCATCAGTCACCAAATTCTAATGATTTGAATATATGTCACTCATGTCTTCCTCTTTTTCTCCAACTCCAATCACTCTTCTAGTTTGAGACCTCATTATCTTTTAGTGAGAAAGTGAAACATTTGTTCAACAGGTCTTCTTGCCCGCAGGCTCTGCTCTCAGCAACTAGTCCCCTATGTTGCAACAAAAGTTAACCTTTAAAACAGCCCTGCTCGTGTTCTTTTCCTTCTCCTGTTGAAAACAAATAAATAAAATTCAGTGGTTTCCATTATTCACAGGACAGGGTCCATTAATCCCTTTGCATTCTGGCCCCTACCCACTTGTCTCATCTTTGTGGTTTCTTTCAACATTTATTTATTTGACTTTTTTTCTTTCCAATGCCTGTATGTTAGATATTGTGCTAGAGATAAAATGAAGGACAATACCAGAGGGGGGTTCCTCTTCTCATAATGTTTACTGCCCATTGTGGGAGGGAGCATATAATCAAATTATACAAACGTTTATTTGCAAGTGACGATCAGTGCTATGAGAGGAAGGAACTCAGAGCTAGGAAAGCACATACCTAGGGGACCTGGCCTAGTCTTGCGGCTCAGAAAAAGTTTCCTGAGTTTCTGTTGCTACAGCAGAGATCTGGAGAATGAACTCCAGCGACTTCAGGTGAGACCCCGTGCTATCTGCAACAGGCCTCCTGGCATCCTTCAACCTGCTGCAAGTGTTCTGGGCCTTTGCCCCATGCTTTCTCTACTTCGTTAGATATTTGATAAAACTTTCTGCCAAAGTATCTTCCCCTTTTCTTTTGCTTTGTGGAGTATTCATCTTTCAAGATACAACTCAAATACTACTTCTAAGGACAGTCTTTCTTGACATTGCTTATGGCTCACATTCTTGGACCTCATGGCCTAGAAGAATGAATAGCTCTCATCTCTCAGCTCTCACATCCTTTTATATGAATTAGTTGTTGTTCGGCATCTGTCTCATTGTTGAGCACACATTTGACTATGTTTATTTCTCCATCTCTTGTTGTATCCTTTGTATTCCCAGAACCTAAAATGGTGCTCAGAACAGTGAGAAATTAGTGTATCCACTGGATCACATAGTACCTAACAGCAAATTGGTAGAGTAATTGTTTTAAAAGTGCTGTCAATCTTATTGGCTGTATATAATAAATATTTACAGATTGTCTCTTTTTTTACAATGTCATTAATACAAGAAATTCCCGTTATAAGGAAGTGAACTACTTCAATTATTATTTTATGACTCATTAGTTTAAAACTTGGAATGCATTTTGCCAAAGAGAAAGAAGGTAGAATGTATTTGATTCTCAAATATGTATAGAAAAGGCAGAGCTGCCCAGTGGAAATAACCAGAAACACATGGGTTCTAATGCTGTTTCTAACTTCTACTGGCTTTAGTATTTGAGTAAGTGTTTTCTGTTAAGAGCAACTCATTTCTCTCACCTGAAAAAATAAGATAGAGTACTTCCCTTGCTCATTCATTGTAAGAATCAAATAAATATCATATAAATTACCTAGCTCAAACAGTGTAAGTTCACTATTATGTGATAGCTCTCCTCCCTGTCCCTCCCTCTCCCCTTATGTCCTTCATTACATCAGCACTTTAGGCAACTTGTCAGAAGATGAGTACATAGGCAGGTTACTGAGAGTTTCCATGGTTTACAGGCCCCTGAAAAATCAGAAGACTTCAGCATTCACATTGTGACAGCCATTCACTGACTCACTTAACAAATGTTGACCTAGTACTGTTTGTATACCAACTAGTACATAGGTGAGCAGTGGGACAGTCACAGCCTAAGGGTATCATCATTCTCCATTGCCAGAGGGACTTGGAGAGGCTGCAGGGAAGAAAACCGGATTCTTAATGAAGAAGGCCCATGAGTATAGGGAATGGAGAAGTGTTGCCATAGAGGCCACAGCCCAGCTGACTCCTGGATGTCACCAAGGCCTTTTCGTGTAGTCTGGCCCTTGTGCACCTGCTGGTTAGGGCCTCTGGCTAGAAGTCTTGCCTGTGGTTATGTCACAGCAGTAAGGACCTTTCTCGCCACTTAATTCTGAGCCAGTACAAGCCTTGCAGCTCTGGAAACTTGACCACTGCAGATAACTTTTGGCAAAGTCTCTAAAGATGGGGAGGTGATTAGCAGGGCCCTCATTATATGTATGGGTAAAATGGTATTAGTTCTTCCTCTGAGGGAAAGTACAGAGCAACTAGCAAAGTTATTATGTAATTAGGTCTTTACAAAATCTTTTTTTTTTGAAATGCAACAATTTTTCTTTCTTCATCTTTTTAATAAATTGCAAAATGACAGCACATTTTCAGCACAGAAAACCAAATCAGGATTTGGAACGCCTGTATTCATAGAGAAAAATAAATCTTTGGTAAGAAAAATTACTTTTAATTCTTCTGTAATTTGCAAAATAAAAGAGACATGGTTATTTAATTTGCTTTGCTCCTCTATGTTTGTAAAACTGTGCTCTCTTCTAAAACAGCTGTGCCGCCTAATGCATTTATGGCTGATGTGGAGGGCTGGGATGTTTATTAATGATAGAGATTCAGAAGAGAAGAGTGGTAGTTATTCTATACTGTGTTATTGAATATAATTATGAACTTTGCAATTATGAAGCTCCTATAATTTACAGAACACAAAGGGAGGTTGAGTGCTCTAAAGGTCACCTGCTGTGTTACATTGTAGTGACAGTTCTGCACCAGCACATAAAAAGCAAAAGCCAGGGATGGCGTATTCATGGAGCCATCCTCCCTTAAAACATGTATATATGGATCAAGCTCATGTTATCTATTTTCAAGAAAAGCTCTTTTAATTTTTGAGAAATGCCGTAAAAACCCTCATTAATAGTTATATTATGTTGGAGCCAGACTGAAATGCAACTGAGTATGAAAGATGAGTTGATTGATCAAATAGTGTCAAGATATTTTCAGTGAAGTACTTTGAACTGTAAGGAGAATAAAATAATTTTTATACTTAAAAGTATTATTTTTAATAAAATAATAATTATAGTTATTAAAATATTTCATAATCAGTAAACTAAAAGAGATAGCCTAGAATGATCTCCGTTCAGTATATATTCACAGAATGCAAGGACAACGCAAATAAGACTAAGCTTCTTCTTTGTTCCAGCCACTAGGCAGGGCTATCATATACCTGGTATTATTGAATGTAGTCCTAACTATTGTGAAATAATTGAGTGTAGCAAAATTTGATGTGCTTTTGATAGTAATCTTCTAAAATTTTCCTCAAATGATTGTATGGTGGATTCTTAGAAGAGTAAGGGATAAAGAGGATGTAGCCACTTCTTAAGGAGGTGAAAATGTGGTGGTATGGGGAAAGTTACCCTGGTTTTGGAGTTTGAAATCCCAGCTGGGCTATCTACTTACCTCAGTGAACTTCAGCCAGTTGCTTAACCTTATCCAAGCTCAGTTTCCCCTCTTTAAAACGAGGATAATAATATCTGTGTTATAGAATTGTAGAATGAATTAAAAACAAGGTGTATGAATGCAATTTGTGAGCTACCTTATATATGACAGTAACTCTGAGCTTTTAGCTAACGTTATTCTTCATCAATAAAATGTCAGTAAAATTGATTTCAATTTCCTTTCCAACACCAACTTTCTATGAGGTGTGCAGTGTCCTGTGTCCTCACTAATATGTATGTATATGTATTTTATATATATATATGTATATGATTACTTAATTATTTTTTGTAAAATTCCAGGCCTTATATTTTCATGGTAATTTCTGACTCTGAGTTCTGTTATTTCTTCCCTCATCTTCACTGAGATAAAATTGATATATAACATTGTATAAATGTAAGGTGTACAATGTGATGATTTGATACACATATATATTGTGAAATACTTGCCCAAATAAGGTTAGTTAACATATCCTTCACCTCCTGTAATTATCATTTTCTTGTGGTGGTGGTTAGAAGATTAAAACTCTACCCTCATAGCAGCTTTCAAGCAGGAAATACAATATCGTTAACTACAGTCGCCATGCTGTACCTTAGATTTCTGGAATTTATTCATCCTCTAAGTAAAAGTTTGTGCCCTTTGACCAATATCTCCCGATTTCCTCTACCCCTTAGCCCCTGGAAACCACCATTCTACTCTGTGTTTGTATGAGTTCAATATTTTTAGATTCCACAAATAAGTGAGATCATACAGTATTTGTCTTTCTCTCTCTGACTTACCTCACTTCGCTTAATACTCTCAGGGTCCATCCATGTTGTCACAAATGGCAGGATTTCCTTCTTTTTATAGCTGAATAATATTACATAATATACATATCTATATCTATAGATACATATATCTCACATTTTCTTTATCCATTCATCCATCCATGGACACTTAGATTGTATCTGTGTCTTAGCTATTGTAAATAATGTTACAATGAACATGGGAGAGCAAATATCTCTTTGAGATAGTGATTTCATCCTCTTCAGATGTATACCCAGAAGTGGATTACTGGATCATATGCTAGCTCTCTTTTTAATTTTTTGAGGAGCCTCCATATTGTTTTCTATAGTTGCTGCATCAATTTACATTCCCACCAACAGTGCACAAGGGTTCCCTTTCTCCACATCCTCACTAGCATCTGTCATTTCCCGTCTTTTTGATAATAGCCACTCTACCGGGTGAGAGATGATATCTCAGTGTGATTTTGAATTGCATTTCCCTGATGATTAGTGATACTGAGCAGTTTTTCGTGTACCTGTTGGCCATTTGTATGTCTTCTTTGGAAAAATGTTCATTCAGATCCTCTGCCCAGTTTTGAATCGATTTTTTTCTTTTTTTCGCTATTGAGATGTATGAATACTTTACATATTTTGGATATTAATGCATTGTCAGGTATATGGTTTGCAAATATTTTCTCCCATTCTGTAGGTTGCCTTTTCATTTTGATTGTTCTTTTTGCTGTGCAGAAGCTTTAGTTTGATGCAGCCCCACTTACTGATTTTTGCTTTTTTTGCTTGTGCTTTTGGGGTCATATCCAAAAGATTGTTACCAAAACCAATGTCAAGGAGCTCTTTTCTATCTTTTCTTCTAGGAGTTTTACAGTTTCATGTCTTATGTCTGTCTTTAATCCATTTTGAGTTAAATTTTGTGAGTTATGTAAGATAGGGACCCAATTTCATTCTTTTGCATGTGATTAGCCAGTTTTCCAACACCATTTATTAAAAAGACTATTTTTCCTGTTGAGTAGTATTGGCTTCCTTGTCAAATATTCATTAACTGTACATGTGTGAGTTTGTTTCTGGGCTCTCTATTCTATTCCATTGGTCTATGTGTCTTTTTTACATGAGTACCCTACCGTTTTGATGACTATAGCTTTGTAATATACTTTGAAATCAGGGAGCATGATGCTTCCAACTTTGTTCTTCTTTCTCAAGATTGCTTTGGCTATTTGGGATCTTTTCTGGTTCCATACCAATTTTAGGATTATTTTTTCTATTTCTGTGAAAAATAGCATTCACATTTTAATAGGGACTGCATTGAATCTACAGATGGCTTTTAGGTTCTGTTCATTGAACTCTCGCTCATATTTAGATCTTATCTCCCACATCTGTTCTTTTCTCTCTGCTCTGACCCACCCCATATCTGATACTCAATTCCTTGTCTTTGATTTTCCCTTCCCCCCTAGACCAAACACACAAAGTATATTGCCAATTTGACTAAAGGTTTTAGACAATATAGTGCAATGCAAACCATATAAGAATATGTGACATATAGAATAATGCAAACAACTAAAAATTGAATGTGAAAAATATCTATTCATAAATCCTACAGCCACGCAAACACTAAACATTTCTCAAAAGTCTCCTTTGCATAAAATTTTCAAAGCCCTGCAGCATTTTTGTTTGTTTCTTTTTAGTCCCTTTGTCCAAGTCAACAAAATCTCCTTGCTTCCCGTTTGGAAGTTTCTTTTCTTCAGACTTCTCCCTTAATATCTTCCTGTATTATGCAGTGCCTCACCCAACTCTGGTTCTATCTTTGCATAATCAGACACTCCTTTTTGTCTCTGGTTAAAGCCTTCTCTTCCAGTCCCTTTACAAAGAAGGAAGTTTTACATTACATTTTCTTCCTATTATTAACACATATTCCATCTCACTTAGAAGACAGGGGTGACCTACAGTCCATTTAGCTTTGTTTATTCTATAAAAGAATGTACTATGAAAATCTATTCTAATTCCACATCAGATCTTTGCTACGACAGAGAAAATTTTCCTCCTATCGCTAGTTCTATTACATTTGTGAGTTTTTATACAAGTAATTTTAAAAATGTGCTTATGATTTAAAAAGTCTGAGTTTGAATAACTTGGTTCTACCAGGCACTAGCCAAATGACATGGGGCAGCTTTAGTCATGTATCTGAGTAAAATGTGATAAATAGTATTCTCCTTTAATAAGTCTTTCCCATGATGGTTTAACCAAGGCAATATATGTAAAGTATTGGGTATGATGCCTAGCACATTGTAAGTATTTAATAATAATTGTCAGATATAATATAATCCACCAATATAGTTTTTCCAGTATGCATGGACCTCTTTCTTGCTCCCTTCATCCATTTGCACATTATGTTAAAAGAAAAGAAGGAATTTAAAAATTGAAGAGGAGCATTGATGGATTTCAGGATTCTAACTCCCTTGGTTAGATAAAAATCTTGCAAAACTCTTTATTTTGTAACTTTTTAATGTTTAATTATAGTGATGTCTCTGTGGCATTTTTTTTCCTTCTTGAGTTTAAATATCTTTTTAAAGAGTCATCCCATGATAGATCATGACTGAGCACATAATGGTCCCATTGAAATAATGAATGTATAAATGATGTAGGTTTAGCTTTATAAATAGCCTAGGATACACAGCTATAGATTTCAAAAGAATAAAGTGCAAAAGTCATGATAATACTACAGCAGTGGGAGTGTAGCATTCTCTATACGCGTGCTACGACACCGTCTGCAATAACCATGCATTGCAAAGACAGAGAGGAAATTTTCTGTTTTTTTTTTTATTTTTGGGGTTAGTGTAATAATAGAAAACTGTTTATTATAAATCTATTATGTGTTAAGTAACTTGTGGGCAATTCAAATGACAATAGTTATACGAGGTAGGTTATTGTTTTATAGATAAGAAAACTGAGACTCAAAAAGTTAGGAAATTTGCTCAAGCTTTCATTTCAAAGTTTAAAACCAGAGCAATCTGCCTCTAATACCTAAAATCCTCCATTGTGTTTTGCTTGGAAGATGGAATACAGGGAGGGAATTTTCATTATGATCTGTTTAGTAAAAAGTGGAAATATTAGGGAGTAAGTCCCATTTGTTGAGTTTAAACTTTTAAAAAAGGTGAAAACACATTATCACTTTTTTCCTCAAACATTTCTGAGAAGTCTCTGTTTGAGTCACAAAATCCCTCCCCACTCTCTTCTTCCTACAAGCCTTTCGTTGTGCCTGCTATGGGTCAAACACTGCATAAGGATTACGATACAAAGGTGAACAAAGTAAGAGACTGCAATGTAGAAGTGGAGACAGACGTGACCCGAATATTATTCCAATGAAAGTAAAATTGGATAAGAGAAGCACTAAGAATGAAGTGCCACACGGTGTTATAAAAGCTGAACAGCTGGGTGGGCAGGATTTTGATCTAGTCAGGGAGAGTGGAAGAGGATCCTTAGGATTTGAATTGTGCTCTGAAGGATAAGTACATGTTAACCAGGTCAATGAGGAAAGAGCATTTCATACAGAGATGAGCATGTGTAAAGGTCCTAAGATCTGAGATGGGGGTGCATGGTGGCACAAGAAACTAAAAGAAAGTCAACATAGCAGAGTGAGTTCTCTTAAAAGCAAAATCTGAGATGCTGAAAAGAGTGTGGGATATTTATTAGGGAGTGTGTTTTGGATTAACACCTGGGGAAGGGAATGGAAAAGAAGCAGAATTGGGCAGAAGGAGATGCCAAGCTGACCCTATGGGAACTACAGAGCTTAAATGGCCCACCAGAGGATGCTTTAGGCTGAGATGGCCAGATCTTAAAACCCCTACTTCCTCAGGAATTGGATGTGGGCTGTTCTGGGAAGGGTGCCATCCTACGTGAGGAGGAACTCTTCAGCTGATACAATCAATCCCTGACAGGACTGGCAGATGAAGCTATTTGATAAGCGTTCCCAACAAGCCCTTCTTTGCAGGACAATCTAAATAGAGCATCACCATAGCCATCACAGGCGTTATGGCTAAAACTCGTAGAACAAGGTTTCTCAATTTTGGCACTTTTGACCTTTTGGACCTTTTATTTGTTTGTTTGTTTTGTGAGAGGCTGTCCTGTGCATTGTGGGATGTTTGGCAGCATCTCTGGACTCTACTTCCTAGATGCCAGAAGTGAATCCCCCACTCCAGTTATTATAATAAAAAATGTTAAAGAAACATTTTTTCTAGACATTGCCAAATGGCCCCTGGGAGGAAGTGAATTGCCCCTTGTTTACGATAAAGGTATAGGATAGTGTTGGAGGGGTAGGTAAGAGCAAGATCATGCATGGCCTTGAGGCCAATTCAAGGATTTGTGTCCTTATGCTAAGCACCAGAGAAAGCCAATGAAGAGTTCTTAAGAAAGGGAACAAGAAGACCAGACTTGCATTGAAAGTATTAGAGTGGCTGCAGAGCAGAGAATAGACTAGAGAAGGACCAGAGTAGATGCAAGGAAAATCATTAGAAGGAAGCTATTAGGTATAATAATAGGTATATTAATAGCTAATATTATAATAGCTAATATAAAAAAGCTAATAGGTTATAATAGATGTTTCTAGGGAAGGTTTGGTATAAATGTAAAACTAAAGATAGACTTGAGAGATATTTGGGTTGAATATAAGGAGTCTGAAGGAAAAAGAGGGGTCAAAGATGAACCTTCAGATTTACCTTGCATAAATAGGTAGAGAATAGTGTCATTTACTGATGTGTGGAACACAGAAAGAAAAACAGATGTGGAGGATGAAGACCACGTTATTTTTGAGTGACTTTCCTAAAATTTAAGTTGGAATATCAAGAAGATATTTGGCTATGGATCTAAAGTTCAGAGTAGACACTGTGATGTTATAGTGAAATTTTAATAGCTGTTAATTAAAACTGTGGATGAAACATCGAGTAAGAAATTTTCTCTACCCTCAAACAAATTGCAGTCATGACCAGCAACTTTTCCCATAGCGGCTTACATTCCTTTCCAGACTCTTGCTGTCAGGTTTGCCATAAACCTTGATGAAGTTGGCAGATATTTTAAATATTTTTCCATGTTTATTCATTAATGGAATAACAACACAAAGCACAGAGCATGCACATGTGTGTATGCACCCACACTCACATCCATACACACACACACACACACACATACACATGGGATACAAAAGATAAAAAGTAGAAACTAGCAAGATGAGGGAGCTTTGGTCTTTATTTCCGTGTAGAAATGTACACAACATATGATACCTAATTATTATCATAAGATGAAAGTACTTGCTAAATTGTTCATCCAGAATTTTGTAGGTTACTAGTCAATTTTGGAAAAGCGTCAAAGATTTTCAGTAACGAATATGCCTCTTTAAGCAGTAAAGTGGTCATTTCTTCCCTCTCCCTAAAAGGAAATTATAATACGAACAAAATCCTGGCAAGGGTAAGAAAGAAAGACAGTTAAATTAAAAACATAACTCAAATAGAAAAAGTGGAAGTGCTTTGGCTTTTTGCAAAGGATTGGAATTGGCAGACAGAGAGATGGCTGCTACAGCATAACTGAAGGCCTCATGTCTGACAGCAGGACCTGGGAGGTCAAGGCCAGAAACCTAGTGCTCTGGCCAAATGTACCCATGCCTTATCCAAATGACAACATTTGCTTATCTAGATCCCAGAGTTCCCCAGTGCTTATTTTCTCATTTCACACCTTCTATCCTCAGCTCTCTGGCAGTCTTTAGTGTGACAATGTCATTCTCAAGGTTAAAGAATATAATTGGCCTTAAAGGTCATAATAATTTTATTTTTAATATATGTATTGGAAATACTTGAATAGAGTCAACTACTAGCCAATTGTTATAGTTAATGGCTCTTTCCCCAGGAGTTTAATCACCAGAAGTAAATGAACCAAATAAAACCAACTCAAAATTGGTAACGGGAAAAAAGTAAAGAAATATTTTTAATTGTAATCTGATAATCAGGATATTCTAAAGCTGAATGTTTTAAAAAGAATAAAAACTAAGAATATTTCATTCATACTCAGGAGAAGGAGGAACAGAACAATTTTAAAAGCCAAGGAAGGAAATGAGTATAGGAACTCCAGCTGTGGCGGTACACTTTCCTGCGTGCACAGCCAGGAAGAACTGAGGCCTGTCTCTTACTTCACTTAGACATTGCTATCTATCAGATGACATATTTAGAGAAATAAAAACCCCATTGTTGCAGAAAATTCACTCATCATTCTATGTCTTTATCATTATTTTAACAAACCCTCACTGTGAAGTATGTTTCATATATTCATGTCATGTCTGATGACCAGAGACTGAACATAGTATATAATAATTTTTGTGTCCTTATCATATCATGTCCGGAATAGCTAATGATGGACACCATTATCTTCATCTTTGTGAATAATACCTGAAAGATAGATAATGGTCATTTATTCAAAGAAGTCACTTAGTCATCAACTCCATTGGGCTCCAATTATGGCACTTTTATATTTCAGAGAAATTGTGGAAAATGAATCTGCTAGAAATAATGGTGCATATTGTTTTTTGTCATTTTGTAGCATGCACACCTTTCCGCCATATGCACATATAATATGCATATTGTTTAATCCAATGAAAAACAGAGAATGCATGTTCTTTTGGAAGATTAGTTCTGAATTGAGGAAATCATAAAAGCAATACTTAATAGGTGCTTAGTAGGAATAAACAATAAGACTATAAAAATGAAAAATAATTACAAAGTATTGTGTTCATCATTTTGAATGTTAAAGTTTCTTGATATAATCTTTGGTATATTTGATGTTAAATCTACCTAGAAAATAGAATATTAGCTTTCAGATTCTGTTGATGGTAGACTAGGTAATTTGGACTAAACCCCTCACTGAAGACAGTGAAAATGGCTGGACAAAATACTGCTTAAAATATCTTCTTAAAGGCATCGAAAGACTAACAAAATACTGAGGACGAACTAAGCTAAGAGCTAGGTGAAAATGGAAGCACAGATAAATAATCCAGTCATTCTGGTCACTTTTGACCTGGGTAGAGTTATCACATAAAACACAGGATGCCCAGTCATATTTGAATTTCAGATAAACAGTGATTTTTTTTTTTTTTCTGAAGTGTAAGTATCTTCCAAATATTGCATGGGGCCTACTCAGACTAAAAAGTATTCAATGTTTATCTGAAATGTAAATGCAACCAGGAATTCTATATTTTTATTTTCTAAGCATGGCAACCCTACACTGGGGATATTTGCAGTTCTTGAAGAGCAGCTGAGAGGCTGAGCAGAATTTTTGACAGCACCTCAAGAATATGAAGCAAAAGTCAGAGTAAGGAGCTGTCAAAGGGAAAAAACACCACCTCTTTTGGGCCAGGACCTTGAAGAACTATACATAGTATAAGAGTGAAACAAAATTCACCCAGTTCCTGCATAGACTGGAGCCTATTTTCAAGTCATTTGAGTGGCCATAAAATGTTAAATTCTGAGATTGGACTAAGGCCATCTGGATTGATAATGCCCAGGACGTCATGAAAACCCTTCAGATGGAATCAACATCCTGGGTCTCAAACATTTCTACAAATATTGCTTAAATAAAATGTCCAACACATAATCGAAGAGCTAAGCGTGTCATAAGGCTAAAATTATATAAACAAGAAACAGCAGGGAAAAAAAATAAACCAAGAAGTAGAAACACAAGGATATCAGAAAGAGAAAGGAAGAAAGCAAGGCGGAAAAAGGAAGGAAAGGAGAGAGGAAAGAAAGAAAGAAGGAAAGAAGGTAGGAGTCTATGCTCTCAATGTCAATGGGGTGAAAAACAAGATTGAGTATGGGGACTATAATTTATAGAAAGTGATATACTACATTTTTTAGAAGAACCAAATAGAAATTCTAGAAGTGAGAAAAAACAGGTGAAATTGTGAACTCAATGAATGGGTTAAATAGCACACTCTGTACAGGTAAACAGAGCACTGGGAAATAGGCTACAAAATACTCCCCAGAAAGAATACAAAGTGACAATGGATTGAAATACAAAAAAGAATAGCAGTTGTTAAAAAATCGAATGAGGAGGTGTAGCATAGCACAGCACGGAAGTCGCGGAACTAAAGAGAAGGAATATTAAAAAAATAGTTTGGCTGAGAATCACCCAAAACTGAAAATAGATTCAAAAAGTCTGATAAATTTAAACATGGATAAATTTAAATATACCCCTCTTTAGTATCTATGCACTTAATTAAAATAGGTACTCAAAACATACAAATTAAAGTTTACAAAACTATTAGGGGAAATAGAAAAATTTACAATCATATTGTGAGATTTTAACTCATCTGTCGCAATAATTGATAGAATAAGCAACAAAAAAATTAGCAAGGATGAAGAAGATTTAAACAATACAATTTAAAAACTTGGCCTAATGGACATTAGTAGTACCCTGCACCTAACAGCTTCTAAAGACATTCTATTTGAGCACATTCAAAACGTGTACAAAGATTGACTATATTCTTGGACATGAAGTGAGTCTCAACAAATTTCAAAGGTTTGAAATTATACAGTATAGGCTGTCTACAAGGAAATTAAACTGGAAATCACTAAGAACAAGGTAACGAAAATTAATATATTTAAATATATATTGAAATTTGATACATTTCAATATATTGGAAAATTAATCAATTCACTTTTAAATAAACACGGGTTAAAGAATAAATTACAATGAAAATTAGAAAAAATTAGAAACAAGTAGTAAAGAAAATTTTCCAATTCATAGAAGAATGACAGAAAATTATATGTAAACGTCAATCTAAGAAGTTAAAAAGAAAACCAGCAAAAGGGGCCTGCCCAGTGGCGCAGCAGTTAAGTTTGCACGTTCCACTTCGACAGCCCAGGGTTCACCAGTTCGGATCTTGGGTGGAGGCCTATGCATCACTTGTCAAGCCATGCTGTGGTAGGTGTCCCAGATATAAAGTAGAGAAAGATTGGGATGGATGTTAGCTCAGGACCAGTCTTCCTCAGCAAAAAAGAGGAGGATTGGCAGCAGATGTTAGCTCAGGGCTAATCTTCCTCAAAAAAAAAAACAGCAAAAGAAGCACACACATTTTCAGTGGGGAAATAAGATAAGAGCAGAAATTATGAAGCAGAAACAAATATGAAATCGACAAAGCTAAAGTTGATTTTTAAAAAAGTGATAAAATTGATAAACTCCCAATGAAATTGATCCAGAATAATAGATTTCAGAAATCATCAGTGTGTCAGGAACATAAAGGAGACAGCATTATAGATCTTATACATTAGAAATATATTCAAAGAATATTCTAAACAATTTCATACTGATAAACTTAAAGGTGTAGATAATGTGGACATATTTCAGGAAAAATACGACTTATTAAAGCTGACAAAAGAAGCAATTAAAAATATGAAAATTCCTGTGAGTATTCACAAAATTGAATCTGCAATTAACAAACCTCTCTGCAACGAAAACTTCAGGCCCAGGTAAGTTTCACTGGTGATTTCTCCTGAACGTTTAAGAATGATACAACACATATTCCACCAAAATTACAACAAGAGGGAAGACTTATCAACTTGTTCTATGAGAACCAAAAAATAGATAGGATTATTTCAAAAAGACAAATTATAGTCTAATCTCTGAAATGAATATTTATATATGAAGTCCCTAGACAAATTATAAACTATTTGGGTTTAGAACCACAAGAAAATAGGAGTTTTGGTTTTGGCATAGTGGTATAAGTTCACTATAGCCCATTCTTCTCATAGATCACAATTAAATACCCTGAAAAAATACAAAAACAACTCTCTGACCTTAATTTGAAAAGTAAACAAAAGTAGGCTACATACAGCAACCAGGATGAATCTCACAAGTGTAATGTTGACAAAAAGGAGATAGGCATAGAATTTTCTGTTTTCATAAATTTCAGGAGCAGGTAAATTATAGTGTTTAGAAATGCCTGTTTATGCAGTAGAATTATAAAGAAAAATAAGGATATAGTGATGTAGAAATCATAACTATATTGTCTTTCTCCCCTTGGATGTTGGCTATAACAATTTTAAAGCTGTACTGTCTGTTTTATATATTTTTTATTGTCTTATCTCACTATATAAAGCCTTAAAAGAATAAAAGAAAATATCCTACCTATTCATCTCTAATATTTTTTCTCAATATTTAAGATTCATATCTACATACATTTTGTCAAGTCCCCGTGAGAGAGGTTTACACCATGGTATGATTAATTACAGGAACAACAGTCTTCATCTTTTGTGCTTTCTAACTAGAAGATAATGCCTTGTTACATAAATATTTTCCCAAACTAGTGAAGGGCAATAGAACACTGTTGATTTATTTGGTTCTAGACAAATTTAAAATAATGAAAGGTACACAAGATATATTCTCTCTTTATACGAAGTACAAGAAGGTTCTTATTTTTATTTAACAATATAGCTTGAGGTATTTTACTAAACTTTCTTCTGCTAGCTTTGTGTTTACTAGACTATGGATTTTAGATAGAAGCAAAACAAAACACAGTTATCTCACAGACATAAATTGAGTGTTGATTTCATTTTCCTGAGATGATAGCTTATTCACTCATATGACATGGTCATATAAGTTTAGTGCATGGAATACTCAAGAGATTTATTAGTTTGAACCTAGACTATATTACTAAAAATAAGACAGGAATGTCTTATATTTTCTACAAAAGCAATTCTAATTTATGTTTATTAAAATACTCCTCTGGCTTGGTTTTCGAGTTACATACTCACAAAATCATTGAAATAGAAAATGAACCACAGTGACATTTGCAGTCTCAGCAACTCAAAGTTTGCTGGTGATAATTAGTTATCTTTCCCACACTCCTAAGATAGGGTCTTCTCAAGCTCTAGAAAATGTTCAACATCAAGTCTTCAGTAAAGATCTCCTGCATATATTAGAGGAGAACACATTTTATGGGTTAAGCTGCGTGGTACAAAGGGGGAGAGGGAAATTTACTAGGATGCTGGCTGTTTACTGGGAAGCTGGCCATCCTGTATCTGTCAGAGTTAGCACATTAAAAAATTTAATACCAAAGGGGACATTATAGCTGATGAAACCTTGGGTCAATTTTCTGTGTGAAGTAAATCCTAAAATACTATTAAATCTTCTGCATTAATTTGTTTCAAGGGCTGAAGCAGTAAATAAAATTACTGATGGGGCTGGCAAATAGAAGAGGCTGTCTTTTTAGTTCAAAACAAATAGGATAAAATTAAAATGCTACAGAACAAATATATATCTCAAAAAGGTTTAGCTAAATTCTGAATAATTCAGAAATTTTCACAAATTGCCCTATTTCACAACTGGAGAATAAACTTTTTTGATCCCTCCATAATTATGAGTCAGGTGTTGTTACATGCTACTCACAGCTTCCCTCGTAAATGAAATGAGCTTGAGAGATAAATAGGGATGCTGAAAGGAAAGATTTTGTATAGCTCTTATAGAGCCTCACACATCCCCCCATCTTTAGAAATGCAATTCATGTTTTTTTAAACAAACAAAAATAAATTTAAAAATAGAAATCTCTTGTAATTCCTCTACCAGAAATAATGAAGAGAATACTTTGGCCTACATCCTTTTAGATTATTCAGTGATTGGTAGATATTTCCATACATAACACCAAATTGTATCACTCATATTTTTAACATTTTCTTTCACTTTAAATGCCTTGAACTCCTTTCCATAATATTAAATCTAGTTCTGTAATGTAATTTTTCATGGCTGCATAGTATTTCAATACAGAGCTATATTATAATTTACTTAAGCAATCTCCACTTTGGTCATTAGTTATGTACTCTTTATTAAACACTACTGTGGTGTCTTTAAGTTAAATTTCAATATATCTCCTTGGTTATTTCATTAAAATGAATTCCTAAAATGAATTTGTATTCCAAACTTGACACATTTAAAATTTTTCAATATGCATTGCAAAATAGTCTTCACACATAGAAATAGGAACTTCTTAAATGAGTCTTTAGCAGCCATTTCATAATATGCATCTCTTAAATGTTGTAAAGTTAGAATCCACTGAGTAGCAATGGTTAGGAATAAAGACACCTCTGCCCTAGGGTAACACGTGTTTTACAATCTAAGAGTTCATCCATTAAAAGAAAAAAATCTTGGCTTTGTAGAATGTCATTGTAAAGTCTTAGTATCACAGAATACTTAAGGAAACGTGTCATGGAGAAAAGGCTAAATGACTTGTATAGAATTTTTTGCCTAATAATATGTCAAAAATTTTTCATGGGTTAATGAAACTTTGAGTGAGAGATGCATTTGTCATAGAAACATGCTTTATAGCGTATGGAAGTAGCTTAGATGCAGGGAACAAATTTAAGGCTAATGAAAACTTGATAGTAAAAAAATTTTTGTTGGGATTCTAATAGACTAATATGTTTGCAAATGATCCAGAAATGGAAGGACAGAATGAAAACGCCAAGGAGGTGCCAAAGTGATGCGATTAAATTTGAGAAAGTATTTACAGTTCTGAGAGACTGAGCAGAAACGAAAGAGATCACATTCCTTTGCCATAAATACAATGTAGATTTAAGAGGAAATAGCTGAAGCCACCCCTGAATGATGCTGAGATTGGACAGGGAATGACAGCAAAGAAGACGAACTTGAACATCACTGTACATTGAAATCACTGGACTGATTTTTTAGCAAATGGATTAAAAAATGCTGGTAATTATTAAAGTTTATTTGGGGTTTTTTGAGCAGAAAATCACAGAACAGGTTAACATATGCCATAAATATTGCATGTAGATCTAATTGCTATGCTTTGATCTTTTTTTAAAAGTGGATATGGAAAAGACCCAGGTAAAATTAAGGAAAATAGTCAGAAGAATTTGTATTTGAGGACCATCCATTTAAAAAGATGAAACCCGAGAGGGAATAATTTCATATAGTTTTGAAAGGCATAAAAAAAGTGAACACAGGCTTTCAATTCATAGACTAGAAGCTGGAATGCAACGTTTTGTTGATCAGCCCCCACCTAGAGCCAACTCTGGCTCTTCCAAGGAGAACTTGTAGTAGGTGGTTGTCTCTGTATTGTTTTTCAAGAATTGCTTTAAAAGGAAAATAAACCTAAAGATACTGCTACTTATGTTCACCTACAGCAGTTTATGTAAGAAATGGCTCCACGTCATTTCCGCCATCTAGAACATCTATGCTGGGGCCGGCTGGTGGCATAGAGGTTAAGTTTGCACACTCCTTCGGCAGCTGGGGGTTCCCCATCCCGGATCCCCAGCTCGGACCTACGCACTTCTTGTCAAGCCAGGCTGTGGCTACGGTCCCACATATGAAGTAGAGGAAGATGGGCACAGATGTTAGCTCAGGGCTAACCTTCCTAAAAAAAAAAAACACCTATGCCAACGACTTTCAATTTGGGTCTAGTCTAGTCCCCAAAATCATTTATTTTTTCTGCCAGAAGTAGCAGCTACATGTGGTATGTCTCTCTCATTCAGTGGTCAGTGGTCCTCTCCTGTATTGTATCTCAGTTTCTGCTCATCTCAAAGATGACCATCTAACTTTCCGGGCGGTGATCTTCCCTAAACCAGAAACTACCAAAGTGAATTTCATGAACTATGAATAACCCATATTTCCAGTGAGACCATTCCAAACATCTCAGCCACCCAGTCATTTTGTTGTGATGCTATTATTCACAGAGGGAAATTTAATTGTAATTACACAAGTACGTCGCATTTCAATTTTCTGTATAAATGTCCTGTCGTCTCAAACAGATCGTGCATTCTAGTTCAGGGATCATGGCTTGGATTTTTATCCCCAGTATTTAAATAGTAGGAATTTAATCCTTATTTTTGTTACTGATATTTGTGATGATAGTGGTTCTTTTTGTGTGTGTGATAATAAATAAAAATAAAAGAAGGGTAGTGTTGCCCGCAGCCGCAAAGGGCAAGGAAGGACAGGTACCACCAAGGCTACTTGGTTGTTTAAGCAATCAAGGTTTACTGATAAAGGGAAGCAGAACAAGGAGCAGGGATAAAGGGGGACAACAAATCGGTGCTTACAACATGCACACCACAATCAGCTGGGGAAGTCCCAATAGTTTGTACGGTGGGTGGGAGTGCGGATAGTCGAGGTCTGAGGCAAAGCGTCCTTTCTCCAGTGAGACTTCCCTGGCTGATTGTGGTGGTACGGGGACGGGGTGACTTTGGGATACGCCCTGAGGAATGACTTACATCTTTTGCACTTTCAATACAGTAAAAGGCTGTTAGCGAAAGGCTTGAGAATGCGATGTTCCACTTTTTTTCTGCTTTGAGGAGAATATTAACCCTTTGGTTCAATAATGGTTTTATTAACATTATAGAAAAGACTCCATTCTTAAAGCACTATGGAAAAGGAAATGAATGGAGCCACAAAAGTTTGCCTTGAATTTATCTCACATAAACATAGATAAACTAAGAAAAGTCTTAATTTCAGTGGAGGATTTTCCAAAGAAAGTCACTCTGTGGTCTGGGCTCTGTTTTATCACCCATCATATCTTTGCATTCAAGAATATGGAACCTTGAACGTAAGTGAACTCCACACCCTCTGACACAAAGATGTGCTCTGGTCTTTGTGACTATGGTCCCAATCCTATTCTCCCTTACTTCCCTGGCTGATTGTGGTGTGGATGTTGTAAGCACCGATTTGTTGTTCCCCTTTTTCCCTGCTCCTTGTTCTGTTTCCCTTTATCAATAAACTTTGATTGCGTAAACAACCAAGTAGCCTTGGCGGTACCTGTCATTCCTTGCCCTTTGCGGCTATGGGCAACAATTTTGGCGCTGTGAGTGGGATCTGCATTTATGGCCTTATTCTTTAAGAAACCAAAGACCACTGAAGCTCCTGCTGAGGTCCCTGGATGGGGGCACCCTCAGTTTTCTGCATTGGCTCAGGAATGGAGCTGTAGATGAAGATTGTGTGAGGCATGGAATAATAAGCTCCCTATGTGGGAACCTATTCATGTAATGAATGCATTGCAGACAGTAAAAGGAAAAGATGATGTTGCCTTCTTGGCTAGAAGAGGATGGTGTTTGTTACACGCTTACCGTAAGGCCATAGAAAACCGGGATCGCATATTAAAGGAGACGGTGTTATTAGAGAGGGAAGTGTCTCATTGCCAGTCTCGGCTGGCTATGGTGCAGTGCCAGAATTATGTGTTGGGAGATCAGGCTAGGACCTACCAGCATGTTGCTGAAAAGGCGGCTGTGCATATGGCAAAATATAAATACCGCCGCCGCCAGGGACAGGTGAATGTAAAAAAGGTTCATATGGCAATTGCATCGGCCGGCCCTGACTGGGACCCACACACTTGGGATGGTGACATCTAGGACGATGATGAAAATCCCTCCTCAGATGAGGGGGGCCTTGCCAGCTAAGACTGTCCCCGCCAGGCCGCTGCGGCGGCGCCACTTAGAGCAACAGGGAAATCAGAAAGTGTGGTGGGACGTAGTGGAAGTCTCACTGAGGAAAGGACGCTTTGCCTCAGACCTGGACGATCGACACTCCCACCCGCCTACAAACTATTGGGACTTCCCCGGCTGATTGTGGTGTGGATGTTGTAAGTAGCAATTTGTTG